>NC_088300.1:29968772-30339440 GCF_032854445.1 Liolophura sinensis
TTTTCACCTCATAATTACTGCAAGCACCACATTCACTTTTATTTACGTTTTTTCCTGCCGCTGGCCCTTTTCTGTACAAACTGTACTTCTTCCTGTGTCATGGTTTTAACTTGATGACTAGTCGCTTCACTCGCTCTACATTGTCCAAACATGGCTGTAGACAGAGTTGTGCCTGCTGAAGTAATTTCTTCTGGGTGGCATTGTCTCAACAACCATCCTCTCACAAATTAGATCGTCTTCTTATTCACCATAATTGCAAGTCCTGGCGAGTGGCCGTAACGCAGTTGCATAGGTGTTAATGTTCTCGTTTGATTGCTGTTCTCTCTTGTTAAAACAAAACCTATTCAAAGGTCTCGCTTCTCTGTGCAAGACAGAACGCTTCAAACTTCTGCAACACTGCATTCACATCACCACGCTTCTATTTTTATTTGTAAAAATATCATACACATTTGGAGCATCAAGGCCCCATTCATGTAAGGAGAGTAACAGTTCTTGCTGCATATCCCTGGCAGCTAACCCACTTGCAGTCTCTCAGATTTCCCACACGATTAAATCTCTTCCAGTTATAGGCTATATTGCCGCTGAGATCTAATTTTGGCGGAATATTTATTGGAATTTGTACTACTGGAGGTGCCACACTTTGGCCCTGTCTTTACTTGTTCGTTTAAAATTTACTTCGCATACGGGTTGAACTTGGCTATATGGTCTTCTGGCTCACCATACTTTTTTTTTCTTATCCAGGACAGTGTGAACGAATTATCGTTATCCAAGTCACTTATACGATCTAGTGTGTACATTTCATACAAAACATTTCTTACTTTGACGATATAATCGGAGAGTTTGGAAAGAAAATGTTCGTTATGTGAGTTAATAACACAAAACATGAAGTTTACAAAGTTCAGCGTTCAACAGCAACATAAGCCTCCTGTGTCCTTCTGCCGAAAGATTCACAAAGTCCATATTTCGTCAAGCAAGTCTTTTGGGATAATTTTTAATCGCCAGTCTTGTCATAAGGACTAGTTTCAACGAACTGACACCATGTTTCGTTTTATAGGAGGAACTTGAGTCAAACAAAGTAACAAGTAAGCGAAGTGAACCGCAGACAACTGTGTTTACCATCTGGTTCGTCAAAACTACATTTGAGCAGGGTTGTATAAAAAAGCTATACTTGTGTTACAACGATCGCGGACTATTTGTCGATTATCGTTACAAACTGGTTGTGTAAGCTGGTTTTGTAAGCATCTAAAGGGGCTTTTGAATGGTCACTCTAACTGCGGTAAACTCACAAGAGGTCGGATTTCACCGATTACGCACAACCATTTGTCAACAATTACACTGTCGTCGCTCCTCAGCTTTCACTCTCTGTTGTCTTTCACATTTGCATGAATCCGTCCTCATTTATGATGGTTGTATTCAATGCTATTTTGGAAACTGATCTGGACGGCTAGTACATGGAAGACCAATTTCGAAAACAATAGGAAATCCGGACTTGTCAGTTTACCTCAGTTCGGGTTTATTCTCTCTGTACATACAAAAGCCTAAATAGTAGCAACTTATCCACCAGCCACCACTATGGATTAAGCAGAATAGAGTAAAAATACAATGATGTTCGTTACAATTGATTACACATCACTGGTCTAGAATAACTTAAAGTGAAGTGCCATCAAATCCCACAAATATGGTTTACGTATGGAGCTGTTCTGCCATGCATTCCCGCGCTTTTGTAACGGTTTTAACAAGCTTTGGTTCGAGGAGGAAAACTTTAAATATTTACTTGATGTAATTATTTGATTGTAGTTTACAGCCATACTCAAGAATTATTTTTCCTTGTGCGAAGGCGGTCAGTTTTATGGGTGGAGGAAAACGGAACGCTCGGGATAAAGCAATGACGTTTGTCAAGTTACTGGCGTACTTTCATTACTGATGATATGTGTGGCTTAAAGACATGAAGACCACATTGGTGAAAGACAAGTGTTCAGATGTTAGACTGCCCGAAGAAGTGTTGCCGGCCGCTTGTTCATCTCACTAAGTTTAATATTAGGTTAATAGTTTCACAAGAGGCGACCATGATATAGGCACAGATTTTTGCCTGTCCTTGTGTTTTCTTCTGGAACTTGCAGTTTCCTAAGAAAAAGGAATCCTTTTTAGTGTAAGAACTACCGGCAGTTTACTTTCATATTCTACATAGGCCTAACTCGTCCAAAACAAAACAAAAAAAAAAACCTACTTAAACGCGGATACGAGCGTTGTCAATGGTTTATTGACACCACGGGTTCCATGAACATTGAGATCGCGGGTAATATACAGATTACCTCTCTAAGTATACAAGATATAAACTATGTTGTGCAATAATTTAATGCAATGTGGCCACACAGTGGTATCGTGTTGCATAGGTGATAAAGTATGGACACTTGATATGAAAAGATCGATTTCAGCATGTTGTTCAATTTAGCAGTGAAATCAGTCGTTTGGCATAAAAACCTGGACATCTGCCCGGTTGATCATGACAGTGTACGTGGCAAGGATCTGACCCTTGATGGAATCTACCCCCGGACACTAGTCCACAGGATATTTAATATGGGCTTGGGAGAAATCAATTTTCAAAAGCAGCAAAAAGGAATAATTGATTCCTGATGAGACAAGATATCGGAGAGCCCCATGAGATTTATTGTGGATTCATTTCTCGAAAAGCAGAGGATATAGATACCTTGTTTCGAGCCAATATATAAGAGACTGCAGTTTTACGAGTCTTTGAACAGCGTCTTTGGATTCCGTACATAGAGATATATTTCTGATGCGAGTGTCAGTCTAATGCTCAGTGGGATATGACACTCTTGATGAATGCTGTGGTCAGATAGTGTTTCTAAAAGCAACGGATATGAAACATCCCTTTCTCATATGTTCCAAGAGGAAGGGAAGGGAATGAAAAAAGCTAGAGAATTGCACTTGCGCCGTGTAAACAAATATGAGATGGAGGATGTAAAAGTAATTGTTGATGCTTTTGTTTTCCGTTACACTGGAAGAGAATATAACATTTTTAACCCGGATAACTTTTTTATCCAGTCGCAACTTGCCAACAGAGGAATCCAGTATGGTCGCTGTATATACTTGAATGCTGATAAATGGGTTTGCGTTTTTTCGATCGAAAGTCGTTAACCAGTCCATTAATAACATAGATAACATTTGTGCAACGCTAAATTTTCTTAGTATACTCTAGATAATGGAGTTGCGTGCGGCTCTGTCATAATCGATTCTACAGTTGTTGTGACCCCTTATGTAAAGGCACTGTTTATTTCATTGCTATGCTTTATGGATGGACTCGCCGACGTGAGGCTACCGGGTCGGCGTTTGACCTAGATATGGGACTGCTGTACAGTTTAAAGCCGGGCCATGTGTATTCACTCTCCAGGGCCAGGTTTGAACTAGTAAACCATACCCTGCTCCAGACCGATAACTAAAGTATGGACAGATGTGAGAAGGCCTGATCTACTTTGTGCACCTTTCCTTCGATATTTTGTTTGCTAAAAGAGGTGTTATAGGCGTATGTATGTTCCCATAAGAAAGGAGGCCGTTTTGACTGGTGATTTCCATATCGAATTTTCTACATGATTGTTTGGAAATTGACAGTTACCACGTTTGCTGAGTAAGTCTAAAGAATCTGACTTATCTCAGGTGGGTATGGTGATGTAAGCAAATTTACAAGAAGATTTTCTCGAGTTTGTACTTTTTGTGTACTGAATACATAACTGATACTGTTCATCATGTTGAATCTGGGTGTCGGAAAGACACGAAAGGCAGAAAGGCAAGTGTATATCTTTATTATTTTCTCATAATATTTATCCAAACTGGCAAATGTCTTAGTGAGAATAACGACGATAAATTTCATTTACGGACATATTTGTTCCATATAGTAACAGTATTGAAAGTAAGACCAGAACAGCGACAACAGGGCGATAGTTGGCAAATGGTCGACTATCGTAACCAGTGAATTACGGTATCTTGTTATTTTACCTCAGTTAGAGTTTTATTCTAACTGTTTATGTAAATGCTTAAATAGCAGCAGATTACTCTCCCCTTGCTGAACTGGATGACACGGTATCGGTAACCTGTGACTGGATGGGACGTCATGTCTGGTCTATTAGCATGAGTTCCATTGATGGGCCATTAAATGTACTGTTTTTGTAATTTATTTAATTGTTCTCAAGAATCTTTTGCGTGTAGGACCGCGACCATTTTCTGGGGGTACAGGAAACAGCTCACCTTTGTTAATTTACTGGCAAACTCCTCATTCGTGTGCCATGTTGGTGCCACGTAAGTTGTCTTCATCGAACTTCATGCAACGCAACACGAGCGAACAACACCACTAATTGTCATTAATGCCCCGAAAACAACCGAAGTAGTGATGTTTTCAAAATGAAAAAAAATGTGAGTGAAAGTCTAAGAATCCTTGCCCTTGATTAGCCTTGCTATTGATTCCACCTTTCAATGGAGCCTCTGTGGCTCTGTTGTGTATCGCGTAATGACCCAGGAGCATCTCACCAATGAATTCAATTACAACTCATACTGGCTTCCTCTCCGGCTGCTCCGACCGGTTTCCTCCGACCATAATGCTGGCCGCCGTCGTATAAGTGAAATATTCTTGAGTGCAGCCTATCACAATCAAGTAAATAAATCACGCGGTGCACTATCCGCTTCAAAGGACTATAGATGTGTTTTAATTTTACATCAGTGCAAATACTGTCATATATTAAAAATAACATAATATTGAAAGACACGCCTGAGAAATGTCAAGGAAACAACCAAATGAAAATGGGTTTATGTCTTCACGGGTTAGTAAACATTTACGTAATGATCGACCCGTCTTACCAAAATGTCCGAAACAGCCAGTGTTGCGGCTTTACAATAAAATGTATTTGACTCACTTGAAGAGGAAGACAGCACCTGACTAATGTTTATGTCCACTAAAAGACTACCATTCAAAGTGTCTTAGACCGGAAGTAAATATTTGTAAGGATTTTTTCAACCCAGTAAAGGTTTAGTGAAGCTTCGTCCTCAGAGCGTATCCATTATCGACAGCAAGGTGACGTCACGCTTACTCTAGCGCTCTAAAGTCAAAGGTATTTCCCGTATAATAGTCTAAGCTGCAGCCTACAGTGTATGAGAGATTAAAGTTGTGAATTTCGGCGGTGAAAGACCAAGTGATAAATAGCTTTAGTCAGATTTGGACAGGCTGGAAGGATGTTTTCCCCCCACTACTTTAACTGCTTATACACTAGGCCTAATATGTCATTTGTACACTTTACAAGTAGGGTTGTGCTGGTACCGGTCATTCTGACCTCTATTAAATGTTTACAAAATTACAATAGGATTGTTGTACAGCTGGAGTCATGCTCAATTCTGACACAAATAGAAATAAATCTAAGCACCATTGAGGCTGATCTAGGCACTCGACTGTCGCTGGATTTATGTTTCAGTTTTGTAGTCCTGGCTTCTAAGATGAAAGCAGCGCTGACCTAGTTATCGTGGACCTCAAAGAAAGCTTAAACACGGCGTTTTAATAATTTTACTGTATTTTATAAAAGAAAACAGAAAAAACATCCCTTGCCAGCGAGAAAGACAAGGGGCAAAATTTAAATTCTTCACTTCCAATAAATTCAGAGAAAAATTTTTTTTCGTAAGATTTAATTAATTTTAAGCATGGTTCAATGAGATGCTGTCTTCTCATTCATATAAACCTTCGGCATCCCTAATAAATTTTTCACTGACTCTGCTGTTGGTGATTTAGCAATTACATGCTGACTAAACGCTAACACGAACAACAAAAAATGTAGTTTCATAATTTGAACAGCGTGTCTAAATAGGCCTGAGGTCTAATAGGGAGATGAACGCGATTTGGGCCGAGACGGTATGTTACTGTCTGATGTAATTTGTGATATTGCCCTTAAATATTACACGGCTTGTAAATCAACTAATTTTACGTCTGTGATGGTCTGTAGATGACACAGACTTGTCCCACAACACTGTGAAATGGCCCTTCGATCTCAAAATGATGTCTTATACAGTAGTTCTGTGTTATAATATGTCACTTCATGGAGTAAATGGGTGAAGGCTACGTCACAGGCCGTGCAATCTGATAACAGTGTGTTTGATGGGATAAAATTCTCAAGACTGCTGCCTCCATGCGCACCAGCCATTTGTGCAATATTTTCATATTGTTCTACATGTTATTCGGTGAAATCTCTTTAAGATAGTAAAGCATGATACATGACTATCCTACTTTCGATTGAAATGTGTTCTAGACATATACTGCCTAGTCCTTTAAGTGTTATGTGTGCCTATACATACGTCTATTGCAGATTAGCAGTCATAATAAAAACATAACACTTGGGTATGATAAACTTGTATATCAGGTCGAAAATACCTGTGATAGCTGTACTGTCAATAAAATCATTATTTTAACGTTTTCTTTGCTAATGATTTGTCTAGATGGATAAAAGGAAACTCGAAAGTACGGAGGAAGGGAGATTTGCATGCTTCCTCCTTTAGAAAAAAACATGTTCTTTGTCTTTTATTGGGTTCATAAAAAGTTTGTTTATGATTGTATTTCGAAGTAATATTTGTCCGGTTTTGCGTAGAAGCAATCATTGCATGGACATCCACTTACTTATGTGTTCACCTGGGGCTGTCTGTGACTTCAGTCTTTAAATTTTTGAAAACATTACCCAAACATCCAGGGACCACTAGCACGAAGCCATCTTAATGTTATAAACACGTAAATGTCATAACGACGTAATGCCTACAGTGTTGGCTGCCATGGTTTCATGCACGTAACGGTGGGAGAGCTTTGTCGATTGGGACCCGGGGATTATTATTAAACTTATTTATATTGCCAAGGGATTTATTTCTGTAAAACTTTTCTTCCTGGAAGATTCTTTTACGAGAACCCTATAAAACGTCTCGGCAAAGTGTCAAATTGCGTGGTACAAATGATTTCTTAGTATAACGAAGTACTTAATAGCTGGTGTTGGTGGCACGCCAAACGACAGCTAGTTTTTAAATAAAAGTTTTACACTTCTGGGTTAATATCTCTTTTTCAAGAGCTAGACAAAATTTTCCAGCCGTTACTGAATTTAGATATGTCAGTTTATTACTCAGTGCATATGATAAAATATGCGAAAAGATCAGTTTTTTACCATGGTTTGGCAATGTGATCATTCAAAGCCCAATATTTAGTTCCAAGTGAGGGATCTGATGTATGCTCAGTATAGAAGGCTCACACGGGTTAAAATACTCATATCGTTTTATTTAACCAACATTTTACACAAATTTTTGATAAGTTGGTAATATTTACACGATGGGAGATATTCCTGTTTCGATAGTGATGGTGAAATGGGGTGCAAGGCTAACTAACGTAAGCTTTGGTGGACTGTCGGCATGCAATAGACTGAGTTGCTTAGAGAATGTAATAAAATTACATTTAACTTAAGACCCTGCCAATGTTCTGTTTTGAACATTAAGCACTTTTCAGATTAAATATTTATTAATTTTTGTACAGAGAGTTAAATGCTCAGCAGGTTCAAGCGGAAAAAATACTTGTGGGCTTTTTTCTGCTCTGCGCAAAAGTTTAAGTGATGTATGGCAAGCTGACTTCAGCTATTGGATGACCAATACTTCAGCCATCGAATGAGCAATACATCAACTATCTAGTGGCAATATTTCAGCTATCTGATCACCAATACTGCAGTTATCGAATGAACAATACATCAGCTATCTGATGAGCAACACTGCAGCTATCTGGTGGCAATACCTCAGCTTTCTCATGAGGAATACTTCAGCCATCGAATGAGCAATACATCAACTATCTAGTGGCAATATTTCAGCTGTCTGATCAGCAATACTGTAGCTATCGAATGAACAATACATCAGCTATCTGATGAGCAATACTGCAGCTATCTGGTGGCAATACCTCAGCTTTCTCATGAGGAATACTTCAGCCATCGAATGAGCAATATATCAACTATCTAGTGGCAATATTTCAGCTATCTGATCAGCAATACTTCAGCCATCGAATGAGCAATACATCAGCTATCTGATGAGCAATACTGCAGCTATCTGGTGGCAATACCTCAGCTTTCTCATGAGGAATACTTCAGCCATCGAATGAGCAATACATCAACTATCTGATGAGCAATACTGCCTCAACTATCTGGTGGCAATACCTCAGCTTTCTCATGAGGAATACTTCAGCTATCGAATGAGTAATACATCAGCTATCTGATAAGCAGTACTTCAGTTATCTGATGCACAATGCTTCAGCTATCTTTTGGCAATACTTCAGCTATCTGATCAGTCATTCTTCAGCTACCTGATGAGGCATTCTTCAGCTATCTGATGAGCTATTCTTCAGCTATCTGATGAGCCATTTTTCAGTTATCTGATCAGCACTACCTCAGCTAATTTCATTTGTAGCTTTTCTCACATTAAATTTTGTCTTCAAAATATCAGATTTACAAGACAATTGTTTATTATTCGTTGCATGGTTTTACTGATGCACCTACAAGAGCTACCTGTCTTTGCCTTGAAAGACCTGTATGACCTTTTTCCGGTCTTAAAACTGGAATGAATGATTATGGCTTGACGCCACATCGGCAATATTTCAGCCATATTGTGGAGAGCTTAATACCGGAAGAATACACACGAGTCATATGGATAAAAAAAATGATAGGTAATATTATTAATGCCTTTTAGAGCTAGTAGCCCTGTTTTTCAAAGAATCTAATTTCCTCCACTTGGTTTATAGCAGGGATAAGAAGCTGTACCACAAACCTTACATGAAATATGTATACTACTTTGGGTGCTTTCATTACGTCCTTAAGAACTCAGAACGTCTCACTGAAGCACTGGAAGCTCGAATACACTTATATATCGTGCAAAGACATCTCCACTTGGGATTTCTCTGCTCTGTATACTACCATTCCTCACACACAGATTTAATTAACAGAATTTCTTAAATAGTTGGTGTTTCGATGTTTACCATAAAACCTAGTGCAGCTGTGATACATATTTGGACTTACTACATGGTATGTGCTAGCATGGTTTGCGATTTGGATACTGGTTAAATTCATTCGCCTAGAAAATGCCTAGAGTCTTTTCGGCATTATTGAAAACTGTTGATTGCCTCTCTTTACTTGAATACGTTTAACTTGATGATTACTCTATATGCTTTTTTCACCTTTTTTGGTGGTTTGTGTTTATTGACATACGGTAATTGACCGGGAAAGTCTATTATGGTTGATGATTGACATGTATGTAAATGTTTGTTTGAACAACTAGATCCGCAACTTCATACTTTATCTTATTTTTATGCAATTCATTCTTGCTATAAATAACTATGCGACAGTATCTGCCTTACCGGGTTAACGTGTAGAGTTTAGATTCGTCGATGCCTTAAACATAGATCAGTCTTTAAAGCATTGGAGGAAAGGTGATGCAGGACACGAGGGAAAAAGATACAACATCACTGATAACCATACATTTTCGAAGAAGAATCGGAGATAAATGATGGAGAAGTCATAGTGACGTCTTCAGGAGAATAGCCTGCATTACCTTGACTATACGACGGCGGCTAGCATTATGGTGGGAGGAAACTGGGCCTAGCCCGGGTGAAACCCACGACCATCTGCAGTTTGCTATCAGACCTTCCCTCGTACAGCCGGAGAGAGAGCCAGCATGAGCTGGACTGGAACTCAAAGCAACCGCATTGGTGAGAGGTTCCTGGGTCATTACGCTGCGCCGGCGCGCTAACCGACTGAGCCACTGAGGCCCCTCATTGTTAAAATAAGTCTGTCTTGAAAGAAAAATTTTCCATTTGGTTTTTGCTTCCAAAAACCAAACCTTGAATAAATAGCCTTCTGAATAATGTAACTGAAAAACTGACTAAAAGAGCATGGATAATCTAAATGAAGCACGAAGAAACTGTTTCACATAGGGAATAGAGAACGACACTGTGGATATGGCTATGATTGATAAGTTGACACAAGCTTGCTCTTCACTATAGTTTATTTCTTTCAGAGAGTCGCCTATGTCCATCTGTCTGTAAAATCAGTCATACTCGCTACCAAAATTGCCTTTACTCACTGACACGTAACAACACAAGCTCTACACATTGATATGTTCGAAGTTTACGTTATTGCGAGCAAAATGAAGTTATAACACTTTTTCTAATTCATGATGTTAAAGTCCACAAGCTCGATTTCAACGGCAAGAGCCTATTGCCTCGAATGAAGTCATCCAGTGGCATTCTGGATATTGGGCGGAGCTCAGGATGTTTTGACGGAGGTCAACCCAGTTACCTAAACTGCTATCGATATTGCTGTAAGCCCAGGTTCTGACACCGCCATATTAAATTATTTACACGTTTTATTATAATATAACCTTAATGAATGAACTTAATTTTATCTGTTTCAGTATATGATCTCATGGCAGTTTTTAAAGCTGGATATTAGGAAATTTTGTTATATAAAGAACAATGTAGTCTGTTCGCTGAGATTGCAGTGTAGGTGTGTTACTGCGTGGAGTTTTTCCCGCCGCATTCTGGGTGCACCTATTGTAAAACAAATTATTCTCCACGACCATTCCACAGCATGTCACTTGTTTTTGGACAACTATGACGTCACTCGAGGCAATGAGTTCTTGGCGTCGAGGCTGAGCTTATGCAGTTTAACATTATGAGTTAGAAAAGGTGTTCTGACTTGATTTTCTTTGGAAGAACATGGGCTTCCAGCATATCCATGTGTAGAGCTTGTGTTGTTACGTGTCACGGACTAAAGGAAATTCTGGTAGCGAGTGTCACTGATTTACAGACAGCTGGATATAGGCGACTCTCTAAAAGAAATAGACTATTATAGAAAAGGTACTATGAGAGATAGGATGTCTTTGTCTGGCGGCTTAAAGACAAGTTTCCCGAGGAAGGTCACTTTGATTTAAAATGTAGTTAATTGTTATTTTACTTACGTTAATCAGAAGATTATGCTGTGTCCCTTTTCGTTTGTCCGTGGGAAGGTCTGTCAGCCACCTGCGTATGTTCGTGATTGAGTTTCCGCAGAGCTCTTTTCAATTTCCTCACACCACAATGCTGACCGCCTCCGTATCAGTGAAATGTTCTCCAATTAAATAAATAAATCCCTAAATATTCAGAAGACCCAGATAATTATATTATATAATTATGTCTTGAATACAATTTACAAGTTAAGCGTGACGTGCTTAGATCCATTATATGACTGAATTCTGTGGGATATCTTCCTACGAACATCCTAGGCGCGAAGGATATTTCAAAGTGAGTATCAGGTCTATAGATCTACCGATTAGCTCTTGATTGGCTTTATTTTTATCAGGACCTGCAGGTGTTGTCACGTTTTGAGTGAGGACGTGTCTGTTCAGTTTCCGGTTTTGCCGAATGCGTAGAACAAAACGCTCCGCGAGGGAGCTTATCATGTATGATTTAATAAGGCGAAGGGAATCTCGAGGGGATAAGAAATTTATAGTCATCGTTGCCTGGACCACAAACAGTGCGTGCTATTTTATATAGCTCTTTATAGATTGTAGTCTTCCAAGGTTTCCAAGAATTTAGTTTTTGAAGAGCTAAATGTCTTTGAACAACTCTAAGAACGTAATTACGTAATAGTTTAGTAATAACGTCTGATGTTATTAAGTACACACACTGATGTAGGTTAATCCTAACCAGTTACCCCACCCATTACCCATGACCGCCGTCTAATAATCCAGCAGAGCAAAATACAAAAAAAATTTAAGGATCAGGTAACTTTTCTTAACGGAATACCCATGCACTGTTGGTATATGGTTTCGAAGTATATATCTCGTATTATTTTTACCTAATTAAGAATAATACCAAATGCCCACGGTCATGATGTTATGTTAGCACTGCTGGTATTTATGACCAGTTTTGGCCTATTTATATGTGACCACTTGATGTGCTCAAAGGATAAATCACCGCTGTCTGTATGTTCAATCTCATATCGTAACTCTCTGCATCGCTATATATAAGTACAGCGTGTATAAGTACACCAGTACGGTGTTGTTAATAAACATTTTGAAAGCTAACCGCTGGGCCCTATTGGTATAAAATATCCCCCCCCCCCTGTTTGAATTGTATACAAGAAGATTATCGACTTAATATTTACATGTAACATATATTGTAAAAGTGTTTGGATTCACGAGAGGGCCCTGCAGTTTCCTCATTTTACGGCCAACCTTTCGCAAGAATTGTTAGCAGTTTCTTTTGCCTCCACACATGACTCATCTTGATATCTTGTGAGGAATAGACATAAATACAATCCAGATTCCTCCATTTGTCATAGAGATACAAATCAGAGATTTATATCCTGTATACCAGCCACGTTATGATCTGAGTTGTATTACAGTTTGCCTAACCATATGGTCATATGACATGTATTGATAAGTGTGATGTAGTAGGTGTTGCTCCAAAAATGACACTTTGTTTAAACCTGCTTGAATAACAAGTGAAATCGTCTAACTCGTGTATGGCATTGATGAACCTTCTTGAACGGAACAGATTCTAGGGAACATCTGAGAAATCTCACTGCATGAAATGCTGTTAAATTACGAAGAAAATTGATTCTTTCTGACATAACCATGAAAGGATAAACAGCCAGAAACGCCATTTTTCCGTGGTACCAGTAAAATAAATATATTGATTGTCCAAAAAAGGATTGAAGGACTGAATGGCTACAGTGATGCAGCGAAATGTCAGAATTAGTGTTTGTCCAAATAAACGAAAAGAGGACAAAGAGACGAAAATGTCAGTTCACAGAGGTACCTGAAAATTAAACATCAGGACGTGTTTCACAAAACCTGTTTGCCAAAACTTTAATCCAATTTGCAAATCCTGATATTTAAGCTGGACGCTAAGACTTGGTTAAAATTTCTGTACTAACAGAGTGATTAGAGTACTAGTTCAGTGCAATGACTCAAGTGCCTATCACCATCGGTCGTTATGAGTTCAAGTCCACATCATGCAGGTTTCCTCTTCGGTCATACGAGCGGACGTCTGTCAACAGCCTGCGAATGGTGGTAGATTTCCAAAGGCCTCTGTTCCATTTCTTCCCCACTGCAATACTGCCAACCGTAGTATTTAGTTATTTATTTATTTGATTGGTGTTTTACGCCATACTCAATATTTTACATTTAAGACGGCGGCAAGCATTATTGTGGAAGGCAGAGGCCGGGTGAAACCCGCGACCATCCGGAACTGTGGTATTAGTGAAATATTGTTGAGAACGGGTTAAAGCATTAAGAAAACAGTGAAACCAACCAGTCTATAGAATGAGCGGTCAACAGTGTATCAACTTGATGTTGGTATGATTTTATAAATTGGGTCGCAATTTTAGGTCAAAGCTCTAAATCACTTCGTGAAACGCACGTGAAAACAAAGAAAGGTTGTCCGCACCTGGTGTAGAGAATAGGCCGGAACCTAATTCCAGCTGCTGATTGGAAGAATCACAGACAACAGCTTCACGAATAAACAATGTGGAATAAAATGTCCCCCAAACACACTCATAATATTGATATATTATGAACATGGGCTAGCAGATGACCTGAGAAAATGCTTTGTCTGTTTATCGGAGAAAAACACGAGCAATTAACTGCGATGAACTGCATCCAGACGACTTGTCATCAGATGTCCCCACATCAGGAATACAGTTCAGGTAATGGTAATTCGCACCTTTTGACGGGATATTCCTTCGCTGATATGTTGACAACGGGTTTAATAAATGAAAGTCCTGTCACCAAATTCAAGCATTCAACCTTACTTAAATCCATCATCAGGGCATAGAATAGATATCAACACTGGAGAAACTACCGCGCATATAAACTGAATTTGAATTTAATACGCTTATGTTATCATAACCAGCATTTTCCTCTGTAGTATGGCGTAAAACATCAACCAGGTTAATAATGAACCAAACATCTTCCGGTCATAGTAAGCTTAGGTAACCATCACTAGCTCAGTTAACTGTCGCACATGCAAACCCATCTGGTCTTAATAAGATGTTACTATTGTCACTATTACCAGTCACAAGAGCCACTTCCGTGACCCGATGACTTGAACCTCCGCCTCCAAGTCAGGAAACTTCGGGGTCATACCCGGGTCGGGTCATAACGAAGACTTTAAAAATGGTACTTGGTGCTCTTTACCGAGAGGTTAGGGCAAGGAAAGATGGCCTGGTTGGGCCGGTGCCAGTATAATGTGACTGAGTGACGGGTGTCATGTCTGTATTCGGCATGATACTATGGCGGCAAAAAGAGACAGTATATGTACATATGCCTAATGACTCTTTGCCGTCATGGCTGAAACGTTAAGCACATCGTAAAACCCCAGGCATTCATGCATACATACATAACAGTCGCACGTGCAAATGCCATCTGAGTTCAATAAACTTCGATTACCATTACCAGCGCAGCCACTTTGGTATAATAAGTTTCGGTTACCAAAACTTCTTGTGAGATTAATAAGCTGTGGTTACTATTACCAAGCGCAGCTGACAGTCACACGTGGAAACTCCTTGTAAGTTTAATAAGCTGTGGTTACTATGAGCAACACAGGTGAAAGTCGCACGTGGAAACTCCATGTAAGTTTAATAAGCTGTGGTTACTATTACCAGCACAGGTGAAAGTCGCACATGGAAACTCCACGTCAGTTTAATAAGCTGTGGTTGCTATTATCAGCACAGGTGAAAGTCGTACGTGGAAACTCCTTGTAAGTTTAATGAACTGTGGTTGCTATTACAAGCAGAGTTGAAAGTCGTACGTGGAAACTCCTTGTTAGTTTAATGAACTGTGGTTACTATTACCAGCACAGGTGAAAGTCGCACGTGGAAACTCCTCGTCAGTTTAATAAGCTGTGGTTGCTATTATCAGCACAGGTGAAAGTCGTACGTGGAAACTCCTTGTAAGTTTAATGAACTGTGGTTACTATTACCAGCACAGGTGAAAGTCGCACATGGAAACTCCTCGTCAGTTTAATAAGCTGTGGTTGCTATTATCAGTACAGGTGAAAGTCGTACGTGGAAACTCCTTGTAAGTTTAATGAACTGTGGTTACTATTACAATCACAGGTGAAAGTCGCACATGGAAACTCCTCGTCAGTTTAATAAGCTGTGGTTGCTATTACCAGCACAGATGAAAGTCGCACGTGGAAACTCCTCGTCAGTTTAATAAGCTGTGGTTGCTATTACCAGCACAGGTGAAAGTCGCACGTGGAAACTCCATGTAAGTTTAATAAGCTGTGGTTACTATTACAAGCACAGGTGAAAGTCGCACATGGAAACTCCTCGTCAGTTTAATAAGCTATGGTTGCTATTACCAGCACAGGTGAAAGTCGCACGTGGAAACTCCTCGTCAGTTTAATAAGCTGTGGTTGCTATTACCAGCACAGGTGAAAGTCGCACGTGGAAACTCCTTGTAAGTTTAATGAACTGTGGTTACTATTACAAGCACAGGTAAAAGTCGCACGTGGCAACTCCTTGTAAGTTTAATGAACTGTGGTTACTATTTCCAAGCGCAGCTGACAGTCACACAAAGAAACTTCTTGTGAGTTCAATAAGCTTTGTCTACCATTGATGGATGGACGATCAAACACCTACTGAGTTTGTGATATGCTTGACGTACTATTATTACCAGTGCAGTTCACAGTCGCACGTACAGTTTTCTGAACCCCCGTCCTCCAAATTTCTGTTGAATTTTATGACCAATACAAGCGTTTTGATAGTGTCGTTGCATGGTGTACGCCCGTATCGGTTACCCTCTTCCACCCCCAAAATTGACAAAAATTATCTCCCATCGCCAAACTAAAGCTAATCCTCTTTCGCACTTAACTTAAACACATGTGCAAAGTTTCGGTTAATGGTCTTAAAGGTAACATAAAACGAGCGAGAATATATATTTTCCGTTTCTTTACGTAATGACCCTACAGAGCAAGCCGTTTTGATATGTAATCTCTCATGTGGAAAACAATTCTAACATAGTCCTTTGTACGTTTGTAGTTCCTTTGTACGTCTCAACATGTAAAATAAACGTTTGTTGTACTGATGTAAAATTCGTTTATACATACATTTGTGTACAATACATATTCACATATGTCCAGTTCTTTGTGCATTTAAAAACTTGATTTCGCATATGTAAAAAAATTTCAACATTTGTATAATGCGTAATGTACCTTTATTCAGCATGTGTGGAAGTCATTTGTACATATGTAAAAAGTAGGCGCGTTTGGTACCCATCATGTCTAGGATCTTTCCCGGCTATGAAACGCCGCCACAGTGGCCTGTGAATTATAACAACATGTAGTATATCCCTAAACGCGGTGTTTTTATACCGAAACATGGCCAACACAGCAAGAGATGAGTTGTAGTTAAACATTTAACAGCAGTAATTACTATGTTTATTTATTTATTTGATTGGTGTTTTGCGCCGTACTCAAGAATAGTTCAATTATATACGACGGCGGCCAACATTATGGTGGCAGAAAACCGAACAGATCCCAGGGGAAACACACGACTATCAGCAGGTTTCAGTAAATACTGTCGTGCATTTCGTTAGTAAGGTTAGTAAGGACAGAAATGTTAGTTGGTCTTTCCAGAAACGTAACTATATTCACCAAATTTTGTGTAAACAAGTAAACACTTGTAAGAATTATTTCTAAATATTTAGATTTGTAGATGCTTTTTCTTATTTGTGAGATATATCTTACATAGGTAATCTAATCTCACAATCCTACCCTCCCCGCCCTCGGACTTTTCTGAGCAAATATGCACCCTTATGGTGACTTTATTTATTTATTTGACTGGTCTTGTACGCTATATAATGAGAGAATATTTCACTTATACGACGGCGGCCATTACAATTTTGGGAGGAAACCGGGCAGAGCTTGGGGTAAATCCACAACCATCTGCTGGTCACTGTGACTGTATATCTCCGCTATATATTCACTTCTATATATCACAAGAACATTTAATACTTTAATCCATAAAATGGACTAACACACATTAGGCTGATAGCACTATGCACTTTTGTTGAGTTAAGCGGCAGCCTGTTACAGCATGAATCAGTTCCTCGACGCCGATCCTAGCTTTTATACATTGGTAGATATAAACCCATATTCTATGATTCAGATATTAACTATTCATCGGACCTGCAATTCATTTGTACAGAGGTGAAATAAAAAAACTATTGCAACACATGTACAAAAGAATTGCTCACATGCATAAAAATTGTAAATATGTAAAATAAATGTTAAGTCTAAATATGCAGAATTGTTTAATCCATGAATGCAAATAAATTGTCCCTGTGTGGTCCTTTTTTTTACATTTGTGTAAATAGATTTGTCCTTTCGATAATTTGTTTGGCCTTTGAATAACAAATATTATTTATTGGATTGGTGTTTTGCGCCGTACTCAAGAATATTTCACTTATACGACGGCGGCCAGCAATATGGTATGGAGAAAACCGGGCAAACCTCAAGGGAAACCCACGACCTTCCCACGTATGACCGGAGAGGAAGACAGCATGGTACTGGACTGGCGAGACGCATCTGGGTCATTGCGCTGCGCTAGCACGCTAACAACTCGGTCAAGGAGATCCTGAATAAGGAATAATATACTTCTATATGTTTAAGGACTTGAGTTTCCAACGACCAAAACTGCGAGGATAAAATTTACACAAAACAGCCACCATACGACTCAAGCCTAATAATTACTAGATCCGGACGAGTATTAAAGTGCACTGAAACTAATGCATTAAGTCTGTCATGCAGTTTGTCTACGAAGTTAAGGTCCGCACTGGGTCCGAATTCAGTCAACAACACTAAGAGTAACAACCAGCCGGCACTAACCTTGAACTTGACCAATAACCCATTTTTGCAACAGACTTACATCTCTGTTCCAACGTCTGTTTCCCAGGAAATGAATGGATAATTACCTGATTTTACTCCGCCAAAGTTGGATAAAAGCAAGCAAGTTCATTTACAGTAAATTGTGTAGTTGAATCACAGAACATTGCGCATGTACGTTGACCGACAGCGCAAGAATGATAGCGTCAAAATTCCATGGAGATTAGAATGCATCAGTCATGCCCATAAGGCAGGCAGTCGTTGCAATATCCTTGAGTACAGAGTAATACCCCATTCAAATGAATACATGGAAGCATCCTGAGGCGCATTCGTGTGGATAAGGATTCCTTTCACGATTTCAGGGGCATGTTTCATAGAGCGGTTTCGAGATATAGCCTAAGATTGTAATCCACAATTAAGCTCTTAAAGAAAGTATGCTCTGTTTACAATTTCAGCCAAGTTTGAGCATACAGTATCAAATATTTTGCTTTATGAAGGAGATTTAAGATTCGGGCTTTGTGAAATGACTTTGTGAAACGGGTTCCAGGAAAAATACCACCTGACATCAATGATATAGAACACATGAAATTTGGTCAGACCTCCCAAACCATCTGTCGCAGCGTCTCGCGTTTCTGAACAAAACGGTCATCATGGAAACAAACACCTGCTACATATAAGTGCGACTTTTTAGACGAACTGCACAATAAATGCCATATTTGATGAAAACTGACTAAAGCAGTGTTTCCCCATAGAGGTAACAAAAACACCCAATACAGTGGAGGACATTTTGGTGGAATGCAGGTGATCTCTAACAAACTTCACGTCAGACAACCTAACGTGCCAGAAGAGGTATGTTGCCTACACATGGCCACACAAGAGAACAGCGGATCGAGGGCTGGAAAGTTTCACTTTTTGGTTTTCGGTAACATACGTACAGGAATAGGCAGGCTATTTTTTAATGTGATTCTATGATAAATGCGACGACAACACAGCATTTTGCACGATTCTAGACCAGTGACTTCTAAGAAATTGCAATTGATCACGGCCTTTTCTCCTTGTCCTAATTCTTCTTAATTCTTGGTGGTAAGAGGCCGTATATCCCTGGTTAAGTGTGATCATTTGCCAGCTATAACACAGTCGTCGCTGCTCTCCTCTCACTCGCTATGCTTAATTACATTATGACAAATATGAAACAGTTTTCGAAACTGTGGATGGGTTTGAATGAAGTTACCTAGTGGAAAGTTGTAAAAGTGACTTGGTATGTATGTATCATTGGGGTTTTACGTCGTACGTAACAATTCTAGACAAGTGACGCATAATAAATTGCAATTAACATCAATTCATTTTTTTACCTTATTCTGCTAACGCTTTGCTTCTAGAGGGCGTGTAACTTGCTACTATTTATGCATTTACATGAACAGTTAGAATAAAACCCTAAGTGAGGTAAACTGACAAGAGGCCATATTTCACCGGTTTCATGTGACCATTTGCCAGCTATCACACTTTCATCGCTGTTCTGAATTTACTCTCTATGCTGTACGTCTTTCATAATATTAAAGCGAAAGACAACACCTGACTAATGTTTATTTCCAGTGAAAGACTAACATATTTCCAGTGAAAGACTAACATATTTCCACTGAAAGACTAACATTCAAAGTATCGTAAACCGACATCAAATATTTTTTTAGATTTTTTCCAACCTGATAAAAGTTTAGTGAATTTTAGTGAAATTTCGAATTGACATAGCTTCAGCGCATCTCCATTATCGAGAACAAGGCTACGTTCCGTTTACTCGAGCTCTCTAACTTGAAGTTATTTTCCCTTTGATAGACACAGCAGTAGCCCATGGCAGATGAAAGTTGTGAATTTCGTCGATGAAGATCCTAGTAATAAATTGCTTTCTCGGAAATTGCACATACTGGAAGGATATTTCTCCCACATCTTGAACTGTTGATACGGTAACCAGCTGTATCATTTGCATTTAAGTAGCCTGCAGATGCATGTTCCCATCGATCTTCCGCATCCCTAGGGCATTTTTCACTGACCCTGACATTTGCTGTTTAGAAACTGCTTAAAAAACACTAAAATGAACGACCAAAAACGGGTTTGTATAATATGAACAGCGTGTCTAAATAGGCATACGGTCTAATGGGGAGATGAATGCGATTTGGGCCGAGACGGTAAGTTAGTGTCTGACGTAATTTGTGACATTGTCGTTGAATATTACACGGCTTGTAAATCAATAAATGTTGTAGATATCAACAAGAAATACGCCAATGCGGGGGATTTGGTCTTTTATTACAGTGGTGTCGATCCAAAAGCTGCGCAAAATAGGTACGCAATACCAGTTGCTCTGTAGCTTCTTTATAAATGCTCTATTGAGTTCTTCATATATATCGGCCACTGCTGACATTCACCGTTACCAACCACTGACCGATTGACTGAAATTAACCAAAACAGTGTTCTGTCATTAACCTTTCCTTTAACTACACATACATACCGGTATACATATATGTACATAAAGACAAACGTTACAGGATATGTAGTTTGACCTCTCTGGCCAAGTACACAAATCAAAAAAAAAACACACACACACACACATTCACATTCAGGTTTACTCATTTACAAGCATTTAACTCTGACGATCTATATCAGGGTTACAAATTCCATATTTACTATAATGCTGTCTTAGCAAAGTTTTCTTTGCTGCCGATGTAACAGGTACATTTGAATAAGAGTACAGATCTTTATTTCTGAAAGCTAAGCTGGGAAGAATGAAACAGATCTCAGATCCATTCTGATCTCAAGTAAGTCTTTGTTTTGAATCGGAAATTATTAGGCTGAGAAAACCAACCTCCATCGCTTTCGGTTTGCTTTGAGTCATTTTGTTTTTGTCTGTCAGTTAATGACAACCTAATGGCCGGTGGGTAAACTCTATGGTAGGGATGTTTCCAAGAGATGTTGTTAAATGTGTGTGACCTAGTGTTGGTACTTGACCTTGAGTTGACCGACCTCTGTAAATTACTCTTGGATTGAGTTAATGATTCATCACATTGTACCAAAGGGAAGATGAGCATATCAGCAAATATGACTCATTGCCTTTTCATAACGTTGTATAACTATACGTTTCTTCATGAAAAAGACGCCAAAAGACGTATCACCTACATGTATGGCTTTATTCAGATGTTTCCCAGGACAATTTCCACGACCTACGTTAATATTTGATATACCTAAACAAATGTCGGATTTGAATCTTATTGCTTAACAGAACACATTCGCTTCCTTTATGAAATAAATTTATATGGAGTGATGAGTTGAAGGATGGGATCACAGATGTCTGCTTTAATTCTTAGTGTTATGCTTTAGTGGAATGATTTAATTTTACAGCATTGTTGTGAAGACTAGAGGGTATACCTTCGATGGTCAACTACGTCAGAATCCTGGATGATGGTTTGTCGTGGATAACTGAATATAGCGCTTCAGGATCTTCACTCATGAAGTCACGTGTTTGAATCAAGCTCTCGCTATTTCGGCTGCGAATTTGAGTACAGATAATGTCAGGCACCTGCCAAAGGCCTGTGGTTTATTCTTTCATTCATAAACCAGGCTCTTGTCATTTTAGTGAAAAATTGTCGAGCTTTTCGCTATTTTGGCCACGAATTTGAGCACAGAAAATGTCACTCGCCAACAAAAGTGGTTTGGCACGTCTTTCACTCATAAACCAGGAAGCAGTCATATTAGTGAAATATTTCTTAAGCACATCATTATATGCCAAAAAATCGATCAATTAATCATCGAATTTATACGCTGTCAATATTTATTTATTTATTTGCTTGGTGTTTTACGCCGTACTCAAGAATATTTCATTTATACGACGGCGGCCAGCATTATGGTGGGAGGAAACCGGGTAGAGCCCGGTGGATACCCACGACCATCCGCAGGTTGCTGGAACGCAATCAATAACATTGAAAGTGAGATGGTATGTTGACAAAGCTAACCTTCACCATAGGCTCCAGATCACTGATGCGTGTGTGATCGTGTAAACACGTTGCTGAATTGCCTTGTGTAATCCACAAACCCCCACGTACGGCGTGCACATCTAGCTTTGTTTATCGTACATCTAGTTCTCGCTTCATACTGCTGACGTCATAAGTGTTATGGATCGATGATAAAAATCGATTATTCTCATATCTTATCAGTTTTTATCTTTTGTAATCATAATACACCCGGAGTGATGATACTACACTGTTTTGAAGGACAATCTAGTACAATCAGCTAAAATTTGGTGTGCCACAATTTCACTGATATTTTCTCTTCACCATTTAGCGAATGTTAATGAAAGTAAGACCGATTAAATGCTGTATGCCATACAATTTTGTGAAATTCGCATAATCTCTTAAACAGCGGTTCAAACATAAATGTGTTTTTAAAAGTCAGCCATATCTTTTATTTAGCACTCTTTAACAACTAGAGATGAATCTAAATTCTGACTCTCACCTACATATATTACAGCTGTTTTCACTCTATGGGAACACGTGAATTTCAAATACCGTGTTCATTAAAGGCGTTTCTTAACAGTGGTGATTTGTAACCTTGACAATGAAAAATAACACCTGCCGGGTTGGACTGACTGATGGCCTCGATTCAGTGTGAATGGGAATAATATCTATTAATAATAAAATATCCGTACTTCTAGAAACTGTATAACACGCATTGCTATAACCCTGTTCCAATTGCGCTCAGATCTTTGAACAGCTCAAAGAAAGGCGAGTGTGATTTGCAACCTATACTACATTAGCTATTGTGTTTTGCTCACTGAACAGAAAAGCGCGTGTTTTTTGTAACCCCTAAGCCACATTGGCTACCGTGCTGTGGTTTTTGGACAGCTTGTGTTGTTTGTACCTAATGCTTAGACAAATGCACATAACATTTGCTACAATGGGTAAATAGATTCATTTTTTTTTTCACCAATTAACAGTCGAATGATTTTTGTCTTCTTACTTATCAGCTGGTTCAATATCGCAGTTTTGGAAAATGTGTTTATTTGTTTCATGTGTGATTCTCTCCATACTCAAGGAATCCTTCTTCATATATGACACACCCCCTGCAATAAGGCTGAGGTCGAACCAACAAGAGCTGTATTCGAACTCGCAACCTCAACGGCCAAGATGGGATAATCTGAAAGATAACCGCCTTCATAAAATTGTTAAATATTAAGATTAACATTTTTAATGATGGAGTGGGAAAGTGAAAGAGATTTTAAAAATCTTAACTCAGAACACATTTGGTGCATATTATATTTAATATCAGAAAATTGGCCTTCATGTACGCACAGTTGCCAAAGAGAAAGAAAAAGCTTGTTTGTCTTCAAATGAAAGCATACCTTTTCCTTTTAATGTGATGTTGCATAACAGAGATATCGCAGTTCAAAGTGAACAATTCGAAAATCGAAAGCGCCGCCATGTTATCAATTTTGACCGAGCAGGCACGTGTTATTTCCATAACCCGAGAACGCAGGAATTTCTGCTAACGTCACGCTAACCATATTTTGTCTTTTAGGCATATGTGCGTACATGTAGGATACTAGTAAGGCGTCATCGTACCTCCGGTTTCTCTAACATGGCGTGTCTCTAGGCCTTGTGAGAATTCCAAATTAGAGGTTGAGTAGGGATACCAAACACGTCAGAAAACATGGCTATGACATTTTAAGAATGGTTCCATTCCTCCGCAATAATTAAGGTTGTATTATTTATTGTCCTGTTTAAAATATACCGCGTCTTGCAGCAACCTACGGATGGTCGTGGGTTTTCCGCGGGCTCTGCCCGGTTTCCTCCCAACATAATGCTGGCCGCTGCCGTATAAGTGAAATATTCTTGAGTACGGCGTAAAACACCAATCAAAAAAATAAATAAATAAATAAAATATACCGATAAACGAAATGTGGATATTAATAAATCATTTGTTGAGATTGATCGTAAGTAAATTTATCGATTTAAACAAAAAACAAATCAAGAAGAAAGTTTACTTTGGAGCACCATGGGCTCGTCGAAAACCATGATTGATTTCACCAAAACCGAGGGAAATAATCAGTAACGTAACGATATATTTGAAATGCACTGTGTAAATGACGTGTTTTACGTCCCACTTGGCAAATTTTCCGTCACATGACGACAAGGAGTCATTACCGACCCCGATAGCACACTTGGGAGAGCGCCAGTATCGGGAGGCGGTAGATCCAGGGTCGATCCTGGGTCGGGTCACACATAAGGTCTTAAAAGAGGAAGTTGACACTTCCTCGCTTGGCGTTCAGCATGAAGGGGAGACCTGTATCAGTATAATGACTCCGGTTGGGCGGCTTACTTGCCTTGGGTAAGTCGTCTCAGTGAAGCAACACTATTTAAAAGAGCGGAGGAAATCCATTCTGCAACAAGGAGGCACATTACACGCATTCCATGGACTCCTTCGTCGTCACATTTGAAAAATTGTTGAGTACGACGTTAAACTCCAAGAACTCACTCACTCACAAGGAGTCATTGTATGTGTGCAAATATAACGTGTCTTCTTGCTGAAGCATCATGCCGACAACATGCATGACACACTGAGACCAGACCAACCGGTCCTGTTTCCTTGCTCTAGCCTCTGAGTGCTAAGCCAGGCAACAACAAGTACAATTTGTAAAGTCTTTGGTATGACTCGACCTGGGTTTGATCACAGGTTCTATCGACTTCGATATTTACGTTTCAGTGTCAAACGTCAAATTATACTGAGTACTGGTATATATTGAGGCATGGAAGTAACAGTTCCAATGTCAGGATGTGAGGATGATTTATTTAAACAAACAAAACATCAGGCGAAACAGTCCTGGTCATCTATTGTAGTATGTGGGGAAAAACACGTGTGCCTATGTCCTCACGCGTTCTTTGTGATAGAAAAACACGGACACAAATAAGTTATACAACTAATGGTACTAAATAACTGTTCTGTCATCATTGGCCAGATCCAATTCCCGCTAGACATCGCTAGACATCTTGAGTTATTCTCATTAGAGGGCTTCATATAATTCCACCAGCGGGAAAAAATATTAATCACACTCTCGTCAGCAAGATGCAAAATACACGAGACAGTCACCGAGGTAAGAATATGGTAGACTCTGTTCATGTAGTTGATATATGTCAAAAATAAACGTCACGAACAGTTTAATATCACCATGTTAAAGTTTGCAGGACTTTCTGGCACATGACTTTGTTGGCTACCGTTAGTACCGAAATAACCAGGGGCGGTAGAAAAGCGACGATTGCAGTTCTGTCAATCCCTCTCCTTTAGCGGACGGATGTTTTTAAAAACAAAATTATGCTGATATATAACCTCTCTGTTCTAAGATCCTAGGACACGGATTACAAAAATAAAGCACAATCAGGCGCGGTAAGTATTCATATCCGTACGCTAACATACCGCCTTACAACACACTCTGCAATGCCAACTCAAACTGGAACAGGCATTTTTATCTGACTTTTTAAAGTTATGAATTCGTTTTCAAAAAAATATTTAATGCACAACAGGATTTGCATATCTGGGACCGGTCTTACGAAACGGTAGCAAAATGCGCATGACGTTACCTCAATGGAAACATAATGCGAAGACGTACATCACTGTGGCTAATGCGCTTTGTAGCTTGGTGACAGCTTCATAAAACGGGTTCATGAAATTTAATGATGAACAGAATTCTGTAAGGAAATAAATTGGATGATGGAAGATGTTAATATAAATGTGGGAACTCTAAATATAGGCCTGATAATCACATTCACAGCGCATTAAATATCAGGCTGTCGCCGGAGATGACATTTAAAGATTAACTAACAGACAGAAGGGTCTTCCCACAAAAACAATGCAACAAGAAACCAGATGCCAGCAGCTGGATAAAGGGAGATAACAACAACAATGTTCTGGAACATGCAAATGCAGACCTTGTACAACTCGTCCAACAACGAAAACATATCCAGAAGGCCCACGTATCCAGGTTTATACAACATATACCAGTTACAGGAAATAATCATTAACATAACTGCTGGATATAAGCTTCTCTTCTATATGTACATTTACAACATAATAAATCGGTTAATCCTACTGGATCTTGAGTGAGTACATTACATATTATTTTACGCCATACTACTGGAAAACACTGACATTGCTGACATTCTAAATCACTTGACCTACATGCACGCTCCAGAAGATGTGTTAGGCAAAAGTGATATTAGACAGAGTGGCTGCCATTTATTTTGCAGTAGAAGTTACTTAACGTGGTCGCGTTAACCGACATGTGATCATTGTACATGTCATATATACCTTACAAGACATAGGCAGTGGAAGATGCTGGAGGTTTTATTACAGACATATTTTGTGGTATACAGTAAAAAAAAACAAACAAAAAAAACAAAAACAGCAACAACAACGTTTAGGGATGATGCTCTTGATAACACAAATTGCATTACCAATCTCATATTTACATTTTTAAGAATCAGATGAAGTCGGGAGATGGCCATGTGGTGAATGTCCACGTGGAGACGGCTTCTGACTGTTAGCCTCAACCGCAGCAGCAGGCACCGGATTCCAACACCGCGCGGGAACGAGTGTAACAGGAGAAGCTTTCCAATACTTATTCCAGCATTAGCTAACGGGAATATTTCCCTTTAGCTCAGTTAGTAGGGCACTGGATTTCAGAGGTGGAGATAGGAGTTTAAATCCAGGTATGACCCACAAACACCCTCTGGTAGCCGACATATGGCATATGAGGCTTTTCAATATAACTTAGATACAACACTGACATGACTGAATATTAACAAACAAGCAAACACTAAGGCTTTAGAAAAATTTAAGTGATACTATCATTGAAAGGTATTTGAAAGAAATCTAACACTAGCTTTTGATTTAAACAGATTCTGAGTAGCGTTTGCATCATACTTGAGTTACCCAAGTACAAACATTACCACACCCTGCACAAATGTTCTGGACTGAAGCGGTTAAAACATGGGTGATAGGTCGTCATTTTTCTCACTTCAGTTTCCATTATATAATGTGTGGTCACGCTATAACCATGTACATCAAATAGGTGATAGGAAAATCTGATATAAGTTACAGAATGTTGGGTGTAGATTTCTCAAGCAAAAGGTGTGCGTGCCGATCAGAAAACAACATCGATATAGATTAAACCATTTTGGTTTATATTGTATGGAAGATGATCTTTGCTTGCACCTGGGTCAACCCGATCGCTCATTGCCCATTATTAATGTTGGCTGACATGACCTCGTTGATGTTCTTAGCCTGTCAGAGGTCACCTTAAATGCGGTGACGCGTGTTCTATTTACCCCTTTCCGGTTGCCCTGAACAACAAAATGGCGGAGGCATATCAACGTTAAACTGCGGCAATCACATGTAAGCAAGATTTTAAAAACTAATATTAGCTATCTTAACGGCAGTAGTACATACCCTGTGCAGTTTATCCATTTCAAGTCAACAGTCAGTCACCTTTATACTGGTTTAAAAGAATAATTGTTTGGGTGTATAGAAGAAGGGACGTCGTCCGATGCTGGAAATGCTTGGATTTTTACACGCATATATACTTGCGTAAACGCACAGAATAATGAATAGCTAGATATATAAGTAAGATGGATTTGGAAATAAGATTGTGTAAAATTGACATAGTTCTTCTTTGTATAAAGTATCACACCAGGTGTAGATGACAAAAGCTGTTCAATACCGACAGATTTGTATCTAAATGTAAAAGTGTATGAATGAGCGAATATAGGAATAAGTGAGTTATTATACAAGTAAATTGTAAATTGTGCTTAAGCAATAGTTACTATAGTCTATTTCCTTTAGCCAATCGTCTATATTCAGCTGTCTGTAAATTCAGTCATACACGCTTTAGTCAATGAAAAGCAACAACACACAGATTTGCGTGACGGTGGTCAGTAATACGCCAATATGCGAAGCTGGCCAGGAATACGCCAACAAGCGAAGGTGGTCAAGAATACCCCAATACGCGAAGGAGGCCAGGAATGAGCCAATACGTGAAGCTGGCCAGGTATACGCCAACACGCGAAGGTGGTCAAGAATACCCCAATAGGCGAAGGTGGTCAAGAATACCCCTATACGCGAAGGAGGCCAAGAATGAGCCAATACGTGAAGCTGGCCAGGAATACGCCAATACGCGAAAGTGGTCAAGAATACCCCAATAGGAGAAGGTGGTCAAGAATACGCCTATGTGCGAAGGAGGCCAGGAATGAGCCAATACGTGAAGCTGGCCAGGAATACGCCAATACGCGAAGGTGGTCAAGAATACCCCAATACGCGAAGGAGGCCAGGAATACGTCAGTGCGTGAAAGTGGTCAGGAACACGCCAATACGTGAAGATGGCCAGAAATACGTCAGTGCGTGAAAGTGGTCAGGAATACGCCAAGACTTGAAGATGACCAGAAATACGCCCGAATGTGAAAGTGACCAGGAATATGCCAACACGTGGAGGTGGCCGGGAATATAAATACCATTCAGGAGCAGCATTCGTTCCTGGAGATGCAGCTGTAGCAAAACTTCCAGTTGACAGGAACTTATCGCAGCTTTTTGGAAACATACAAGCGCATATCTCAGGCTTTGAAACCCCAACTAGAGGTTTGGAGAGTAGCGAATGTGGATTACCGCTAGATAGATATACAAAGGATTTGCGGCAGATACGTATGGTATAAGCTAATTAGTCGTCGTTTTTCCTCAAAATGGTTTACTCATCTATTCTATGTACCCACTTATGACTTGACTCAAAAGTATTCACCCAGGGCCTCCGTGGCTAAGTTGGTAAGCGCGCTAGCGCAGCGTAATGACCTAGGATCTTCTCACCAATGCGGTCGCTGTGAGTTTAAGTCTAGCTCATACTGGCTTCTTCTCCGGCCCTACGGGGGAAGGTCTGCCAGCAACATGCGGATGGTCGTGGTTTTCTCCCGGGCTCTGCCCGGTTTTCTCCAACCATAATGCTGGCCGCTGTCGTATAAGTGAAATAGTACGGCGTAAAACACCAAGCAAATAAATAAATAAGTATTCACCGTAGAAGAGCTATGTGAAACTAGGCATTATTGAATTATATGGTCTCATCGATATAACTAAAACGTACGGCGTAGGGAGTAAAACCAGAGCAGCGACAGTGTGATGGCTGGGAAGTGGTCACACGTAATTGGCAAGATACTGTCTCTTGTCAATTTACCTGCCAGGTTCATGTAAACGCTTAAATAGAAGCAAATTACACACAACCTAGCACAATGCATTAAGCACAATTAGATAAAAAATACTTTGATATTTACTACAATTTATTAGGCGTCGCAGGCCTAAAATTACAAAGGGTACAAAATGACCAGACTTAAGGATGCTTAGTCCACCAAAAGAATCTTGGTTATGCAGGAATATAATACGCCAAATAGATGGAAAATGGTTGCATTTAACCGGTGAAATATGGCCTTTTGTCAATTTACCTCAGTTAGGGTTTTATTCTAACTGAATATGTAAATGCTTAATTACATGCCTGCAGCACATTGGCTTAAGTAGAATTAAGTAAAGTGAAGGCTGAGTTTATTAGGCCTGTTATATGTAGGTAGCTTCGCTAATCTTCACGTACATTTTAACCTGGTGGTATATGAGAACTGACGGAGATTGAATGAAATATATTGGTCAGCACGCTAACCAGTGCTCAGCACGATCTCGCTGGCCCCTGTATCAAGACGAACAAGGTCTCCTTTCACGCCGCTTTTACAACAAAAGGGATAATTTCAATTTTGATATTGTAAATTATCCTTATTTAGATAGAAATATACCAAAAGGTTCTGCATATGGCGTGTACGTATCTCGCCATGTAGCATTTGTTAGATCTTGCGTAAATTGTGATGACCTTAATCTGAGTCACAAGTTGTTAGTTCCAAAACTAGTTTGTCAAGGATACTCCATCAAAATCCTTCATTCTAAGTTTTTCAAATTTTACAATGAGTATAACACTCTCGTTGGCACGTATGGATAGAGCGTTCAGGATCTCTGGCGATCTGCATTGTGATCAACCACATAGACGGCGTTGGTATCCTTAAGTACATATCTATCGCGTCCATGGTATTTAACAACACAGATGGCGCTGGTTGCCGAGTGTAACCGTGTGTCTTGTAGACAGCTTTAATACAGACCAGCATGTCATGTGTAACATCATAGATGGCGCCTTTTGTAGTATGAGATCTTTACATATTAACGGGAAAGACCTAATCGACCGTTACTTTTAAATCACAATCTGTTCGGTTAAGGTCTGTAACGCTCGTCATTTTCGAACTGTATCTAATACCCCTTAACCTGGGGCTAGGGGCCGAAATGGGGGCTAGTAGACATGCTCATTACATCTGCATGGTGCCTTTATGAACAGTTGCAATCAAAGCACGACTGAGATACCTTGTGTAATTGTTATTTGATCTGGAACTCATTCATGGATTACGAATTTGAACTGTGATGTGGAATTCATGCCTAAAATATCAGCTGTCTGTCCAGCATCATTGAAAACTGATGACTGCTTCTCTCTTGTGTGTTACCGGCTTTATTTCCTGTTTGTATAATTTCTTACATATGTTTGTCTTTGGGAGCTAGTGTTAAACGTTGTTTTGGAAATAGATCTTGCGATTATCGACTTGGAACGCCCTTTACGGACTACGAATGGTATACGAATGACGAACAGACGCTTATATTTATATTTAGTAAATTAACCTTTCATATTTTGAATATGAAATACAAAGACAATTTTCTATGCAATGTAAGACCCAGAAATTTAGTTGGTTTAACGATGTTGATAGGTAGTCCATATAATTAAAGCTCAATGTGAATGTGAATTTCTTTTATGACATAGAATTGTGTGTCATCATTTTTAAAAGCCCACAATCTAAATAATTTTTGGATGCCTATTTCTCGTCAAAAATTGATCAGTCTTGTCCAAAACGACACTGTGCATTAGATACGGTAATAGATTGCTGATTTAAAGAACTCATTGCCTCTGGAGACGTCATAATTATTCAGAAACAAGTGACACGCCGGACAGTGAGCGAGGAAAGTAATCTGTTTTACAATAGGCGCACCAACATGCGGTTAGGACAAACTGCATCCAGTAACAGAGCCTTTACTATCTCCGCGAATCGACTATATTTCCTGACATACAGCTCTAAAATCATTCATCCGTTAGATCACATCCTACAAGATATAAAATATAATTCATCTATAAAGGTTCTATTATACTAAAACCTGGACATAATTCAAATTATTGCAGTGTCACAAACAGGGTTTAGAGAGAAGTCGATGGCTTAGGAAACTAGTGTGACTTTCCCTCAAAACATACCAGACTCATTCATCAGCATACCACTTGTTTTTTAATAATTTTGACCCGAGGCAAAGCGTTCTTGCCGTTGAAACTATGCTTACGGCTTATGAATGAGAAAAGGGGTACTAACTTCATTTTCTTTGCAAGAATATGAATTTCAACATAGATGTGTAGAGCTTGGGTTATTGCGCACTGACTAAAAGCAATTTTTGTTGCTAGTATGACTGATTTACAGTTGAAAATAGGCGACTGACTAAAAGCAATAGACTACAGTTACAGCTATACTACGGTAATTCGATGGATCAGCATGATTCTTACACATGATTTAACGAAGTATAATTTAAAAGACTGGAGAGTAAAACCAAAGCAGGGATGAATGAATCAATGACTATGGCTTATCGAAAATATTTTAGCAATATTTCAACCATATCGTCGTTTTCAACAATAAAAAATGGTACGAAGCCCTCTTAACTGGTAGTTACATGCCATCAACATTAACAGGGCTTCGTGGGCCCTGGACGATACACCCATGGTGTTGGAGATACAAAATTCTGTAGAGGTGGGCACTGATGTGTCTTTTCAAATGGTTCTGTCTGTCCAATCGATGCGTATTCTGCAGAATATATGCAGAATATATGATTGCTCTTTGCATGGCGTTGACTAAGTTTTGCTCAAAGGATATTAAACTTTTTCCAGCTAAGGGATAATTGGAATCTGTCACTTTCCCAAGATTACAATATTGTTTAAGCGTTTTTAGCGCCTTCGATCATTTTGAGCTACGGCTTTAGCGTGAAAATTATATTCCGTGACTTAAATGCCAAGAGTTTTGAAGGAGTAGACTTTCTCTTCTTGTTTCCTGTTTAATTACAATCGATCATACTGAACCTTTGTTACACTTTTCATTACTTCTCTGGTAGAACAAGACATTTGGCAAATACACGTCTGATAATTGTTGTTCCTGTCTTTCAATATGTTATCTTTTTGGTCTTTCATTTTCTGGTCTGAAACAAATGTTCGGAAATCGACGCGGACCTGTTTTCGAATGGAATTGTGTTTTTTTTTGGTTTTTCCATTTTCTGGTTTGAAACAAAGCTCTGGAAATCGGCGGAAACCTGTTTTTGAATGGAATTATGGTATCTTTTTGGTTTTTCCATTTTCTGGTCTGAAACAAATGTTCGGAAATCGGCGTGAACCTTGGCGCGAATCGGTGTGAACCTGTTTTCGAATGGAATTTTGTACCTGATCAATGTTTGGTTTCAGATTCAATGCCTTGGTGACTGTGTCCACACATTTCGAATTATGTGTCTCTTATGTTTTGGAAAAAGTTTGATAATTTATGGAATTAACCTAAGAAAAATGTTAAATTCTGCAAGATATATATACAGTTGATCATGCTAAGTGAGAAGTGAGTTCGAGGTTAAACAATAATAAAATGAACTACATGATATACCACAAGTCAACCCAGAGGTAGATTCGAATGTACTAACGCTTAGGCTGGAATTTAGAAAACACACGGCTGTGCCGTGGAACTATTTATCTTCTGCTGAAATAAGCCTCAAACTCTGACACGTCGACGTAGAGACAGCTTTTTAACATATCCCAATCTGACCAGTTGGAGTATCGATGGTAAAGTGTAACAGATTGTTGGTGCTGTTGTAAAATCCCCAAGAAGAACAGTGATTTTCATGCTAGGGCTTTTGACATAAAAACATGTTTTCCTATAAAAATACCACGTGCTATATGAACAGTCATTTCGCCCTGAATTCCTCACAAAATAATGACCTCAAGTTCAGTTATAATCTCTGTGGGGTGGTGGAAGGGCAGAGGTTAGGGGGAGGGTAGAGGTTAGCGGTGTTCCATTCTGTTTTAGTGACGAATATTACGTACGGTACACTTCCACTGGCTGGGGTTTGCCAGCAATTTGCTGATGTTCGTAGAATTCACCTCGGCTCTGCTCAGTTTTCTGTTTACTGTACAGTGCTGACCGCCGTCATGTAAGTGAAATATTCTTGAGCACGGCCTAACACACCAATCAATTAAACAAAAAGTAAAGTTATATTATAAAAGTCCCATTATAAAACCTATTGTTTATGGACATAGAAAGAATATATAGATTGTCTTTTTTGTCTGTCCTGGAGAATATGAGTTAATGGCAGTGTTATTTGCACATAGCATGGCCTCTGAAAAGTAATCAGCACAGAGAATCTCATATTTCTAAGCGAATAGCACGGATGCCTTAATTAACGGTTCTGTGAAGATTCCGAATAAACCACTAAGCTATTTTTCGATGAAATGGCACAGAGGACGTATTTTAAATACATCCCTGTGACCGTTATGTTCAATTTAATATCCCTGTATTGAAATCTGCGGTTTTTATTTTGCACGGCCTTCTCAAAGCGGATGAAATACGACGGACTGGCCTGATGTGTATGTATTATTTCATCACTGCTGATAATATAATAGTGTGCAACAGTTGCAACCCAACAGAATATACGATGTCCCCAAGCAAAGAAAAGTGAAATATTACTAAATCAGTTTGCAGAAAAAGAATTAAAATTTCATCAAAACGAAATGCGTCGAAGCTTTTCACTAATCAGTTGTCTCGCTTAGTTGATACCACTAAGGGTGTCTCGCACCAATGCGGTCGCTGTGTGTTCGTCCATCTTTTGCCTCATCTTTTCCTCTCCGGAAGGTCTGCCAGCAGCCTGCGAATGGTCGTGAGTTTCCTCTGACCATATTACACCTATCAAATAAATAAACAAATCTTCCTAAGTGTATTAGATTATCATAATAGCATACCATTCTGTAGTTTAAATCCTCCATGGATGAACTAGCGAATGTTGTTTTGCGGGAATGTTTAAAGTAAGTATTACACATACATCAAGAGTACACTTACAGCACTTGTAAACTTTCTATCTTAAGTTCCCTAGGACGAAGATGTCAGCAATCAAACATACTTGGCCACACGCGCATATGTACTTTTCAGAGACTTACCTAAGTATACTGAATCACCTGAGGTAGTGGTTTTGTTTTAATGCTGCTGAATATACGCAGGTGGCCTTTTAGTTAATAGCCCGTACAGGAATAATCGGGTCAAGGGACACCATCTGCGCCTGGTCCCCAGACTGCAGTGCTGGTGGATATAGCTGGATTTATTAGCACCGAGTCTGCTCCATTACTGGATTATTCTATCTGTCTGATGACAATGACTGACGGGGAAAGTGAGATGCAGGCAGGATCAATGTCAAAAAGACAGCAACGATACCAGTGGCATCGAATGATGTGTTTGGTTCTTGAGTGATTAAAAGCCCAAGAGATAAAGAATGACAACTATAGCAAGAAACTAAAACTTGTCACTAAAATGAATGATTTTTTCATTACACGACACTTAACATACGTTCAAATTGTCTCCATGCCGTACTGTGCCAACGTTATGTAGTTCGTAGAACAGTCAGGTGAGGTCATCGAATTTCCACATATATCTCCCACCCAAACCAGAGACGGCGATATTTGACTGTGAGGTTTAGTTAAAATTTGCTTGATATTAAAACGACAACGGAACACCCTGACGACATTCCAAAAACATTCAGAAGAGATTCTCGCGCCTGTCCCTGAACCTCGCGACTTATTTCAATTTCGCCTCCTCGACTCGGTGCAAGATAAGGATGGGATGCAGAAAACAGCCTGACATTCTGACGACATTAGGGCAAGCTTTTCAAGATTTAGAGGAATGGCGCATTCTGGAACCAAATGCTAAATACTGAATATCGACCAGATCTCGCATCGTTCACATAATCTGACGACTCTCGTCAGAGTGTCGCCTTCCAATCTATCCTTTCATTCTTAAGAGAAGTTGACATTCTCAGGAGTGTTGCTGGACAGCACAAGATTTAACAGAAATTCATTCGAAATTTGGTTCCAGAACTGCATTGTTGACAATGTTGGAATGTAGCTAGTTTTTCGAATCTCGTACTTTTTGAGTTGAGTTGCAACTTAACCTTTGAGTATCAGATCCATTATTTCGAGGAGAGGGCAACATTCTTACCAGAGTAAGAAGATTTGAGACATTTTGGCAAGATTAAGTCCAAGACATGCACTGTCCCCATTTTATCGAGATTCAGACGGGATAAGGTCGAAAATGGAACACTGGGGCGAGGTTTGAACCATAACGCAATATTCAACCGATAACGCCAGATTCCGGCGCAGGTGAGAGATTTCACTACAACCTAGGCTGTGTATTGTTGGAATTTCGTCTGAATGTCGCACTTTTGTTCCTGATCTCTAGTGAATCTCGGCTTCAGTTTCTTTCAATCTTCATTAGCGTTCAAATGTACCTGTTACTGTTTTGAGGTACACGTATGTGTGTGAAAAGCGTTTGAACATTTCCCCGTTCCATGTCTTTCACAATGTGAAATGATTATTATACACAGTCGAGGACAGGTTCTAATAAATTTATTTTGTTGCTAGGCATTTAAAAGCTATTAATCAGACATGTCAGAAATAATTTCACTACCAAACTGTTTCAGTGACGTTTTAAATATTAAATCCTGTCTCTTTGTATGTTTTTTATTTTTGTCTTGACCTTTAACGAGTAAGTGATTATGTCCTCATGTTACTATATTGACACGAATATCGCATGTCTGCGATAATACTTTGTACCCAAGTTACATGTTTTTGGGCAGTTACAAATTGCAATATCCAAAGTACAGACGTGAAAGGTATGGACATCAGAAAAAGATTCTATCACCTACAACTTGTAAAATTCATAAAGCATAAATGACATACTGTCACCCATTGATAAAAAGAAGCATCTACACAGTGAAAACGTCTGACAAAACAAACTGGTATATATCAAAATCAAGCATGCATGGAACTCTGATTGTCATGGTTAGTCAATCAATCTATAAAGAAAGTAAACCACCTTCAAACGGTGCAAATGTCGTATAGATGAGATGAATTCGATCACTTGTATGAAAATAAGAACACGCGATCTATCATTAACGGTCAGGGCCAAATATATTTGATTTATTTATTTATTTGATTCGTGTTTTACACCGTACTCAAGAATATTTTACTTATACGACGGCGGCGAGCATTATGGTGTGAGGAAACCGGGCAGAGCCCGGGAAAAACCCATGACCGCCCGCAGTTTGGAGGCAGACCTTCCCACGTAAGGTCGGAGAGGAAACCAGCATGAACTGGACTTGAACTCACAGCGGCTGCATTGGTGAGAGACTCCTGGGTCATTACGCTGCGCTAGGGCGCTAACCGACTGAGCCACCGAGGCCCCGATTCAAATTACTACAGTTACGTCTATGTTGACGAGATAAATAATAGATACAAAACCACCGTCATGTTGACTGTACAGAATTACAAAACCACCATCTGCTTGGTGAACAATCCATTCCACACACTCATCAAATTCACAGATTGAATCATAGACGTAGAAACTATGTGTCACCATGATACGCCTGTGGATGGTGTGCGTGTACCATTACTTCTGGCTGGTTGATTAGACATTCTCAAATATTACGTACGCATAGTCTTTAATCTTTCCGGGCAAAATGAAGAGTACTACGACAATGACGAAAACGGGTCTCAGGTGAAAGCCTTTGTCTTATCGCTGAAGGCTTTCCAATGTCAATTTATGATATACGCGATTGTTTCATTTTTGTGAGAACATTAATTTCCTCACGGAGAAGGTGATATAAGGGCAATAAAAAGTAAAAAGAAAAATAAAGTTAATGGTCTGTCAAATTTCCAAAAATTCAAAAATGTGAAAATATAAGCGTCATGTCCGACATTCGTATACCATTCGTAGACCGTAAAGGGCGTTCCAATTCGATAATCGAAAGATCCATTTCCAAAACAACGTTTAACACTAGCTCCCAAAGTCAAACGTATGTAAGAAATTATACAAATAGGAAATAAAGCCGGTAACACACGAGAGAGAAGCAGTCATCAGTTTTCAATGATGTCGGGCAGACAGTGGATATTATAGGCATGAATTCCATATCAAAGTTCAAATTCGTAGTCCATGAATGAGTTTCAGATCAAATAACAATTACACAAGGTATCTCAGTCGCGCTTTGATTGCAACTGTTCATAAAGGCACCATGCAGATGTAATGAGCATGGCTGCCTTTACGGCCCCTAGCCCCAGGTAAAGCGGCATTACATACAGTTCGAAAATGACGAGCGTTACAGATCTTCACCGAACAGATTGTGATTTAAAAGTAACGGTCGATTAGGTCTTTCCCGTTAATATGTAAAGATCTCATACTACAAAAGGCGCCATCTATGATGTTACACATGACATGCTGGTCTGTATAAAAGCTGTCTACACGATACACGTTACACTCGGCAGCCAGCGCGATCTGTGTTGTTAAATCCCATGTAGGCGATAGATATGTACATAAGGATAACAGCGCCGTCTATGTGGTTCTGAACGCTCTGTCCATACGTGCCAACGAGAGTGTTATACTCATTATGAAATTTGAGAAACTTTGAAAGAAGGCGTTTGATGGAGTATCCTTGACAAACTAGTTTTGGAACTATCACCTTGTGACGCAGATTAAGGTCATCACAATTTACGCAAGATCTGACAATGCTACAAGGCGAAATATGTATACGCCATATGAAGGACCCTTTGGCATATTGCTATCCAAATAAGGATAATTTACAATATCAAAATTGAAATTATCCCTTTTGTCATAAAGGCGGCGTGAAAGGAGATCTTACTTGTATGTCACCGCAACACAAATTAATGAGATTTTCAACATTTTAAACCCCATCCGTCGAAAATAACTACGAAAATAACTAACTACAACTAGTCGAAAATAACTACAACTAGTCGAAAATAACTACTATTTTTCGAAAATAACTACATCCGTCGAAAATAACTACTGTTTTGTAATCTTTGCAGTGATTATTACACAAAGGTGATCGCCAAGTATTTTAATAAAATTGACAGTATTAGGACCCATTTGTGTGCTGCTTAAAAGTAAAATATTGTCTCAAGTTGTTCGAGTCGCATGGCGCCCTCGGACGCCACGAACAGCATAATGGTTTGACAGTTAATGTCAGTTTTAAGTGCTTTATTTAAAAATTTTATTTCAAAGCATGCTGCGAGCAATTCTTCATCTAGTTAGATAATACATGCATTGACAAAAAGGATACTAATTGTTAGCATCAGTATTGTCTTGGTTGTTACTACCCTCAGGCAAACACCAAAGCAATACGAAAGCAAATGATTAGTAACATAACTGTTGCTAGGTGTATTAATCGATGCTGAAGGCGGGATGAAGGGTGCAGTTTTACATTTGATGGTCTATAGAACGTTCTCTTAACTGTTGTAACTGTTTCAAGGTCACCGAAATAGTGCAACAGCTTGTTCTCCCGTGTGCTCATCGGACTGTTCGACGGTTTTTCTACCTTCAATCTCAAGGCTTTACCTGAAACCTCGAATTTACCTCGTGCCATACCATACTTCTTCATCTGGGATGATGCGTTTGACTTGCAGTGATGAATAATGAAGCCTTTTGAAACCTGACTTCGGAAGAACGTTTCTCTCACTTCAGCGTAGGATAGTGGAGAAGGCTTCTGGAATAGTTGTCCACCGACGGAGGTACCTCCTGGCAGTTACAGAACAGGAGCATGGTCTGCCATGGGTGTTTCCAGTGCGTGTCTCTACCTGCATATTATGATACGGATGAGGTACCCTGGGTAGTAGAACAGATACGATGCCCGTGAGGGCATTGATTACTAGAGCATTCGATGCCCGTGAGGGCATTGATTACTAGAGCATTTCTGGGGCTTGAGGCATCGAGGCACAAGGAGAAAATGGTGGATGCGCAGAAAGCGAAGCCTGGATAACATGATCTAGACACAACTGAATTAATGTAGACCCAAAATAAATGAAGGGGCCTCCGTGGTTCTGTTGATCAGCGCGCTAGCGCATCATAATGACCCATAATGACCTGCGGATGGTCGTGGTTTTCCCCCGCGCTCGGTCCGGTTTCCTCCCACTATAATGCTGGCCGCTGTCGAATGAGTGAAATATTCTTGAGTACGGCGTAAAACACCAATCAAATAAATAAATAAACAAAAGAAAATGAAAGTTTTAAATTTGCTTGACTGCCATGTCGCTGTCCTTGGTCATGTCCGTGTTGAATTGCAGGAACACGTTGTCAGACAAACTTTCGTATGTGCGCCACCCACTGTCATGGCGCTGATGTTTCGGCTGGAACCAGCACCTCGACGACCTGCTAGCGGAGTCGTTCTATCGTCTTGAGAATGTCTACTGTCACCTCCAGTGGAAGGATCGTGAATCGTCTTACGAGCTGGTGTCAGGTCTATTTTTGCCTTTCCAAAGGACACATCAAACATTAATGACAATTTGTCTTGCCTGGTCGCACAGGTAACAAATACACGAGGATTGAATAGAAATGGATAGACTGAAAGTATGCAAATGTGTACCTTGGCCAAATTCTTTATCACGGTGCGCACGACAATGTTTGGTTGGAAGAAAGTTAAGTTCGTCACTTCTGACGATCGGCCACCCGCATTATTGCCTGGTGACCCTTCTTCGTGTGTAGTCCTCTGCGACTTCCACCAGGTGAGTTATTGACAAAAATAATTCTTAATTATGAAAAAAATATCCACAAAAATCACCTGCGTCCACTTTGGTCACTTCTTGTCTTAACAAAGTGTAAGTTTCATCGGCCTCAAGCGTTGGACGCTTCAGTACGTCCTCATGTAAATCTACCTAATGTTTGTATTCTAACCGTTCATGTAAATGATTACAAAGTAGCAACTTAGACACTCCCTAGCAAAATGGCTAGAGAATTATAAAGGTCCATGCGTTAGTTGCAATGCATCTGGCTAATTCAGAATATGTAGAGTTAGAGTTCGCCCTTACGCAGGTATGCATTTTGGAGACTATGGTATGGAGAGCAAATGTACAGCAGCAACGGCAGTCTGATAGTTGGTAAATGGTCAAATGTAGACACGATAAGCTAGAATACTCGGATGACCCAACGAAAATGCCCAGCCTGTTCAAAGGACCATTAAACCACATAGCGATGTCAGTGCATGGAACGTTTGATGACGCCACTATGGAGATATTTGACAGAAAGTCCATATTCGGAAGTGAGATCAAATTTTCTGTATTTACCAAACACAGCTCAAATTATTTCATTCCAATGCTATTTGTAGTGTTAAAATGATTCTAAAGTTTGCAAAAGGACCCGAACTTTATAACCGGTTAACACATGCTTTTTTGCTGCCTGTTTTTTTTTTTTTCGTGCAAATTTTTTTTGAGGTGTTCACGGATTGCGAACTACATCGTATTGGTCAATTCATTTAAAGTCTTTCAGTTCTCGGGATCAAACCCGGATCGGGTCATACCAAAGACTAAAAATAGCACTTGCTGCAGTCTTACCTAGCGCTCATCGCTAAGGACGTTAAGCATATATGGATACATTTTATAACTAAATTTTACATCGTGTCAGTTGAACATGTGTGTTTAACTTGTTGACAGGAATTTTTTCATATCACCATGATGTGTTCTCGTGGAATTCAAGCTGGTCACTGACAACACTCCTGGATAACTAATATTTGTGTGACTAAATGAAAGTGGTTTAACGTTAGTTTGACAGTAATGCTGCCTGGTCGTGACGGAAACATATTTAAGCCAGGAAACAGTGAATGGTTTTCCATGCGATAAACAAAACATTCAAATTTCAAACTATTTAAAATAACACTATATCATTCAAATAAAATTTGTAAACCATACAAATTCGTGTTTTTTTTTTTAAAGCTATTGAATGTAGAATGTATACAAAAATGTATAAGAACTACAGTTTATTATATGGGCCAGTATATTCGTGGAGACCACGCCAGCGATACTGCCAAACAATTTAAATATAGAGTCTGTATGGCTTTTGCTGGTCCTAACACCAGCAAAGCCAACCGGAATATCGTTGGTATATGTCACATTTGTATTACATGCAACACACTCGAGTGAAATAACCCAATGAGAATATCATTGTGTGTATAAAACGGGGAAATCAAATAAGAACTGAATGGCCTCTTCGAGACGTACAATAGGTATAAGAATTTAAGTCAACGACATCACGAATTTTATGGAGAATGTCTGTTGTATGAACCATCAGGTTAGTCAGCGATATTCTGGACATTCAGTGTCCATTCAGAACCATATTTTCCCGGACCTCGTATTCCAATACGCCCAGTTTAAGTTTTGATAGGAGAGTTTTTTTCAAAAGCTGAAATAGCCCCTGGTTTGCAGTGTACATTACTTCAGTTTGATATGGTTCGCGTGATAGTTCAACGATATTGTGGCAGGAGCCTTGTATCTATTGTGGTTTACTTCATTACATCTCACGGAGATGCAGGGGGCTGTTTCTTTGTTCGATAAGACGGGTTCCTCTTGCTTTATAAGCGAAATGGTCCCTAGAAATAGACCATGGAAATAAGTCAACAAAGCACTTAATAATAGATGAAAGAAACATTAAACCAACCTCACCCTAGCCTGGTCAGTTCTGAAACTTTCGCATTGGCGATATTGCTTGACACGGTTGGCATTCGTAGCTAAGGTCATGTACTGGGTTATCCAGTATTAGTGTATAAACCAAATATGGTTTCCATATCTGGGGATTTGTAGGCTTTTTTTACTGAGATAGCAAAATATGGCGGTAATACAAGACTGATGTACTGTATAGCGACACGTTGTTATATAACACAAAAGATGACGAAAGCTGCAAAATAGCAAGCTATAGAACAAACAGGTCACACGCGCATTAGAGTATAAACTGATTCAGGCAGAAGAAGAATCTCAGAAGGTACATCTGCTCTTCGGTGGATGCAGATATGCATATGACTTATCAGTCGTAAAGCACAATCGTTCATTCTGTGCTCTGATGTATCCTGCACTTCGACTAGCAGCGCTTTCCGATTTTGTTGACATTTGTCTCACATTTTTTGACTCACTGAATCCCAGATCCTCTCTCTCCCCTCAAGTTTGTCTCGTATTACATAATATACAATGGCAACATATAAGACAACAGTATAGAAGTTAAAACTAAAGTGGCGAAAACGGTGTGATAGTTGTCAAATGGTTACACTTATAACGTTTATTGTTCATGTAAATGCTTAAGTAGTAATCATCAGCAGAATTAGGTTTGCAAATGCAGTAGTGTTAATTGTAATTCACTAGGCGTTACTGGTACAGAATTACAGTTTGTCCACATAGCGTCATCGCGAAGGCAATGATGAACAGCCTACCCAGCTCAGGCTTACTTTAGGCGAAATACTTTGGGAAGAATTGTTTGCATTATTTAGAGGCCCTACCTGTGCATTATCCATCTTATTTAAAGGCCTGGGTTATCCCTTGTAGTCCACTTGAAGACCTGACAAATGTCCTTAAAAAGTCGGTTTAAGGGGTTAGTTGTGGCTTTGTTCACACAAAATGGTAATTGAATGAGGAGAGGGGGGCGTTGGTCATTTTTCAACTTTTGTCTCCATTGGTAAAATAGACGCATGCTGGCAGTCCCCGTGGTACTGCAAGTCGGTCGCCTAAATACTGTTATATATTGCATCTGCTGGTAATACTGAACATTAATGACATTATTTGTTTATTTATTTTATCGGTATTTTACGCCGTGCTCACGAATTTTTCATTTATACGACGGGCGATCAGCACTATGGTGGGAGGAAACCGGGAATGGTACGGGTCAAACCCACGATCATCAGCATGGGCATTAATGGCAGTATGGATATGCCAACTGCTTCGAGGGTTTTCATTCTCGTATATCAAATGGTTGTTCTTGAGAAGAAAGATGATATAATAGTCTGATAGAGTTTTAATTCGTAAGCGGTCAACATTTACTGATGACACCGAAGTTGATATTTTTGTATCACAGAATTCCTCTCCAAACTTCATCAGAAGATGTATTAAAGAGTAAAAATATGCACACAATAAACACACCTATTAAAGTTAGAAAATCATCTACGACATGACGTAACAAACATATTAAATATCCGGGGTAGAGTAATCATTCCCAAACCTGATTCTACTTTAAGAGTATTGTAGCGCTTCATTTGTTGTATTTGTCTTATGTGCTTTCGTTTCTTATGGTGTCTTCTGGTATGCAGATACCTATGAGTGCGACACCTTTCAATGACAGGATTCTCTCCCCTGAACTCGGAGACGCCGCTACTATTTGGATCCGATTTCACAACACTTCCTGAACTCGGGCTGTTATCCAGTATGGCTTGAACATGAGATTCGAAATTCAGATATTCAGTGAATCAGATGAAGAGTATTTATTATGACAAGGGAGGAACCAGCAGTTGACACAAGTACCAAACAGTTGAGTGTCATATGGGACAGTCCCAACTAAGTGTCATATTGGACTGAGTCCCAGTTGAATGTCATATGAGACAGAGTACCAGTTGAGTGTCATATGGGACAGAAAGTCTCTTGAGACTTGTATCAAATGATGGTACTAAAGTTCAGTTGATATATTCTGGTATGTAGTCCACTGTGGTCCACTTTTGATATCTCAGATAATTTCTACTTGCATGACACTGGAGCTGGGTTCTCGGGTTTCGTGAGAGTAGAGAGTCCCTGAATTTTGGGACTGGGAAAAGTTTCCTGAGACTCGTCCCAAATGATAGTACCAACGTTCAGGTGATTTATTCTGGTATATAGTCTCTGTGGTCCACTTTTTGTATCTCAGACAGGCTCCATTTGTTTGAGACTGGAAATGGATTCTCGTGAGACTGAAGAGTCCTAGAGTTTTGGGAGTGAGAAAATTCCCAGATTTTTGACACTGTATTCCCGGCTTCCTGAGACTGATTCTCACCAAGTGTCAGCTGTCTCTGAATCCTTAAACTGGATCAGAAATCACTTTTCCCCATACTGAGAGTGTTTCCTAATTCACGGTAAAGAATTTTCCCACTCTTAATAAAATTGCTACTTACTGGAACTTTTATAAAACAGTAACTCAAGGATTGAAAACTTCAGGCAGATATCATTATACCTACTACATACATGTAACTACGGTACTCTATGCATATAGACTACAAGTAGACATATATACATGTTTCTCCAAAATATTTAAAATAATACTCACTGTTTATCATTGTATTACATATATTAAGAAATCATCAAATGGTATGGTATCATGAAATGTCCTAGTGATTTTCCTTGATAAGAAATGTACATGTATAATTATCAAAAATTCATTTGGTACACAGCTCACAAGCACAATTACTCTGAAGTACCTCTTGTTTCACAACCTGTCCGTTTGGATACGTTGTAGTTGTTATACTATGATTGAATATTACATGACGTGTATGATTGTGACTGAACAAAAACCTCGGTGTGGTCTGAGTGCCAGTCGAGAAATTAGGCTGGACGGCACTGATGGGAGTTGACACATTAGTGGTGGTGGATGATGAGGCAGTGGTGGTTTTGGACACAGACTCGGGACAGCACACAGGCAGAGAAACATGGCATGTCTCAACAGGGATTGAATCAAACCAGGCTGATAGGGAGGGCACGGGAGCAGATGATGACTTACTGACATCTTCAGGTAACATAACCTCTTCCAAACAGGTCTGCCACTTCTGCCCTCATCTTAAATGGCAAAGCTGGTTGGGAAAGGGGTGCCACAACAAGAGGTGATGTGGTCAGAATCTTCGCAACCGGTGTGCATGTGATATTGGTACGTGTAGCTTTTGATGGACTTTCATCAAGAAGAGGGGTTTCGGGACTTAAAACCTTCACTCCTGAAACCCTCAAGGTGGCCTCCAAGGGCTTGATGAAGGGCTTTGGTGCTTTACTGGCCTTCTGAACAGGGCAAGTGGGTTGTCTTACCCATGGGGTCTTAGCACAAGACTCAAAATGCTTGTACAACTTGACTTGGTTCTCGAAATGACTATTACAAAAATGGCACCTCTCTCCCCTTCTGGAACCCGACACCTGCTTGTGTCTATACAGACTTGACTTATACCGATATCTTGTTCAACAATTGCAAGCAAATCCAGGAAAATCGCCTGAATCCATCATGGGTGATCAGAGAACCGGTAGACTTGAGGCTGGAGTAAAACACACATACACATATATATAAGGTAAGTAAAGTCAGTTATCATTTTCTGTTCACTTCATTGTTGTGGGTTTGGTGATTTACAAGGAATAATCCCACGTTTGAATTCTGTTCCCTCATAGCACTTCAGTCTATCTGTATGACCCAATATAGGTTTTGAATTGCGAGTTTGTTGTAAACGATAGACCATGTCATCTAATTTTCCTGTTATTTGATATGGCCCAGTCCAGTTACAAGGCAACTTCGGTGTCAAGCCTTTCTTGTGTGAGTTGTCATATAACCAAACTACATCTCCAATGTTGAAAAGTTTTCCATTTCGTCCTACATTATAATTGCGTTCCTGGCGTAAAGTATTCTGTTGAAATTCTCTTGCTTTCTCGTGAGCTACAAGACCTTCTCTAAGTCCATAAGCATAATCTGTGGTATCATTTGTCGTCATTTCCAATGATCGACCCGTAATAATGTCCAAAGGAAGATCTACTTCTCTCCCTAACATAAGCTTATTAACTGAGTTACGTCATGTTGGGATGATCTATAGGCCATAAGTGCAAGTGGAAGCTGTTCGTCCCATTCACGTTGATTTTTATCTACCATCAAGTCGATCTTCTAGTGTTCTGTTGAATCTCTCCACTATTCCATTTGACTGGAGTTGTTCCTGTTTTATCGATTTCTAGGAGTTTGCACGCTTCGGTCAGTAATTTAGACCGGAAATTGGTACCCTGGTCTGAATGAAGTTGTCTTGGAACTCCAAACCTACAGATAAACTCTTTCACCACTTTCCCCGCCTCTGTCTCTGCTTTCTCATTGCATATGCTTCCACCCATTTTGTGAAATAATCCTGAACGACTAATATATACTGGTTTCCTTTCTGTGTTTTAGGAAGTGGACCAAGTATATCAACTGAAATTCTTTCCATAGGTGCTCCAACTAAATACTGCTTCAGCTGAGCACGAGGTCGTACACCAGGTGCCTTTCGCGAACTACATTTGTCACATTGTCTACACCATTGACGAATGTCGTCACTCGTGGAGTACCAGTGGTATCTAGCTTTGACCTTAGGGATTGTCTTTCCCACACGCATATGCCCAGAGGTTTTAGAAGCATGTAACGGCTGAAAAACTTCTCTACGATAAGCAGTGGGTAAAATTAGCTGCCAGTGACATAATAAACCATCATCACATTCCCACTTTCTGTAAAGGACATTATCAAGCAATGAAAGTCTATCCCACTGAGCCTAGTAAGATTTGATTGCTCTGCTATAAGGTGACACTTCCTTCCAGTTAGGACATTTATTACTGGTCTCTTTGCATGAAATAATCAATGCCAAATCTTTGTCTTTTCTTTGAGCCTGAGCTAATTTCACATTTGACCATCTGTCAATGTTTGCAAGGGGAGGTGATGAATTCGTAAGAAAATCACTGTCAGATTTTCGTTCCATTGCTTTCTAGTGGTAACAGCGTTGACAACCAACTTTTTTGATTTCTTGGGCCGGAATGATGATGGATTCTTGCGTTTGTAAGATCAGTTCTTTGGTAACCACTTAATTTTCGTTATTTCAGTTGTTATGGGACCGGAATGATCAGTCTGTACTGACACATCACTGAAATTAGGCTTCAAGGAGACGTATCCCGTTGTAATACTGTTTATTGTCTTAATTGTGTAAAGGTGACTTCTCCCGTAGTAATACTGTTTGTTGTCTTAACTGTGTAACCCATTTTAGTACACCAGTTACAGGTAATTCCGGAAAGAGCATCTGCATTCCCATGCTGCTTCCCAGGACGATGAATAATGTCAAAGTCAAAGATGCTTAACAGTCCCAACCATCTGGCCATTTGACTTTCAGGTTCTTTGAAATTCAGAAACCATCTCAGGGCACCATGATCCGTATGGATAGTAAACTGACGACCATGTATGTAATGTTGAAATTTTTTTTACATAAGTTACTACATCAAGTAACTCTTTTCGAGTAACACAGTAATTCTTTTCCGCTTTACTCAGTGTTCTGCTGGCATATGCTACGGTTTTTTCTCCTGTCCCTGCATTTGGGATAAAACTGCTCCAATGCCATTTCCACTAGCGTCAGTGTCCAGAATAAAATCACCATGTGAACTGGGAAAAGCTAGGATTGGTGCACTACACAATTTCTGTTGCAATGTTCTGAATGCAGTTTCACACTCTTCAGTCCATATGAAATCTTTATCATGTTCAGTTCATGTTGATGTTCAGCTTATGAAGTGGTCTGCAAATAGACGCGAAGTTTTTAATGTAACATCTGTAATAAGATGCTAGTCCAATGAAACTTCTAACACCAGTGACACAAGTTGGAGTTGGCCAGTCTTTAATAGCTTGAACTTTCTCAGGATCTGATATGCCCCAAATAATTCACTTCATCTTGGAATAAGTGACACTCTTTTGGTTTCAACTTAAGATTCGCCTCCTTGAATCTATCAAACACTTTTCGAAGATTCTCAACGGCTTTATCAAAACACTACCCAAAAACTATAATTGCATCAATGTATATGAGACATATCTGCCATTGATATCCATCAAGGACTAATTCCATCAAACGTTCAAAGGTGGAGGGTCCATTAGAGACTCCAAGCGTTAAAAATTGAAATTGCCAGAGACCACTCCTCGTAATGAAAGCAGTTTTCTCTTTTGATGACTCATCTAACTCAACCTGCCAATATCCACGGGCCAAGTCCAGTGTCGAAAAACAAGTGGCACCATGTAAAGAGTCCAGGGAGTCATCTATACGTGGCAACGGGTATGCATCTTTAACTGTCACACTAATTGGTCTTCGAAAATCGATGCAAAACCGTGTACTACCGTCTTTGTTTGAACTATAGGTGATGCCCATGGGCTGATTGACTTCTCAATTATCCCCTTCTCATACATGTCTTTAATTTATTTATCTGCTTCTTTCTGTTCAGTCGGAGATAATCTTCTGGCTGGTTGTCTCAGAGGTGGAGCATTACCAGTGTTTATTGAATGTCGAATGTCTTTCGTCCTGCCCAAGTCAAACTCTGATTCAGCAAAAACTTCTTGATAATCTATCAACAATTTTTCCACTTTTACTTTATCTTCAGTACCCAAATCCTTGGTATTCCGTTCAAAAGTCCGAACTAAAAAGTCAGGTAAATTTCTCTGTTTCAAGCCGACCTTAACACCATTCACAGTGTTAAATGCCTGGTCATCACATGACCTATTCTCAAAGTGCTCACGTCCCCAGAAAATTCAACAGTCCAACACTGGACTCAACTAAATTGTGTCCAGTAAATTTTTACCAACTAATAATTATGGGTGTCTTTCATTTATGAAATAGAGCTCACAAATTGCTCATTTCCCAACAACTTCCGAACCAGTATTTGACTTAAGAGATACAACAATATGTTCACCAGGGGGAAGACTGATAAGGTTATCAGTGATCAGTCAACAACTCATAGTAGACCTCCACAATTTTTCACAGAAAATTTGCCGACCACAACAGATAAGACATCCTCTTTTTGGATGAATTCTACAGTCAAATTTTGATAAGAAGTCGATTCCAAGAATCGCATCACTCTCTATGTTCACCACAGCAACCTCTATCATGGTAGGTTGAGACAAGATACCAATATTAAGTTCAGCTGTGCCAAGAATCCTCAGAGATGACTTATCTGCATTATACAATGTGAGACCTTTGGGTTTTAATGATGGTCTGTCCTTGACTGGCAGATTGAAATAAACATTTTCAGAAATTAAAGTTACTCATGAACTAGTGTCACCGAGAAATAAAACTTTACTGTTGCCAACATGGCCAGAAACATACATTCCACTCTCCACATCTTCCCACCTTACTTTAATAATAGTCGAAACTACATTGTCTACACCTACTGGCTGGTTCATAGCGTCATCTGTAAGGTGTGATAGGCTTCCATCAGAAATTAAAACTGTAATTACCTGCAGTTGTCGGGGCTGATTGTTTACAACCGACCCCTGTCCCTTTGGCTCGACTGCACACCGTTTCCCGATTGCTGAACTCTATTCCCATCCATGTTTAATGGACATGACATCTCTACTAATTTTCTCTCTAGTTCTTCATTTCGTGACTGTAATTTTTCATCACTGTCCCTAGCAGAAATTTCCCTCACATTCCTAGGACGTGAAACATAGTTTTCTCGATGTTCCCTGTACGTAACAAAAAAAGTTTTCTTTAATCCTGAAAGAACATTGCCAACCTGTCTAGGAGCTACATGTAACTCTTTCTATCTGGAATGATTGGGTTATCTGTGGTACACACTGCAACTCATAAATCCGCCCAGCTAAATTACTTCATATCGCGTTGAGAGTTTTCATTTATTCCATTTATTCTACTTTGTGACACCTTTTGTAGCAATAGGTTGGTAGAAAATACACGTAAATGTCGTTAAAGATTGCAGAAACGAGCCACTATAAAAGTCCTTTCGCCTGTCTCATACACGCCATGTAATATTTAGTGTATATGTGATTTATGTATTTGATTATTGCTTAACACAAATGAATTCCCTTGTCGAGACAGGATTCGAACCCGAACCTCGTATGTCGAAGCGGCTGAAAGGCAAGGACCATAATTCCTCAACAACAGTGTTCTTCCATTCGTGTTTGTCCACTAAACTTACCGCCATCGTACAAGAGAAATTTTTTTCGGCAAATTCACTACATATATATTCTCTGAGATTAATAAAAATTTATTCATCACCATGACATGTTGTGGGAGACAATGCACTGTTGAGGGGAAACATCTGCTATTTCAGCAGAACGATGCAGGTCATCAACGACCAACACGTATCTGGCTATTTTATGTTGATTAATAGAGTTCCGCAGGCCGACACTTTATTCAAGGGAAGCCACTCTGTATGACGGTTCCCACACAACTAATGGGAACGTAAGTGTAAAAAAACAGGAAGCACTCTAATGCTGGTTTACCAAACTTTAACGTTAATTTTACCACAACAAAGCTATTGGACATTTCTATTTAAAGTGAACGATTTTGGGGAGAAGGTCACTTGTTAAATGAGAACTTTCCTGGCTTACGTATATCTCATCTGTTATATGCCTAAAATATACATTTATCAGATAAACAATTAAATATTCCAGTTCATTTGCAATTATCTAAGGGAATGATTTCTGATGTTAAAGTTGAGGAGAATTTCGCCCCTCACAATAAAAATATTTTCTTAGGGTCAAAATCATACTTTACCAATTGGAATTTTTTACTGCTGTGGAAATCTAAACATCATTGCAACATTGTTACGCGGTAGTAACGAACTATATCGAATATATCCTCTACAATGAGAACATGAACATTAGAATGAAATACCAACGATAGATGACATCTCTTTTCAATTTTCTATTCTACTGTAAGTTTTGGTATACTATGTTACAAAATACGAACAGTCAAGATAACTTTGACTTATTTATTCATTTATTTGACTGGTGTTTTACGCCGTACTCAAGAATATTTCACTTATACGACGGTGGCCAGCATTATGGTGGGAGGAGACCTTCAAAAGAGTGAGGACAGACCTTCCCACGTATAGCCGGAAAGAAAGCCAACATCAGCTGGAAATGAACTCACAGCCACCGCATTGGTGAGAAGCTCTGAATCATTACGCTGCGTTAACGCGCTAACCAACTGGGCCACAGAGGACCCTAAGATAACATTTATTATTGTAAGTGGAATTTTACCCTGAACATATTTTGAAGTCCCACAAAATCTAGCTGCTGAAATTAAACAAAGCAACTTCGGTACAAATTGTTATATTCAATTACACCACGCAATACGTATTTACACGAAAGACTGAAAAATGAAACAAAACCCTTTGTGTGATGTGTGCGGAAATGTGTCCACAATTGATTCAGTTAGGTGTTAATAATGCGTATGAGTAGGCACGATGTGAACTGCGGGCTTTGCCATGGAGAACGAAGGTCGGCCTACATCACGTAACAAAAGCGAGGGCAATTACATCTTATTCAAAGCGAAGTTCTATGTCTAGACATGTCATGTTACATGTACAAACAAAACCCTAGTGTTTCAGTATGTTATGAATTGTATTAAAAGGACTGTCAAAAGTTGAACGAGGACGATGTTATGAACGTACAGCTAGCTCGTTTAATTAAATGTTTACCACTTTCTGTAATAAATAGCGTTAGATTTTTTGTTCCTGCATGGTCGATAAAGATTCATGATGTACTTTCTGCATGTTGGACGTTGTGATGGTTATAGCATTGTAAAACTATCAGCCCACTTTACCATTTAGTCATGGTCATGTTGAAAAAAAAAAACGTACATGATTAATTGTCATCTAATTGAAAAGTTTATGTTCGTAACTGTCTGCCTCACGTTTTCCCAGAATGTATTTATATCTTGTACTCTGAGAATGGCCATATTTATTCTCATTTGTTCAGTTATTGTTAACGTTTCTACATCTATATGAAGAAATGCTCGAAATGTTTTACAGATTAATTTCAACAATGTAATGTAAATATTACTTTTCCAAACAGACAAACTCATGGTGGAAAAGAAGCCAAAGCTTTTACGTTTGCTTTGAATTTTGTTTACGATCAAACCATCCAGAATTTTCTTTACGTTATTCTATAAATATGAGCGACGGATTTGTGAAGCTCACAGTCATTCACTTGTCCACTTGTGAGCAGTAATTCATTCCAGCCCACTTGTAAGCAGTCATTTACTGAAGTCCATTTAAAAGCAGTCACATTTACTGTCATTCACTGTGAAAGATTTTGCTGGGTTTTGAGGTATTGGATTTCATGCTGTTCGACATTCGTCAGTTATACTCCATTTTCTCTACCTAGCACTTTGTGAGTTTGTGTTTTGTTTTGGTTTGTATATTATTGTCACTTGTACTATTTGTTAAGCTATATGTATTAATTTTTTTCAAGCGTCCTCGTGTCTTTTGTTTGATCTAGTTTAAGACTTATCGCTGATCGGAGAGTTAAACAAGCCAGTACTTTCTCATCTTTACTCTCCGATAGTGGTACCCTTACAGGAGTCGTGCTATTGGTTTCCTCGGCCTGCTGTGATGTATGGGAGATAACTCTAGCAGGCAAATATTGCGAAAAGATCCAACCCTGAAAAAATGACATTCTTTCTCTGCTTTCAAAGAAAGCTGTACTTGAAGAGGAGCTCAAAAGTATACCCTGAGGCCAATGTAGAGCATATTTAAATCCACCACCCACCTAGACTCTAGGAGGATTGTGGCAGGCCTTTGGGGAATAGACTGATATCTGTCATACATGACATGGTTGAACAAGAGATTATGAGGCCTGTGGTATTTATCTGGGATAAAAGTGAGCAAGATAGCCTTAGCGAGCCCCCACAGTATTTTTTCGTTGATTATTTTCCATATAGTATTACATATATGCCTGTATTTACTGAACTGTCCGGATGGTCACTGAACATAGCAGAATAACTGCCACGCTTAATTGTCTCCCCATTAATAAGGAGAAAATAAAATCAACAACATTTTTATCGCGTTTTTTTTTTACAAAGTTGCCTTTATATTGTTAAAATTTCGAAAAAACTGTTCAGTGTAATTGTTTTAGGCATGTTAAGATTTTTGGAAAATATTCTCAACAACCATGGCTATGATTGTATAGTTGAAATGACTGAAATTATTATGTAGTGTTTTGTGGCATTTATGATGAATATGTATAGATTTCATGTCAGATCGCCAAAACCATATTAGATGAAATAATATACTCATGAATTTTTTACTGATACGATGACGGTCGTTTCATGGATTAAGAAAGCAGGAGTGTAAACAACAAGTTACTGGCAAGCATGTGACCAAGTGACCTGCAAGCCACATAAGCGGAAGACAAGCGAACTTCAACAAGGTGAGACGCCACGCCCGATGGTCACCAAGTACCAAAGACCAATGAAGGTCAATGTGGGAGTAAACCCAAGTCGCACACCTTACAACTGAACCACGTCCAACGACGCCACGCCCAAACGGTCACCAAGACCCAAAGACCAATGTAGGTCAATGTGGGAGTAAACCCAAGTCGCACACCTTACAACTGAACCACGTCCAACCCGCGCATATAAATTAGTTCACACAAAATCTGCTGAGACTGATTTTCAATAAAACACACTGATGCTACATACAGGACATCTGTCCCGCGGGTTGGGGTTATATTTCCAATTGTTGACCTGTGGGGTCAGCCACGAACAGCTACTATCGGAATTTTTTTAATTATAGCTTATGTTTGTTTAGTATCTCGCCACATATTTTTTGAGAGCTGATATTCTAGGTTGTTGTTGTCATGGAATAAATACGAATGTCGGATTTGAAAATTCAAATTTATTATAATCGTCAGACGAAGCCTAGGAATTTCTCTTAGAGCTCAGGGAAAGAGCTGTATGACCGAAAGTCAAGACGATTGTGTAAAATTCTATTAAGCACGTGATGACATCAACACTTTAAAATAACTGAAGTAAGGGCTCTGATGAGATATTACATGTATGTGGTTTCTTTGCAGACAGCCACCTGCTGGTCATCTGAGAGGTTAGTCATTAAGCGATACGTGTCGATGCACATTGTACCATTAGTGGACCCCACAATCGGTTCACATGAACCGCATAATCTAATGCAGACAGCGCTAATCTGAGTCATTATTGAAAACGGACCGGCGGAAAACCGATTGCTCTAACAGGCGAGGCCATGTAATATTCTTCTTCATGGAGACGGGAAACAGTCACTGGACGCGAACAGGCGTTTACAGATTGAAATTAAGCTGTCTGATGTATGACGTCGTCATTGACACTTTATCTCTGAGTCAGTGCTTATATGACAGGACAATAGCTGTGATAAATCAAGCGTTTATGTATACAGATTATAAGCTGTTCCTGCTGATCTGCCCAGAAGAGAGCCCATTTTTGTCCAGATAAATTACTGATTGATACGGTAGGTTGGGCATGAAGACTGAAAACTGTATCTTGGCACCGTCTACATAGATCAAAGGTAAAACAGCGCCTCTTGAAATTTCTGCTTAATTGAAGGTTTCATTTGCATTCCTGTGACAGACCATGACTCGCAATGCGCCTGAGTTTGTACGCAGGGCGGAACGAATAACCAAGTATAATTCGAATATTAGGCTTCCAAGTTTCGCTTGACTATTGTTCTTGCTCAGAATATTTTTCTTCTCTGACAACTGTTTTTTTGGCGAGAAAACTGCCTGTCACAGCTGTTAACTTTCTGCACATGTTCATTACCAAATCGCTTGGGTTACTTCACTGAGCAATCGCAAGGGCTACGTGCTTGAGTACAAAACTTTACCAACCTTTGACCCACTTTTCGGTTACATTGGAGCGGTATGGACATCTAAAAAACTTCTTCTCCAGAACAGCTTAACCGATTGCATTGAAACTTCATATGCATGTAAAGACTACAGGGGTATCAGGAATGAAAATGTTATGCGAATCGGTTGAGAATGTGGAAGCTCGCTTTTAAGTCGTTTTAGTCACGTGATGACCAATGGATGAATTTTGAAAAAACAAGATAGTAGTTAGATGGATTTTGGCCTGCTGAATACAACCGTGGTTTTAGTTTTTTCCTCCGATGTATAGTTTTCTTAAAATTGCAATTATACCTCATTTCAGTGTCATATTTCAAATGTCACGTGTCCTGACACCGTAATAGCTATGAACCGAAAATTGGTCAGTAGACAGATCAACCAAAATATAGAGAAATCGGGAAATTTGCGCTTTTTCCGCGTTTTGATCGCAAATTGCAACAAAAATATACATCGCAAAAGAAAAAAGAAAATAATACTGGATTCGTGATCAGGACGTCAAACTGCGTCTGTTGGCATACTTACAATATTTCTACATTCATCCTACTCACGAATAGAGTGTATATGCATTATATAGCATACTCTGTAAATGTGCCAAAATATAGTTAAATCGGCCTTTTGTCAAAGCCCTGTATATCCTATATTTATTAAGACAGCTCACAGATTTTCAGCATGCACACCCAGCAAGTTTGAGCATTACAGCTGTATTAGTTTTTCTGTCATGTGACATACAAATATGGGGGAAATTGCAAATTTTCGATTTTTGATGGCAATTTGCGACATAAGTATCTTGCAGGGAAGAAATACGACCAGATTCGTGATCAGGGCATCAAGTTACCTGCAGTTCACTCGTTCGAAGTTTACTGTCTAATATGGATTACGTTTATGTTTTGCTCGCATTAGACAAACTGGGATCTTTTCAAAAGAGCACAGAACTAATAGATTTGAATGGTCTGTGGTGGAGAAACTGGACGCTAAAAGCTGTGTGCACAGACCGCTTGGAAGCCGTATAATTGCATGCAGTTCTAGTTCATATTGTAATGTAACTTTCGGACTAAAAAATGAAATTTATTAATTGATTATTTGATTCGTGCTATTCCCGTAGTAACAGATGTCGGTCTGGGATATGGATGGAAGATACTACAGTGCCTGGCTAAACGAATGGGTGATCAGTGAACAACTCAGGAGTACGGAACCATTTGAGGTCTCTGGATGCATGTCACTCTGGGTTCAAATCTGTACTAGTAATTAACTTGCCAGTGCACAGAAGTACCGCAATCCTCCATCTAACCGCCATGTTCTTTTACCATTGAGACAGACGTTAACAGTGGGTGCCGCCATGTTCCTTTACACATTGGGACAGACATTAACAGACATTAATAGTGACATTTATATTGGATGAATTTTCTGGTTGACAATGGTCAGTTAACGCACGGGGAAATCTGCACCAGACGTATTCTACTTAGTTTATTTTCTCTTCATATCAACTTTATTTATTGACAAGGGATTAGAAGGTCCGCCTCTTAGTGAGAGGGCTATGTAAAAGCTTGGAATTTTAAAATCCACACTTTTAATAGTTTCCTGCTTGGCGTAAGAGAATGGGGATAGAACCTTTACTAGTAGACCCGGTGTCAGTATATTATGGCTGCAGGGTGCGGTATCATGCCTGGTGTCAGATTATAAACGGAATCAAACAATAAGCGGTTGATAGGCGATTTGTATACCCACAGGGCTACTTATATACTGACTGGTTGTGTTTTTAAAGCACTACGACTTATTGGCCGTTTGTCCACGTGGTAAGGTAATTACCAAGGCATAGCACTTTCCACTATCCATACACCTGATTTGGTGCGGCATATGTGACACATGTAGTGTTCGTTATATCTATGGTTTATTGTTAGAGATTTGTTTGATAGGTGAATTTTTGGTCTAGATATTTGGTGTTACGAGCCAGGCTGTTTGATAGTGATCCTTATGTCTTGAAGATCCTTCGAATCACAATTATAATGTTTTTCAGTGTTTCTAGTTGCTCGTTGGTGTGTGTTTTTGGAGAGGGCATAGCGAAGATCGAATGATTCCCACACAAAAAATATTTCTATACCGTTACAAAGGCCCGATTCAGCGATATCAGCTATGAAGATAAGAGGGTGGGAGTTACTGGCGTATCTGGTAGAAAAAATCTCCCGATAAGTCATGCTAGAGAAAACCTTTTCTATATAGAGGCCATTAACCATGCATGGGTAGCGGCATATGAACTATACTGATTCAGTTTCCTTTTCTCCATTGCAATTGATTTTACACCTTTTTTCTTATACAATCGTATATGTAAAACTTCAATCTATTCTGTTTCACACTACCAATGACAACAGTGGAGCTGACCCTAAAAGGTTATTAGAACCTTGATGTTTTTCACTCAGTCATCAATTTTTGCAATGAAAAGTAAAAAAGGAGTACATTTTGTATAACCAATACTTATTAGTTTATAGCTAATAAATTAATGGTGATGAGATGTAAAACACATTCATCTTCACAGAATTGGAAGTCACCCACTGTGCAAACACGTGGACAGTTAGATAATATTATTATCGTTAACAGGCATATTCCATTCTTTACACAACACAAAATCTAATGCTGACAGATGACCTCCGTGTAATCGGCACCGGTGATATTAGAGTCTGACACCTGACGGCTAAAATACTTTGTAATGATCTATACTAAACGAACAGTAAACCCCAGTCATCCCACGGGTTGGAATGTGCTCCAAACGTGTGCTTCTCTGTACGTCTCTGGTTTTCAAAAGTGATAGGCCTCTCAGTTAGCCTATATGGTGACCTTTGAAACGTGTTGTTGCTCGAATGCGCAGATGTTGTATATGTACTGATAGAAAATAGCGCTGACCACGTTGACGTTTTAAACCAGAGACCACATAGGTAGACTGAAACCGTGTCATCATTGTGTTTGCCAGTGGGATTTTATGTTTTCGCACGAAATGGATTCAATTTTTTAATTTGAACAAACATAATGAATCTGGTGAACAGAAAGGAGAGAGCTCCCGCAGGACACAGAAGGAACCTAATAATAATAGTAATAACATCTTTATTTATTGGAGGTAACCCAGTCAATTTGTACAAAACTGTTCTTCCCCAAGGCCTTCACAAACAAAAGCTAAACAATATATGGAAACATGTAAACAGTGGCAAATGACAAATGTGACTACCGCCCCCACAACTGTCCCAACCAGCAGTTAGGACAGGGTAGTGGCAGACGGCACACTAGTGACCACTTCCCGCCCCGCCTGCTGGCTTGAAAACGCTTACACACATGTGCAATCAGGACCCCACTGTCACTTTCGTTTTCGTAATTCTGTGTATTTTGGGGTGTAAAGTCTGTTTTCGCTGTCAGCCTGCCACTTTTGGTGTAGATTCGCATGCTTGGTATCAAAATGATGGAAATGGTCCAAGCTTTGGGCAGATATGAGTTTTAATGATGAAAGTTTGAAATTCGGGGCGAGAGGACACAAGGAGACAGGTGGTGATCAGGCAGCGAGTGACGTTCAATTGGCCTTGCTAGGCACCCCACCCAGCTGCCGACATAGAAAGTGAACTGCAGCGCTAAACGGTAACATTGTCCTTTATGCAAAGTTAATTGGGGTGTGAGGCCTTTTTGGGCACGGAATGTTTGGGACTGAGCTAGCTACAGCGCTAAACGTTAACACTGTCGTTAATGGAAAGTTAATGGGGGTGTGAGGCCTTTTTGGGCACGGAATGTTTGGGACTGAGCTAGCTACAGCGCTAAACGTTAACACTGTTGTTATTGGAAAGTTAATGGGGGTGTGAGGCCTTTTTGGGCACGGAATGTTTGGGACTGAGCTAGCTACAGCGCTAAACGTTAACACTGTTGTTAATGGAAAGTTAATGGGGGTGTGAGGCCTTCTTGTGCACGGAATGTTTGGGACTGAGCTAGCTACAGCGCTAAATGTTAACATTGTCGTTAATGGAAAGTTAATGGGGGTCTGAAACCGTCTTGTGTACGGAATGTTTGTAACTGAGCTAGCTACAGCGCTAAACGTTAACATTGTCGTTAATGGAAAGTTAATGGGGGTCTGAAGCCGTCATGGGTACGGAATGTTTGGGACTGAGCTAGCTACAGCGCTAAATGTTAACATTGTCGTTAATGAAAAGTTAATGGAGGTGTGAGGCCTTCTTGTGCACGGAATGTTTGGGACTGAGCTGCAGCGCTAAACGTTAACGTTGTCGTTATTGGAAAGTTAATAGGAGTTTGAGGCCTTCTTGGGTACGGAATGTTTGGGACTGAGCTAGCTACAGCGCTAAACGTTAACGTTGTCGTTATTGGAAAGTTAATAGGAGTTTGAGGCCTTCTTGGGTACGGAATGTTTGGGACTGAGCTGCAGCGCTAAACGTTAACGTTGTCGTTATTGGAAAGTTAATAGGAGTTTGAGGCCTTCTTGGGTACGGAATGTTTGGGACTGAGCTAGCTACAGCGCTAAACGTTAACGTTGTCGTTATTGGAAAGTTAATGGGGGGTGTGAGGCCTTCTTGGGCACGGAATCATTGGGCCTGAGATAGATACAGCGCTAAACGTTAACATTGTCGCTTAGAATGGTGGTCTGAGGCCATGTACAAGCACAAAAAAGCGAGTGGAAGATGGCGTAAATCGCCATATATCAAGACGTACGGCCAAACCAGAGGAGGGACGGCAGTGTGATAGCTGGAAAATGGTCACATGTAACCGGTGAAATACGGCCTCTTGTCTTTCTGAAAGATAGGGGCAAGCATTATACCGTTACAAAACAGATGCGCATTGTTTGTTAAACATCCCTGAGCAGATCTGAAAAGCGCTGGAGAATTAAATTTCAACAGTGAGAGAAAATTACGTCGACCTCCACTTATCTTGCTCTGGTCATCTGAATAGTAAAACTGACTCAGTGCCCCGATAAGGCTTAGTTAATATCCCGGAGAAATGTTGAGATACAAAGAGGGCATTGTGACCATTCCCCACCTTATGTTGCTTTCTTCGGCAAAGCAGCCCGTGGTGACGAGATGTCATTATGCGACATAAAAGCTGTCTTTTGTGCGCAGTAGCAAAAATCAAGTCATCTGTTAATTCTGTGTCACTTTTAGTGAGACTCTTCTTGTGAGATGGTACTTTAACATGATCCACTCGACACAATCAATGGTAGACAGCACGATTTCTAAACTTGTGAACACATGCACAAATAAATCTAAATTTTTTTGACCGCATAAATTACTGATTGATACAGTAGGTTGGACGTGAAGACAGAAACTGTATCTCAGCACGGCGTGCTGACTTTGCACTTTTTTGCACGAATTGTATAGAAACACACGCAAATGTGACAGTGATATAATTGGCGTCTATTCCGAGGTAAAGGTTAAAACAGAGCCACTGAAAATTTCTGCTTTATTTATGGTTTCATTTCAATTTTTCTGACAGATCACACTGCGCCTTAAAGGAAAAGACAGCACCTGGCTAAAACATATTTCAGTTGAAAGCAGGATAGTCAAGCTGTCTGAAAAGGATCATACTTTATTATTTTAAAGAGATTTCACCGAATAACATGTAGAACAAAATATCAATACTGCACAAAGGGATGGTGTGAAACGAGGCAGATATTTTGAGAATTTTATCCAATCAAACACGTTGCTATCAGACTGCGCGGCCTAAGCTGTGACGTAGTCTTTACACATTCAGTGCATGGAGTGACAAATGATAAAGCATCATTTTGAGATCGTTTTCAACGATTTATTCAGTTACACGTAGCCGAAGGTGCCATTTCACGCAGCGTTGTGGGACAGATTTTTTATCATTTACCGACCACCACAGATCTACAATCAGTTGATTTAAAAGCCGTGTAATATCAACGACGGTATCACAAATTATGTCAGACAGCAGCATACCATCTGGGCCCAAACAGCATTCATCTCCCCAGTGGACCTTAGGCTGACTTAGACACACTGTTCAAAGTATACATATACATGCGTTGTCGTTCATGTTAGCGTTTAATCAGCATGAAGCTGCTAAATAACAAATATCAGGTCAGTGAAAAATTCATAAGGGATGCCGAAGGTTTATGGTAATGAGACGGCATCTCATCGGACAATGATTAAAATTAATTAAATCTTATGATATATTTTTGTCTCTGAATTTATTAGAACTGAAGATTTTAAATTTTGCCGATTGTCAATACAGTAAAGTTATTGAAACGTCATGTTTAAACCGAGGTGTTTTCTCTGACGTCTGCGATAATTAGCTCAACGCTGCTCTCATCTTACAAGCCATCATAACAAACTTGAAGCATAAAATCCAGCGACAGTCGAATGCCACCTCAGTGGTGCTTAGATTTATTTCCTTTTGTGTCAGAATTGAGCATGACCCCAGTTGTACAATAATCCTATACTAATTTTATCATCATTTAATAGGGGTTAGAATTACCGGTACCAGCTCAACCCTTCCTGAAGCTACTACCTGAACCAGGAATACCTTGGCCGTGCATCTGCATGCTACTTATACACTGTATAAACGATATAGTGGGCTTACTGTGTGAACAGTTTAAGCAGTGGAAAAAACATACTTCCAGTATGTCCAGTTTCCGAGAAAGCTATTTATCACCTGGCCCTGCATCGATGAAGTCAACAACTTTAGTCTGCCTTAGGCTACTTCCTGGATTATTATATGGAAAAAAAACCTTAGACGTTAGAGAGCTAGAGTAGACATGACGTCACCTTGCTGTCAGTAATGGAGGCGTGCTGAAGCTGTGGCAACACGAAGTTTCAATAAACTTTTACTGGGATGACAAAGAATCTAAAAAATATTTAATTTACTGTTTAAGATACTTTGACTGGTGGTCTTTCAGTGGACATAAATATTAGTCACGTGTTGTTCACTTTTTAACTGCACGTAGGTAAAATGGATAACGTGTATTAATCGATTAATCACGTTATTGTAATGAGTCTTACACTTTTAGAACTAAAGAAGGAAATTTTATTAATTGATTTATTTGATTGGCGCTATTTCCGTAGCAACGTGTTATCGGTGAGGCATATGGATGGAGAATACTACAGTGCTGTGGGTAAAAGTATGGGTGATCAGTGAACCACTCAGGGGTACGGAACCAGCTGAACGGACTCATTTACTTATTCATTTGTTTGGTGTTGATTGCCGTACTCAAGAAAATGTCCCTTATACAACGGCGACCAGCATTATTGTGGGCGGAAAACCCAGGGGAAAACGCACGACCATGTTACGGCACTTCCATAAACCTGACTGGTGCGCTATAGTGTTCGTTATTTTGGTGATTTCTTGTTGGAGGTTCGTATGATACATCAGTTTTTGGTTTAGTCTTTGATGTTTGGAACTACAAATAAAAAAGTTTTCATAGTTTCTAATTGTTTGCTGGTTTGTATTTTAGAGAGGGCATATTAAAGGTTTTAGCGTTCCACAACTGAAGCATTTCTGGATAGTGAAAAAGGGTCGATTAACCAATATCTGTGAAGATAAGAGGACGGAAGTGACTGGCGTCTGAGTCTCCAAATTTAGTAGAAAAATTCTACCGATAAGTCATGTAAACGAAAACCTTTTCTATGTACAGGCTATCGGTTGCGTCGGTTTCTTCTTCTCCGTTACATTGGCCTTGAGTGCATTGTTTCTTCTTTTATTAGCTTGTGTGTAAAACCTCAGTCTATTCTATATCCCTCTATCGATGATAAAGCCGAATGGATTGGGCTCTTATTTGAACCATGGAGCCCCTAAACCTTTGACGCTGTAAGGAACTGACTTTTTCTGTATTTTTGCTCACTCGGACAACACTTGTGGAAACGAAAAAGAAACATGTTGTGTACTTCAATTTGATCATTCAAAAGATGAATACTCCGAGTACGTGATGCGTGTACCTTAACTGTATGGCGAGTCAATGTGTAAACACGTGGACTGTTACTGAAAAAATATTATCAGTTTACATTTCTGGCTCAGCACAAAACATAAACTGACAGATGACCTGTGACCTGTGATCCACAGCAGTGAGTGAGCCCCTTAATAACTAAATTACATTGTAATAAGCAATATGACTCAGACCGTAAACTACAGTCATTCAACGAATTTGATTTGCCGCAAACGTGTGATCAAAAGGGATAGAGCTTTCAATTCTGAACGCATATGCTAATATGGCGGCCGTTAAAACGTGTTGCTGTTCTTTTTCGCACAGATGATGTATGTATAGTGTTGGGAAATAGCGCTGACGACTTTGCGATTCAAACCAAATACACAGCAAGACGGATACCTTTTTATCATCGCCTGGACGACTTTGTCAATGTATTTTCTCACGAAAATAGTGGCTAGATTTTCATTGTGAACAAAGATAATGCGTCTGGTGACCAGAAACGAGACAGTTCCCGTAGGACAATGAAGAAATCCGACTCAACAGGAGCCACGTTCTTTAAGAAAGCCATGGACAAGCATTATACCTTTACAAAACAGATGTCCACTGCTTGTTAGACTTTCCCGAGCAGAACTGAAAAGCGCTGGAGAACTAAATTTCGACTGGGAAAGTAAATTACATCTATCCCCACTGATCTAGTTCTGGTCATCTTGTCGCCGCCATCGACTCTCCATGGGATCGTTACATCTGCCACACTTTTAATGATAAAAGCGTCGAGAACTGGTTGCTGAGAAACGTGTAATTATATCCAGCCCAGGACCGTCTCCTTCGGCAAAAATACATGGCTACAGATGGGGCCTTGGTGATGAAGTGAATTTAATGTCCAGTGAAGGGATTTCCGTACAACACTTTGCTGACTTACTTCTAAATTGTTCAACACACTGTTACCTTTCAGTTTTTCTGTTTCTAGTTTCTAGAATACAAAATGACAAGCTTTATTTGCAAATCCAGTTGTCTATTGGCTGTTTTTCGCTGCATTATAGCGAAGAATGTCTCCACGTTTGGGTAGACTTCACCTTTACATGTGAATCTTAGGATCACATGGAGAATTTTTGTGAATTGAAATTCCAGTTATGTGATATTAGAGTGAACCTTAATTAAAGAATTAGTATGGCGTAACAGAAAATGTTTAGCCTTTTTGCATAACCAAAGACCTGTGAGTTGAAAAAAAATCTCATTGAGTTCCTTGATACGGCTTAGTTTGTATCCCGGAAGCAGAAATGTTGTGATTACAAAGGAAGCATTGTCACAATTTCCAGGGTTATTTTGATATTCTGTGCACAGCAATCCGTGGCGATATGTCAATATGCGACAGGAAATCTGTCTGGACTCGCCGTTCTGCCCAACAGCAAAAAAAGATATGTTTTCCTTTTTGTCTCACTTTTGATATGGTGCTTTATCCTGAACCGGTTGGAGAGCGTGATTTGTAAACTTGTAAACATGTGACGGATTTCAAAAAATGTAAATTCATTCCAGATGTCATTACCGCTCTGTGAAAATAACGGCCTGTAGAATCTATCCTTGTTATACGGAAGTAGATTAGTATAGCGCGAATGGGAATCAGTTTGCGTATTAGAAAATATTCAATCATATAATGATCAGACCTATGTCTGGAAAATGACATAGTACTGATATTAAATTAAGGCATATACAGCACTGTACCCGTTATAACAGTTTTACATTCAACACGCATTGTCAAATGGATGTGATTGGACCAGTACATATGAACTGGCCATCATTCGGTGGCCTGATGGTCCGCTTCGAAGTCGGAAGACCCAAGATCAAAACATGTTAGAGTCCGTACCAAAGACGTTTAACATTATACTTGTCCAGTGTCTTCGGCATGATACTTCAGTGGTGGAAGTATCTGATTGCATGAACTCGCCCTTGCCACTAGAAGACACAGTATATTTACACATCTTCACGTTATTGATTACACCGTGAAACCCCAAACATGCATACGTACATACATACACACGCACATACGCGCATACATACCTATAAATTGAATAGAAAACGTTACAAGAAATAATGAACGACTCATTAATTAACTAGCATTTGAGTGGCTTGAACTAAGGTGAAGACGTAAGTTTGAAGAGGGTTGGTAGATTCATCAGTTGACCTTTCTTCACAATTATATAATAAGTGAAAATCTCTTGAGCACGATGTTAAAATCAGTGGGAATGAAATAATTTTGTATGTGAACATATAGACGTTTCGTTCTCTTTTCAATATGATTAAAGACATACAGTACAGAGAGTAAACCAGAGCAACGACGACAGAGTGATAGCTGGCTACAGATCACACGTACCGGCAAAATACAGCCTCTTGTCAGTTTACCTAGGTCAAGGTTTTTATTCTAACTCTTATGTCGTAGCAATTTACACGTCCCCCAGATATTTTTACAATTATATATTTAACGGTAATTAACCATTCGCGGTAGTACAGGGTAGTAGTCCAAGTGTTGTGTTATTTAAAATATACACATGTATTACATTGCTATATTTTTTTCAACTACTGATCATTTGTTAATGGAAATTAAAGACCATAAACCAGCCAGTTTGTCAGTTCAGTAGTTGCGACCATGGACCTATGGTTGCTTATAGTTGACAGTGGGTTTTGTGTGATTTCCTCATTGGTCTGAACCGAGGCGAGTGATTTTGAAAATGTCGTGGAATAGTTACTCCAATCAGGCGATCAGTGAACCACTCAGGCTCACGGAAGCAGGTAGATTGTTTGGCCACACGTCACTCTGGGCTTCAAGTCTGGACGAGTAATTACTTTTAACAAGCGGAAGTAACACAGTCGTTCGTCTTAATGTCATGTTCAGTTGATGCTGCGGGTTACCAACTCGTGGACGGTATGATGGATTATACAGCTTCGCTATGTTAAATGTGTTGGTACTGTACTTTGTTGAATTCAGGTGATGAGAAAGATGAAGCGGTTAAAGGAGACTAGCAAAGTTTCACGTCTACTTTAGTTTTTAACTTGTAGCCAAAATGGAAGGTCGTTAGACTTATAAAAATGGTGTCATTTGTGCTCCCTGTTCTGGTTTGGCGATTATCTAAAAAGAATAGACAAAGTGCCAGGCAGACCAGATGACCCGCACCTTGGTCCACTGGGGTCTAATAAGACTACATGTTCCTCTGTGGCCTGATGGTTTTACGTTTTAGTGCAAAAGAATGACTGAGGAGTCTCCCAACAATGCCGTCGCTGTAAGTTCAAGTCCAGCTCATACTTGCTTCCTCTCCGGTTAAACCTGGGATGGTCTGCCAACAGGCAGCGGATTGTCGTGGGTGCTTTCCGTTCTCTGTTTGGTTTCCTCCCACCATAATGGTCGCCACCTTTGTAAAATATCTCTGAGTATCGCGTAAACCTTCGGTCAAATAAATTAATAAATAATAAACTAATGCGACCCATTACATTGGGATCGTCTTGCTGTACATGGGAGACACCATCTTTATATGACCAGATTGATATCAATAACAAGAAACAACGGCCCTTGAAACTGATAGAATTGAAATGTTCTGACATGTTGACATGTTAAATAACAAAATTGAAATAAATAACAAAATATGTGTAAATACAAGAAGGGGATAAAAACGCACTATTGATAACATATAACACGTACAGACTGTTTCCATAAAAGTGCAAAAAAGGTAGATTGATGGATTTTCAAGAATGACCAAGGGAATTGAAGAGCAGCCAGTAGAAATTTCAGAAATGACGAAAAGAATAGTTCTAAGAAAAAAAGGAAAATAAATTGTAAATGCCTTAAGCAATTTTAAGGTAATTCCCCGTTTGTTGCTTTGATTTTTATCTCTCATTTTGTTTTATCGCAGAAGTGTACATCGCCTTTGTGCGGCTTACATTGTTCGCCCATTAGGTATGTAGCCAGTAGGTATCCAGGGGTCAAATCCGTGGAGTAGCGGAAACCTGCTAAAAATGAATTCGTGTCATGTCGTGTACGTGTGAATGTGTCAATATAATCTGACTAGGTTAAAGGCCCGGTAAACCTGAAAGAACATCCTTAGTATGATCACATATATACATAGGTTAAAGCTTCAAATATATGGTAATACAATAACATGGAGTCAAAAAAAATATAATAATAAAAAAGATTTATGGTTATACAAAACAGGAATACATATTCAGGACTAGTATCTATACTAGATGTGGATAAATTGAATTAAACTCACAACTTTTGCAGGAAAAACATAATTGACCGGCATGGTAGGAAATAAAGTAAACAAAATTATGATGAAACACAAAGAGGAAAAAAATACAAAAAGTAAACAGTTCAACAGTAAGAGGAAATCTTTACATTTACTCTACATGCTTGTACTTTATGATGTGAACGGTACATATTTCTTAGCGTCAGCATTAACGCCACAGTCACTTCTACAAGAACATGTATGAAACGTTTCTGGAGAACTATACAGGTTTCCGAGATAGAGCATTATACTATACAGGTTTCCGAGATAGAGCATTATACATCGAGAATATCTGATTTGTGTCATTCGCATATATATGCACCAGGGCTGTTCAGATTTCCTTTTTCTTGTTTACAGTTTGGCGGAAACATTTATGATACTTTATTTTCACTGACTGTATACGTCGTTCTCAAGAATGATTCACTTATGTAACCCGAGGAAAACCTACGACCATCCGCATGTTGCGAAGGCAGTGTGAGCTGGACTTAAACTCATAAAGATCTTATTGGCGTGAGACTCCTGTGTCATTCCTTTGCGCTAGCTTTGCGTTAGTTTACACAACGGCGTGGAAGTCTCAGTTACAGGTTTTCAGTTTCTCTCTGCTAAACTATAACGTACTTTTTTCCACTCGCTCTTTTGTTTTATAGAATAGCCATTGTGTAATAGAGGTATCACTGCTGCCTTCACACGCGATCATTCCAACTATTTTTTAAAATATTAGTTTATAAAAGTGGATTGAAAATACATATGTTTTGATATCGCAATGTTAACACTATCCAATAAATTAATTGCCCGGTTTCCTCCCACCATAATGCTGGTCGCCGTCGTATGAGCGAAATATTCTTGAGCACGGCGTAAAACACCAATCAAATAAATAAATAATTAAAATACAAATATAAATGACAGTTATTTGACAGGTGGAGAATTCCGTGTAATTCTGAAAGAAAAAATAAAATTGTTCGTTCGGGCAGCAAAACTGGAAATAAAAAAGGCATTTAAGTGAAAAAAGACGTTTGGTGACCTATATACTCCACATACTACACGAGCTTTCTGAAGGCGTGTCCTTACTTCGTACCTAGACTGAAGAAGACACTGGTCCTCATTAAAAATAGCCGTTTTCTTCACAGGTAGTTCTGGAATAAACCGTTGCGCTGAGAAAATGGTAAAAGCTGGTTGGAACCTCTTTTAACCAGAGCTAGTCCCACTCTATCACCAACAATTCATGTCAGGAATGTCTGTACCACTGGGACACCAGATGAACTAACCTTCGCTTGACCAGTCATGTTCTTCCAAACAACTCGAGGCACGCTTTGCACTCTTACAAAGCATATGCCTAACGCACTGAACTTATTCCGAGTTGATCTGAAAAGAGGTTGGGGATTAAATAAGGGCAGGAAGAAGTACACCTGCTCCCATTGTCCTGTCTATCAAAGTGCCGCCTTGGTGTTTCAGAAAACCTTTGAAATGTTACATCTGCCAACATCTTAATGATAACCATGCCGACAGCTCGTTACTAATGTAGTATAGCGGAAGTGGAATCGGGTGGTCCGAAGCTCTTTAGATATGTTACCGAAACTGTATCCCTAGGAAATAGGTAAAAAACACCCCACCCCATCATCACTCTTAAAAACAACAACAACACCAAAAAGAAGCAATAACAAAAAACAAACTAACAATCTAAACAAAATACATGTTGTGATAGATAATGGGTAGATATTACAACAGCGCATACGGAATGGATTTACATGCATGCACAGGTGAAAAATGCACATCTGCGTAAACAGCGCGGCAACAACAACGTCTTCTCGTGATACTACTGCTGGAAGCTACTGAAAAAAAACGCAAGAACTCTGTCAGCTATTGTAAATAAATTGTGCACAAAATAATTCACTGCGACATTTCATGTTAACATTGACCTGTTCATTTATGCTCTAAATGTGTTTTCCAACAAAAGCGCATGGAAATGTGTCAAACATTTTTAATACTTAAACATTGTGAATCAAAATTAGATTACCAACAGTCAGTAATTAAACACATAAAAAATTTAAAATATTTAAATGTTGGAAATAATTCATGCGCATGCTAGAGCTTGGCAATAACATTCAAAATAAATTGCAATAATATAAATAGTACACACGCATGTGACATGTTCTTACATAATGTACAATACATAAATTTGAGGATGGGTTATGAAAATAACTCATCACCATGATAACACTTTGCAAATAATAAAAATTGCTGAATCGTGCTAATGAGGGTTCCAATGTCATGTGGGGTTTGTTTGTCCTTACGACGATACAGCTGCAGTAATTCTCACGCGAATCATGTGTATATCTCCCCTGTTACAGCCAACGATCTCGCGGCAGTAGCTAACGCTGCTTACTGTGATATAAAGGTACATATATTGCTTTGTATTAGCTTTTACACCTGAAAAAATGAAAACTAAAACTAGGCTCAGAACTTTAAAGTTATAATCCAGAGGGATAAAGGTTAGGATAATAAAGAAAGTATTGATCACTATTTCCTGGCTTATCTAATATCCCATGTACAGCAATCTCTGATGCCAATATGCCACCGGAAATCTGTCTGGAATCGCCATTTCTGCTTAGCAGCAAAGAAAGACATTTCTTGATGTTGTCTCGGTTTTGGCGGGCATCTTATTCTGAGATGTCACTTTAACCTGATCGAGTCGAAGTTAGACAGCGTGAGTTCCATCCTGCAGACATATGATGGATTTCCGTAAATGAATCCAGTCTAAGTGTTCCCACCTAACTATAGAGGGAAGTGGTTTGGGAAATCCTGCCTTCTTGTACGTCAATGAATCAATATGACACCAATGAGGTTCAATTTGCGTAGCAGAAAGGATTCAATTAAGTAATGATCAGACGTTTGTTTGGGAAATGAGATAGTGCTGATATTGAGTGAAAGCATCGGGTTTTCTCGATCGTACCAATAGATAACGGGAGATTGACCGCACACAAGGTCTCGGTAGTAATGTTGCCAACACGCAGTGCGTCAAGACTCTTTCCGTGTAACTCTTTTATAGCTAACAGACATGGATAATATCGTTGTCCTTCCTTTCTCAAAAGAGTGAGGAACGTACGAAAAAACACCAATTAACTGATCTAGCGACCAAGTTCTAGATCATTTTATCTGGACAACATTCCATCAGTTTCTAGGCTTTAGCTATGTATATATAGACACTAGACGTAAGTAAGGTTTGGGCATTTTGAACAGAACTACAATCGACTGAAATCCGGCAGTCGGTTTGACAATCGATTGTACAAATTTGTTCTGCCTATTGCACAAAGGAATTGTAAGGTATTTTAATTTTAAACTATTTATTATGGTGACAGTAAGCCAAAGTCACGTGGAACTTTAAAGTAGTCGGCCTATTTATGAAGAGACAATATAGTAGTCAATAACTTTTCTTTCCTTCACGTTTTAATGATTCAGCAGGTAACAACAAGAAGATTATCCTTACTTGTTGAACACATTTTCAAGAAAATGAAATTACACATCTTTGTAAAACTAAATAAAAAGCCAAGCAGTCCGCCTAAAGCAAATATTTATGCCTGAGGATAATTTTAGGGTGAGTGTTTACAAGAAGGTGGATGTAATCTATATCTTAGTCATGATTTACAATAGAGAAGTTTCTAGTTCAAATTTGTTTGTTCTTAAAGGTAAAACATGTCCTACTGCACCATGTAATCACCTGTCCCACCTTGTTCCAAAGACTCAAAATGACACATGTTTCCTCTAGGAACTTCTCAAGTTCATTGAAGTACACCAACTCCTCAATTTTTTGCATCCTTCGTCTACTCTAAATTGCTTTTTGTGAAATTTTGTTATTAGAAATGTAATCAAAAATAGCTGTCTAACATTTTTGACAATCTTTTTTACTTTTAGCGATTAAATATTTTGAACTGGAAACGTTATGATGTTACATTTAGCAAGGCGACATCTGGAAGTCCTGTTTGTGTTCTTTTTACTCATGCTTTCACTCATGCTGTAAGAGGACGTTGTGACTCACGCGCCATTTTCTTGGAAATCAGGCCTGGATGCCTTGTGACATAAACCCACACCATGTGAATTTACATTTTGATTAAGCGGATTGTGGTTTATCATTGTACGGAAGAATTTTTAACATGTATAATGGTGGTCATTTTTATGGCCAGAGGAAACCCAAGTGTTTGAGAGAAAGTCACCGGAATTAGATATATACATAGATGGTTTTTATTTAAAGCTACCCAAATGTCCATAGGTGAGAACCTATTTTCATTGAGATCAGGAAGAATAACAACTATGGCAAGAACAGTATATAATAACATTCCGTGAAAAATATTGACCGACCCCGATGGCTTAGGGGAAGGTAGATCCAGGTTTAATCCTGGGTCAGGTCACACCTAAAACCTTAAAAGAGAAAGTTGTACTTTCCTTGCTCGACGTTCAATATGAAGGGAATAGTGCAAGGAATGGATGACTCGTATCAGTATAATGACTGGGGCGGGGCTGCTCATTTGCCTATAGTAAATCGTCTCAGTTAAGCAGCACTAGATGGATATAAATATTGGTGGAAATCGGTCCTGCAACAAGGAGGCACATTACACCTACATGCACTCTAAAGCACTCCTTCCTCGTCGTGTGACTGAACAATTCTTATGCATGATGTTAAACCCTAAGCACTCGCTCACTCCATGAAACATACAAATAATAAACGCATGAAGGATAAGAACGTTAATGTAAAAATTATATTACAGATAAATGTAGGGATCGCAAAAACCTCCGTGATGAACGAACGTTTATGTCGATAAGGTATTCTAAATGGATCGCTTAAACGTTTCTCTTCTTACCTTGACGTCGCTTGCACAAAGCGACCGTAGGCTGTTGATTGTAGCTAAAATGGCGGAACATGTTAAAAACACAGGTTACCATGGTAATTATAGTAAATCTACTATCGCTTTGTTCAGAAGGCTCTAGGACACTTTCAGAACGTTTACTCTAACTCAAAATATGAACTGTCCATTGAAATAAAGGTATTGTTTTTCACATTTGCATGAATATATTGTACTTTTCAGGCCAAAGTAGAACATAGTTTTAATCAAAAAACATAACTCGCAGCCAATCTGGAAGACCTCTAGTTTGGAACTAATATGGATACATCTTGAATTAATGCTTACATCAGAGATACCTTCACATTGGCAAGTGTTTACCAGGGCAAGTGCCACATTGTGCTGCCCCAAGATCATTACTTTAGCAGTTGCAAAATCACATACATTTGAACAATATGACAAATGCGGCAAATTATATTATAAATAAAATCATAAAAACGTTTTTCAGAATTTAACGTTAAAAACTGTTTAATTCTTTCGAAGACTTTTGATAAAAGTTGCATCACCGGATAGACATAATAAACCTGTCTAGACGACGACCGTATTTATAGTTGCGCTGACCAATGCATGTCATTTATAGGTGAATCACTGATAACACCTTGATACTTACTATGTGCCTCTGTGGTCTAGTGCTTAGCGTGTTAGCACAGCATAATGACACAGAAGCCTCTCACTAATGTGATCGCTGTAACTTAAAGTCCACCTCATGCTGGCTTCTTCTCCGGTCGGACGTGCGGAGGTCTGGTAGTTAACTGCGGGTGACCGTTGGCTCGCCGCTGGCGTAAAATTTAAATTTTACGGCGTATGTTCGATGTGTGCTTGGGGTTTTACAATGTGCTTAACAATTTTTCGGTCACATGAAAACAAGAAGTCAAAGTAAAACCTCCAATCAAATAAATAAATAATAAATAATTTTCTGTAGTGTACGTAGTAAATAGAAAAGGTCCGAAGTGGAACCACCGAAGAACGTCTATATAAAAACATTTGCCATGCCAGATCTCCTCATGAAGTCAACGAATTATCTTCTCACGCGTGAACAAATTTATAAAATGATATTTGTAGATAAGTAAAGCCATACAGCTGTAGTTTAGCCAACAAGGTATCACAGCCTGCTTGGTCCAAATCACGGAACGTCATTGTAGTTAGTCTTAAGCCAAGAATTACTTTGAGCTGATAGAGCTATTTTAAATGATTATTTCAATCTTCTTGATTTGTATGAAACATAGTATTAGACTCCATGTATATGTCATTAAACTACTGTATATATGCCTTTGTATTATTCTTATAATAAATCTCGATGTTGCTGGAATCCTTCTAATTGTGTGATACAAAATAGTTTTGAAAGTTTTTTTGTAATATCTTTCGAGAAGAATGTTTTTTATGCAATGTTTCGACTATGACATGTCGTAGTCATGTCAATTGCGATGTTTGACGCACACGGTTTCAGCGGTGAGCTAAGAATTCACCTTACCGCCTTTGGTCCTCTCTGCACACTGTTGCCACTCCGGTCAAGGGCAACCCGATCATGTGTCACTCTGGTCCATTGCTCAGTATACATAATGTGGTCCATAATGTGAATTATCGATCACTTGATATTATATCCTGTGGAGCGCTTTATTTTGTAAATCATGAGCCTTCAACTTCAGTCCATAGCCATTTCCAACCATAAAATAAACAAGTCCGTAAATTAAAACACAAGTCCCCATTGGCACAACCTCAAAGCATCGTGGGATGCTTTGATGAAGCCTACTGGCAACTATTAAGCCTTAACGACAAACAAAGGCCGCATCAGCCCGGAATAAAGCAGTCTAAGCCAATATAAGGGCATTGACGAAGATCCGCTGATAGTACTTTATACTGATAGCTTTTGATTCACCCTGAATACCTACTCGGTCAATTCTCAAAGGGGCGCTGATAATAGGTCTGTTCCCGTTTGAATAAAGACATTGTTTAGTTTAACCAAAAGCCAAACTTTCATATTAATGTTTAATCAGTCATCACTTTGACGTGACAAAACTGCCTAAATGTTGATGCCTTTGAGTTCTAAGGACAAAGTGTGACTGCTAAACAAAATAACTAAGTAGCCACAGTCTGCACAGCGGTGGACCAGAACATGACACATGGTTGCAGAGATCAAGGCAAAATTGAAGAAAAGGAAAAAGTAAATTGATTAGCAAGTATAACTGATCTTAAATTTGATAAGCAGCTTAAAATGACGACTTTAAATGTCTTTAACCAAGCTGTTTTTGCAAAAAATATTGTCCACCTTAATTGTTTTAAATTAAGAAGTGTCTGACATATACGAAAGAGTGAAAATTCATTTTAAGGAGACTTTAGATTATTAGGCTAGATGGATGAGCGTCATGCATAAACATTACATCAAATCCTTGTTTAACCATTCGGTTGAACTGATTGCCACTTGGAACAATCCATTGTCATAACAGGGGATTAAATTTTGTGTTTGCTTTGTGAATAAAATTATTAGAACTAATACGACAATTTCGTTGTTCACTAAACTTATATTTGTTAAGTGTTCCCTATATTGACTTGCTGGATAAAGTAAACATGAAGGAACATCAGTTCTATGGCCAAGCTGTTATTCTTTGGATGGAGAGTTTAAGCCTAGGTATAACCTTAGAAGTTGATTGTCTGCCGTGGCGTAGTGGGAAGTACTTCTGTCTCGTAAACTGTATATCCTGGGTTCAATGGGAAGCTTAAATTTTATTGTCAGTAATCTTTGTAAGCCTACCGCTCAGTATAAGACGAATATGCCAAATATACTGGTCTTTGACCTTTGCATGGCCTTGCCTAGAGGTAGAAATGTGTTGATATTAGTTCCGGCCACCTACAAGAAGACACAGTTTTTATTTTCGTTAATTGTTCAGGAATCAAACGAACACACAAAAATGTCAAAAAATGGCCACTTCAGTACTCAAGTATTCGTTGTCGAAAACACCACAAAAAATCCTATTGTACATTTGTCACCTCCATCTCATGCCCCAATCATGTGACTAAACCTTCTTACAGCATTGTCATGGCCTAATCGTGAGACTAAAGCGTTTGTCACTTCACTGTCATGTTCTAATTGTGAGACTAAACCTTTGTCACCGCACCGTCATGTCCCTATCGGGAGACTAAAGCATTTGTCACCTCACTGTCATGTTCTAGTAGTGAGAGTAAACCTTTGTCGCCGCACTGTCATGTTCTAATTGCGACACTAAACCTTTACCACCGCACTGTCATGTTCTAATTATGAGACTAAACCTTTGTCACCGCACTGTCATGTCCAAATCGGGAGACTAAACCTTTACCACCGCACTGTCATGTCCTAGTCGTGAGATTTCAACCACAATATTTGTACTATATCTTAACCCTGTATCAATTATAAACCGAATCACCTGTCTGTACCATACCATAAATGCCACAAACAAAATAATCCAAATAATACATACTTTATTTTGACAGGAATGAACTCGTTAATGACATGTGTAGAGAATCAATCTCGTATAGATTAGAATATTAAATTATGTCGGACAATGTATGTACATGAGTCAGTAGTATTTGAAAGAAGTTAAAGAGAGCAGCGTGATTTCAGCAGTTCATTCATGGAATTATGGAGCCAGAAATGAAGGACTTTGACAAATCAATGGAATTACATGGAGTTGTAGTCATATTGAGTAATATGTAGTTGTAAATATTGGCCGGGTTTAAGTTTTTAAACAGTGTACACATGCACTCTACGATTCCTTTGGATAAACAGTTAAGCGGTTGAAGTGTGCAATCTGTCACGATTATGAATGACAACATGCGCTTATTATACACCATCTTCTAGTTCACCAAGAGGATTTAAACAAAGAGCCATGTTGGTATCGTAAGTGAGACGTTCCATATTAACAGTTCTGGAGAAGGCCGTCGGTGACGTTCCACATTGACTGTTCTGGAGAAGGCCATCAGTGACATGTTCCACATTAGCTGTTCTGGAGAGGCCGTCAGTGACATGTTCCACATTAGCTGTTCTGGAGAAGGCCGTCAGTGATATGTTCCACCTTAACTGCTCTGAAGAAGGCGGTCGGTGACATGTTCCACATTAACTGTTCTGGAGAAGACCAGCTTTAGCACAATCATCCTCGTCCATAGAAAGCTCGTTGCCAAAGCATTGACCATGCCGGTCACATTTGACCAGACTGTCGGATGAAGGGATGGCGTGGGGACTGTCCATGGCCTGGTAACTCTGTCCTTGACCCACGTCTCCGTTTCTCATCACAACCATGTTAATCACAATATCCCCTTCGGCACAGGTGATGTTGGTAGAAGATCCATAATAAGAATGCTTCGTCTTCCGATTCAAGACCGTGTTAGGTTCACACCTGTCCGAGTAGTGACGACAAAACAGCATATCGTGGAATCCTGGGTTATCTGGTCGACAGCACTCACTGATATTCGAAAACACGGCTTTGAAACAGTTTCGGAATTTGACACTCATTAATGTATAGATGAATGGATTGATGCAGCTATTGGTAAAACCGAACAGGTGAGTCATCAGCATTGTGAAGAAGAAGTTGCCCTGCCGTAAGAAGCTTTCTGTTTGAAGTTGGCTAATAATGCTGACAATGTACTGTGGAGACCAAGCCAAAATGAATGCCAGAGCGACTACGATCACCATTCGGGCAACCTACAAAGAGAAATAAATAAAAGAAAAAAACACACACACACACATACACGCACACACACAATTTAAGCATACAAGAAAGTTGGACGTTTTCTATCTGTTCTGACGATGAACTACTCAACGATCAAGTGTGATTGGAAACCTTGGCTCATTATTGAGTGCGATTGGATTTGCCGCACTAAGGCGTACATTGAGCAAGTACCATCGATTCAACGTTCAAGTTATTCTGGCTATCAGATACGAGACGAAACCACTGAAATGTCAGATAATGGGAATAGGTCTGGGAGTTTAGCTGAAAAGAGGCTATTGACGTCGCTTCACTAATGTCTGGACAAACCCTGGCATCGATTTTGAGGTTTCAGACGGCTTAGCGTTAAGCGAAGTTTAATCTCTATTATGACCCAGGCATTGGTGGAGATTAAGACTGATGAGTTGTAAGACGTCTCAAGTGACAACATTTCTTTACTATATCAGAGCAAAGTGTCTTCCTTTGCAGTTGTGCAAATTTCTGATGGTCTTCACACCAGGGCATCTGGAAGTTGGGCCAGCGGCTGATTCCATAGTATCCACATTGACTTGTGACAACTTCATATACTTTCAGACAATTTTTTTTTTGTCCAAATTTTTACTTCCTATACAAAAAACTAAGCACTCAGATAAACTTTTAAACCGGCCTTTGTTTAATATGCTTAGTTTGCAGATATTCCCTGTTTACCTCCGACGTTAGTAATAGTAATCAACGCCTATCCAAAATATTAAGAATCTGTTCAGCAGACGGAGACAACGTAAAGATATTCTGCTGGCACTTCTAGAGAGGTGTAAAACCTCAAGGATATGTTTGTATCACATTCACTCATTTAACGACATTTAACGGCAGTGCCAGGTGTGAACCACATTCCTTCGGCAATTACGTGACAAATTGTTTGAAAAATATTTACTCCTCTGTTCTAATTGGAAAAGTGGGCTATCTCGAAAATATAGGTAAATTTGTGCCATTATAAAATGGAACGCTATTGTGTTTTGTATTCTATATGCTGTGATCTGTGGTCTGGTCATTGTTTTAAAAGTTGGATTTAAGGGCGAGCTTCTTGCTGGAGGCTAGAAACAAACGGATTTTTTCACTTTCGTTTAATAAATTGAATACATGATCATCGTGCAAAGTAAAAATTGTTTCGATTCACAGTTGCTTCTGCTCATTATCTGATTTGTGTCTTACTGAATATTATTTCTGTAATATAATTTATTTATTTGATTGGTGTTTTGCGCCGTTCTCACGACGAGAATATTTCACCTTCACAACGGCGGCATCTAATGTAAAAACGTTCATGTTTATGTATTGTGGAAACCTATCTGGAGAAAACCATCTCTCTTCACCAGGCGACTGGCTACCTTCTGGCTTAGAGCCTGCTCTTTGTTTTGAATGTAGTAGAGCTAGTGAAAAACAAGTGAAAAAAGAAATGCTTCTCTAGACTACAATGTTTGCTTATAAGTACTACATTGTATGTGTTTAGCCAGTTAGTGTTACTTTTTATCTATACATTACATGATTTGCTTATCGAGCCAAAACAACTTCATGCAAAGTTTGTCAAGTACCAGGAATATATTTCTAATTTTTTTGACTACAAATTTGTTCTGACAGCTGCGTAAGACCGTCTACAATAAAATCAATATTTCACAGCCCACGGGTTTATTGACTTTATTTTAAACCGCTCATTCAGTGAAGTCAACCCCAATCTTTAGATTACCTTTCTCTTGTTTTCCTCATGTCGAACGGCTTGCTCCGTTCTGTTTGGTGTTAACCCTTTCGCTTCTATGGGCGTAAGCAGAGAGACAACGATCCGGCCACACGTTGTCACAATCACTGTCATTGGAATGAGGTATATGGACACAAAGAGAAAGATAAAAAATCCTCGCCGAAACCTGCCACTTTCCTCTCCGAATATGGCTAGGTCGATATCGTCAAACTTATCATTACAGATCTGACGGGATATCTTGCCGTATTCACTCACGATGATGACAGGGAAACTTCTGCAGTACACATAAGGGGAGGCAAGAACGATGGGAATAATCCAGGTGGCAGCCAGTATCTTCCTCGTTCTTGATGTACTGTGAATTTTCATCGCATCTAGAGGGTGAACAATAGCATAATACCTGTAACGAAACAGAAACATCTGTCACTCAGAGGAACGGAGACGAAACAACCTTGTTGTTAATTTATGGTCTTTTTTTAATGGGAAACAGCAACGGTCTAAACAAAGAGGTCCAACCCCGGGTAAAAAAATTTCACCGTTTTTTCACTTTAAGGCTGTGGTGTTTGCGCACTATACCTACGTGTTTTCTGACCACGCATACACCAAAAAGTACTACATAAACGGACAAAATAATTCACAGCTCTTTTAAATGCGGGATCAGCTTTGCACGTTCCATATTGGTAGGGTGACATTCATTTTGGGTAATCTAAGATCTTTTCTGTCTGTATAACTGTCGTATATGTATTCTGCTCAATGACTCTTAAAACTCGAAAGTTTTGTATAACTTCAAAAATATTAAATCCACCAATTTGTTTATGGCGGTGACGGGAAAGTATTTGTAATATTAGAATAACACTTTGTGCAGAGATACAAATTTAACTCTTAAAGGCATAGGCAAGTTAACCTACCACTGTCTTTTTCCTAACTATTTTTCTAACACTATTTGACATTGTGTTTTCTAGTATAAAGGCTAAAATATACTGTAATCTAACATTATCTTACAGCTTGTGGACAATCAGCAGGCGGGTATAACATCGTTATATGATACCACTCACATATTGCAGCATACAACATGCTGGGTCATTTGGACCCTTAAAAATGTTAGTATTTAAATATTTGCATTTTAAGAGAGCAGTTTGTTTTTGTGTTAAGCTACACATTAAAGAACAACTGAAAAGTGATATAGAGTATTATAATGTATCAGATGTGGAAGATTTAATTAGACTTGTTCTAGTCTGGTACACACGTTGTACAGGGCACCGTGGATATTGATTTGGGCGAGAGGCGGCACGGTAACAGAACACCTTACGCGAGGAAGCTGTTGAAGGAATCCTTCAGGCCACGGACATCACGCTACTTTTTTCCTCGATGTAATTAAATGTTAACCATACGCCAATTTGAGTGTGGACAGACGGAGAGAAAACCTTTTTTTATGGACGGTGTCTATTGGCACCTCAAGCCATCTCCTATGAAATATGTCTGAAAGTGAAATACCGTGTTGCATTCCGCTTATTGCCTTCCAACCGGAAAAACGAGTTCTCCAACTTTATTTTGACATTGTTATGAAAGGTCAGAATATAACTATGACTCCCGTATAAAAATGACAAGTGGCTGATGATCAGCTATCAATCATTACAACTGTATATGTCCGTTGCTGACTTCTTTTTTTCAGTCTAATGTCATTTGTATACTGAATGTGTGTGTGTGGGTGATTGCTTTGGGTTTTACGTCGTCCTTAGTTTTTCAGTCATTTGAGGACGAGGAATCATTAGACGTGTGCAGTTATACCGCGTGTTCTTGTGGCAAGATGAGTCCATGCCGCTAAACAGAAGCAGCGTACCATTTTTAAGGCATTTGCTATGATCTGACACGGATTTGGTCGTAAGTCTCCCGGCACATATCACTACCATTTATTATTGCAACAGCGAAAATGCAATCAAAATGCACATTACATTCGGTTTCCTTTTATGAGTGTGTTTTCAAAGTACCAGGTCCAAGTGATTTACGGAAACACGTGAACCCTTCACAGACCTTTGTTACGAAGGTCTTGGGAGCAGTGGAAGAGGACTCTTAAAGGATTTCCTGTCTAAGCCTGAGCACTGTTCAAGCATTTGAAGAGCACGCATCTATAAGTCACATGAGCCACGACCAGCCTTTAACAGTTTTGAAATAAAGAACGCAAGAATGCCACAGATAAGTACAATCACATGCTGATGATAAGGTCACGTTAGTCTCCAAAATAACACGGTAAAAGAAAAAAGGAAAATTTGTGCTTCAAAAGATCAAATAGAAAATTGCAATTTCAGATGGGTGATATTGATTGTTGCTAGAAGCGAGGCGTCTTCTATTAACAAGCGACAGTAACAATTTAGGACAAGGCCTGTAGGTCCAGTGAGAATCAAGGAAGAGTAGAAATGGTCCTTTGTGGATCCAAGAAGCTCATTTGGCATTGTTGTGAGTGTATTCCGGCCGGGATGTCAGCCTTTCTGCAGTCTGTATTGGAGTGGAATGAGTTTACCTGATGAGGGACTAGTAATCCGAATGTGACCATGAGGAAATGGGCAGTAATATGAGTTCATGAATGGAGTATCCTTTCCCACGCAATTGCGATTTGGGTCCAAGACGAAGTGACCATTGTCCACTTCCATTGCATGAGTAAAAACGGTACCAGTTTGGCCTAAAAAGGTCATTGCAAAAGCAGCAAGGAACAATAGGCCAGACACATTGGGTCAAAATTACCTTGGCGGAAAGTTTGTCCAATATCACCTCACCTATACATCACAGACTGGCAGAATAATCAGAGACAATCAATCTGAAATGCTTTTCCTGCTTCGCGGTTATAAGTTGGTAGAGCGCACTGTTGCCCGCTTGGAACTGTATGAATGAATAAATGGGGGGTGGATTTATGCAACTCAGTGGTTGCAAGTATATACTACCTTGGAATGAAGATATGCAAACAGAAATGTGCAAAATCGTGACATAATTCTCGAAAGTCACTTTATATGAACACGTTAAAATCATTTAACATTTATTCACTTTTTTCATTGGACTTTTACGCAGTACTCAAGAATATTTCACGTATACGACGGCGACAAGCATTGGGAAGATGAAACTGGGCAGCCAGGGGAAAACTCAAGGTCATCCGCGCGTTTCTGACAGACCTTCCCACGTACGACCAGAGAGGAAGTAAGGATGTGCTGGACTGAACTCAAGGAGATCGCACCGGTGAGAAGCATCTTGGTCATTTCTACTGCGCTAGGACGCTAATAACTAGGCCAGGAAACGCGTCTAAAGTCATTTAATACAGCCCGTGAGAAAATAATAGATAAAAGATAAAACACCGAAATACTGGAGCTATTTTGTTCCAAGCTAGAGTGTACTACCTTACAATTATCAGTGATCTGTTATGTAGAGCAGTAGGGGCCTCAGTGGCCGAGGTGGTTAGCACGTAAGCGTGGCACAATGACCTAGAAGCCTCCCACAAATGCAGTCGCTGTGAGTTCGTCCAGCTCGTGCTGGCTCCCTGCCCAGCCGTACCTGGCCAGGTTTGCTGCAACCCGCGGATGGTCGTGGGTTTCCCCGGGCTCCGTCCATTTTTCTCACACCTTAATGCTGACAGCCGTCATATTACTGAAATATTCTTGAGTACAACGTAAAACACCTATCAAATAAATAAATAGAGCAGTAATACAGTACTTCTGTACAGTTTAATCAATAACAATAGACGCCACGGCATGCAAGTGACACGTCAAACTTAATAGTAGCATCTTTTATGTAGATTCCAAGTTTGATTCTGACATAGTTTAGGTTCATCAATGAACAAAAACATTTGCTACGGCTTACATTTGATACATACGTTAAAATGATATAAGCAGAGGCATGTATATTCCAAGTTTGACCTGGATATTTTTTAGCTTTATCAATGAACAAAAACATGTGTAGTATGAGATCCTTACATATTAACGGGAAATCACAATCTGTTCGGTTATGGTCTGTAACGCTCATCAGTTTCGAACTGTAGCTAATACCGCTTTACCTGGGGCTAGGGGCCGTAAAGGCAGCCATGCACATTACATCTGCACGATGCCTTTCTGAACAGCTGCAATCAAGGCGCGACTGAGATACCTTGTTTAATTGTTATTTGACCTGGAACTCATTCATGGACTACGAATTTCAACTTTGATATGGAATTCATGCCTGGAATATCCACTGTCTGCCCGGTACCATTGAAAACTGATGACCGCTTCTCTCTTGTGTGTTACCGGCTTTATTCCTATTTGTATAATTTTTTATATACCTTTGACCTGGGGAGCTAGTGTTAAACGTTGTTTTGAAAATGGATCTTGCGATTATCGACTTGGAGCGCTACGAATGGTATGTGAATGGCAAACAAATGTCAGACATGACGCTTATATTAACAGCCCATAAGTCAGGTCCTTATCCAGCTTGTGTTCGAATCCAGCTATCTCTGTATAGTAAGTGAGTGAGTGCTTAGGATTTAACGTCGTACCTAACAATTTTTCAGTCATATGACGAGGAAGAAGTTCCTAGAGACATGCACGTATAACGTGCATCGTTGTTGCACGACGGGTGTCCGATGCTCTTTTATCTACTGAGACGACTTCTAGAACGCAATTGAGCCATCCCACCCGAGCCATTATACTGATCTGGGTCAACCAGTCGTTGCACTATTCCCTTAACGATGAACGCCAAGCGAGGAAGCTAGAACTTTCTCTTTTAAGGCCTTAGGTGTGACCCGACCCAGGGTTGACCGTAGATCTACCGCCACCGTAGCCGACGCTCTACCAACTGAGCCATCGTGGCCGGTGCTATCTCTAAGTCGTCAGGTTGTCCCCGTACCTGCCGAATGTTGTTGGTTTACTCCGATCGCTCCTGTTTAATTCAGCAATAAACATGAGCGACGTCGGGTAAGTTAAAAAAGACCTTGCACATGATGTTAAGCGCCAATCAAGTTAATAAATCAAAGATACAGCAGCCTGATGTATATTAACGGATCATACGTATGCTTTAATACACGCATACGACGATCGTTACGAAGGTTGTAGCGAATGATTTGCAGCAGCTGTATGTAGCTTATCGCCTGGTTACACAGCACCAAATGTCAATGAAGAATTCATGGTGTTGCCGTTGTAGAGCTATTGTATCTCTCTCAGTGTCCGGAAGAAGGCAGAGAAATTGCTAGGGTCCCAGCCACACATCCAGGTGCTGTTGTTGGTTAATAAATACATGGCGTCATGCACTGTACTGAATCAGCTCTACGCGAAAACAAAAGCCGAAAACCAACTACGAAGACGGCTTAGAAGCCGCGCAGCTGCAAGTCGTTTTACTTCCGTAATGTAACGGCTAGTCGCAGCTACGTACCTAAGTGCTACCTGGTAGCAAGAAAAGCGTTTTATAGGGCGGTTCCAAGATAACCACATACGGACATTTCCTTCCATAAAAAATGATGTCAGGTTACCTAAGACATAGCAATCAAATGAACAACAGTTGTGTTGTAAAATAAAATAGGAACTTAATAGAACTGATCACGTTAAACACAATATGCATCGTTTTAAAGCCTATTTTATGCTGATTCCAAAATAGTTTAATTATATTTTGGCATTTATTCCGATTGATTAAAACGGAAATAGACATTGAGGTACTACGGTGGACTTTTTAGACCATACTGAACAAGATGAATTACAGTGACAACACAGATTGTTTTTAGCAGTTAAACATCCTCTAATTGCTATATATATGTACTATATGTAGTACGGTGACTGCATTTATATGGGAATATAACAGTAACCGCATGCTTAGAAGCAATGAAAGCAAAAGAATCTGTAACGTCACTGTGTTTAAGTCTATGTAATATGATCCAAAAAGTCCACCATAGGAATACATCTTTCCGTCTTAATCACGGTAAACAAAATGCCAAAAATAATTGAGACCATATTTAGAATCTGCAAGAAATGGCGTTTTAGCTGAGGCGTACTTTGTTTAAATGTGATCTGTTCTTTTGAAGGGTACCTGAAGCTGTTGGTTTATGCTTCTTAATGTACAGTTTAGGATGTACAAAAGATTAGACTTGAACTACAGTACAATTTTTGACGAAAATTATATCTTAACGTCAAAACAACTCTGTAGGGCGAATTTTGGGTGCTCCCAGTAAGTTCATCGATGACGTCATGTCCGAACATATGCAACAGTTGAAGGGAAATATGCGTAGGCCAGAGAGGTTATTTACAAAAAAACTGTATATGCCTCAAGTATGAAAACGACCAATGTTTATCCCTTTTGTATAGTCTTCTCTAGTTCCCCTAAAACAAAACTCTTCGTTTCAGCGTTCCTTTTCGTGTGTTGTTTAAAATATTTTATGCACTAATTCGCATCGTTGGGTGTAGATGACAGGGCCTGGTCTGATATGTAGCCAATACCTCAAGTGGTTCGTTGCCAGGTTCCCTCGTGGATATGTGGTCAGTGTGAATATGCAGTTGTTGCAGGTTGCACCTGGCGAGTGCTAACAAATTGCAATTTTTCCGATTTTGGCTGGTGAGGCTAAAGTATGTGAGCTCAAGTCAGAACATTGGTCATATTCCCTAGAAGCGGAAAACTAGACTGGATATCGATTGAAACACTGGTGGTAAATGCAGATTTATAGAATAACGAGGACGTTGACGCTTTGTCGAAAGAAAGAAAAACCGGAAACTAGAAGCTATTTCTTTCAGCAGTAATTATGGGGAAACTGTCAGCATGTTTATACGCATCAAAAGAGTATCCAACCAGATGGCTACAATACTGCAAAAGAAAGATCACGGAGAACAATGCAGAAAAACAAATATCAATATCTATGCAAAGCCCATGCCACGACTGAAGAAAACAGTGCAATTATAACTGAAGTTTGTGTCTTATCACGTTGTCTTCAACTATCGACAGGTAATCCTGGATATATACATATTAGAATGAAGTTGCCTAGGAGACGCGTGCGTTAACCGGATGTCAAGGCCTAGGAACGAGGATAGATATATCATTGGTATTTGTGCACTTAAAATATGGAGATTACAGATATAGGCATAATAGTTGTTAAGTTAAAGTGACATTGATGAAGTTGTTGAGAACGTTCATCCAGCCAGCGGTTAATGCCATCAAATTACCAATTAACTGTTTACCGGGCGCAACCTGACTATATCCATTTTGACCGTACATCAATGTCATCTGTTTCACTGACCAACGTAATGTTTAGTTGTTCACGTTAGAGTACATTGTGACGAAGGCAATTTCATGAACAATTGCAAGCAAAGCTTAACTATGATACTTATTTTGATACCACGCGATCTGGAAAATGATTTAATGCATACGCCTTAGACACCCCTTACATCATCATTGAGGAACCGTTTGAGTGTTTATCTTTGCATGAATTCGTCTCCAGTTCTTACTAAATATACACTGTCTTAGTTCTCAGGTGTTTTTTGTTCGTTTTGAAATTGGTCTTGTGATTACTGACCCGGAACGACCATTGTGGTTGACGATGAGCAAACAAGTGTTTCTTTCCTGGCCATGATTTCCCATTTCACCATTTCATATATTACAAAGTACGTCATTGACGCTATTCAGGAATACCACTATCTTTGGATCAACTTGGGTGTTCAAATCTACCAGCCGTTGGTTTGGCTGCGGTTTTATATGAAGATGTTCATAAAGTATCTGATGAGGAGTGGTGGTTTTCTCGAGAGTCGCTGTGAGTTCAAGTCCAGCCCATGCTGGCTTCCTCTCCTGTCGTAAGTGGGAAGGTCAGTCAGCAGCCTGCGGGTGGTCGTGGGTTTCCCCCGGGCTCTGCCCGGTTTCTCCTCACCACAATGCTGGCCGCCGTCGTATAAGTGAAATATTCTTGAGTACGGCGTAAAGCACCAATCAAATAAATAATAAATAAGAAGTTTCCCTGACAGACCGATAAAATTCACTATATTTTAGTATCCATCATGCTCAGCGTAAAACTCTCATGAAATAAATATATTACATCTATTAAAAAAAATAGAGTAAATGAATGGGCAAACTTTTTGTAACAGAATCTGGTTTAAATAAAGAGGTACGTAAAGACTATCACGTGTATATAATAGGATGATTGCATTTTGTTATCATAATATTTATTTATTTACTCGCATATTGCTAGCAGACCCTCACGTGTAAGGCCGAAGGGGAAGCAAGCATGAGCTGGACTTGAACTCACGGCGATCGCGTTGGTAAGAGGTTCCGTGGTTATAGCGCCACATTGGCAAGCTATCCCACCTCGGCCATAGAAGGCCCCATTAATTATAATGAGAATATTCCCTTTACATATAAATGCAGACACACTAAAGGTTGTGCTTTTTTTGGAAAAGTTGTTTTTCTTACTCATGTTAAACTTACGATCAATGGTATTGTTCCAAACTTTGCCGTTCAGTAACAATGTTACGAATAGATTTCCTCCAATAATGTTGAAACATTCCCTTGACGGAAAGAAAAGCGAGCACATGTACACTGCTTCCTTGTATATCAATGTTTGAGTCGTTCAAATAACGGCGATATGACATGGAAACGGAGCTGAATTCTAAACGCGAATGCCTAAAATTTAACTGTGTAACTGGCGAAAATGGTATCTCATATGACAGGAATAGCACCACTATTGCTTCATTTATAGTCTGTTTACACGAAACAATACAAGCTCTACACAAGGATATGTTGGAAGTCCATATTCTTGCAAAGAAAATCAAATTAGAACACTTTTTCTAATTTATAACGTTAAACTGCAGAAGCTCAGTTTCGACGCCAAGAACTCATTGCCTCGAGTGACATCATAATTATCCCAAAAACTAGTGGCATGCTGTGGAATGGGCATGGAGAATAATTTCTTTTACAACAGGTGCACCGACGTGCGGTTAAACAAACTCCACGCAGTACCACAGCTTACTCCACACTCTCAGCGAATAGATTACATTGTGTTTTAGAACAAATTTTCCTAACATCAAGCTTTAAAACCATAATGCCATGAGACCATATATTGCAGGAAATGAAATTTAATTCGTTTACTAAGGTTATATTATACTAAACGTGTTAACAATTTCAAATATGACAGTGTTAGAAACAGGACCTACATCAAAACCGATAGGAGTTCAGGTAACTCTAGTCGACCTCCGTCAAAATGTGTTGAACTCCACCCAATATCCACTGTTTTCTTGAATAATTATGACTTCCCCCGAGGCAATGGATTCTTGCTGTCGAAACCGAGGTTATGGACTTTAACATTCTGAATTAGAAAAAGTTTTCTTTGCAATGATATGGACGTTCAACATATCAATGAGTAGAGCTTATGTTGTTACGTGTCACTGGCTAAATGCAATTTTGGTAGTGAGTATAACTGATTTTACAGACAGCTGGATGTAGGCGACTCTCTAAATGAAATAGACTATAATATACTCACCACTGACACTGAACAAAGTACGCAACGTTTACTCAGAGTTCGGCGAACATAAAACGGATTGCACGCAGGATTCTGTGTACAAACAGTGACTGTATAACTTTATGGCAAACCATTGGAGTAGAAATGACGATGGTTTTGAGTTATCCACTCTGTGATTGGTGTGAATTATTTAACATGTCTGTCATCTTTAATGGTTGTGTCGTAGAATTGATTTTAATGCCCATGACTTGGGTTGAATAATTTATTAGACATTAGGATATTAGCATTAGTTTTCTTGACTTAGAAACTCATAGTTTAAATAACTATTTTTTGGTGAATGTGTATGCCAAAGAAAGGATATTTTCAGTACGTTTTATGACGATCAATCTTTTTCGTCCATTCGAGCGTACTTTCCAAGGAGCGGATAATAAAATGTCTCCATAGACAGGATTTGCGCAAAACAGCCAACTAACCTGAAAATGTGGGACGATACATGTGGGAGAATTTGAAATGTCAAGAGCCAATCTTGCTGTAGACCCAGAGGAATACATGATTACATAGACTCTGGAGGAAGTGCACAGATTTTCGTCCATCAGGCCAACAGAAATATGTACATCTGACTGTCAGCTACTTTGACATCCCTGTTTTAATTTCCAGGATAGCAGTTCACTCCCATAAGGGCTCCATTCTCAGACAAAATCTCCCCTTAAGTTAAAAAATAAACCGCAAAGAAGAAAAATACAGCTTAATACATGAATAACTAGGAAAAGCCCAAACCAGTTGTAATCTTTACGGCTAAATACGTATCACACAAAAGAACTGGAATCAGTCACACATCTCTTTTAATACATATCTAAACACAAACAAATTGTTTTGATATAACTTCACTATGTGAATTAGCGCATGTGAATTGAAAGACTATGGCTTAATGGCACATTGGTCGCGTACCTGGCAGAACACTACACACACTGGTGGTCATCGTGTTATGAAACCAGACCACATCCAGAGTGAATCGATTAGGATGTGAAGGTTAACCCATAAATATCATATGTCGCTATATGGCCCCTGCTTTATAATTTAAAAAAAAAAACGTGTAATAATCGAAAGGAAATTAAGTTTGCCGTATGTGTAAGCATTGATCGGTGGTATAAGCGACCTGTCAGGATATGTCAGCTTGGACGGGCAAGAGTGGTCTTCTCCCATGTAATATTTCGTAGCCGTAAATCACCCGCTGTCCAAGCAAAATTAAACTGATCGAAACCCTTTGCCCTTGTTTTGGCGTGCGGAGATAGCAGGGTATTGGATTGTGTGTAGGGTAATGTTTTTACAACATAGAACCTATATCAATCCATTTACGGCAAATTTCCACCTGAAGTAAGTTATGTCCTCTGTATTAAACTTTGTGTAATGTAAATGTTAATTTAATCACAGCGGTCGCGTTATTAAACATTCATTCATAGAATAAAACGAGTGCATTACTTAGGTACTGAAAGTTTTTTTTTTATTTACGATCACTTTCTGAAGACACGTTGGACAGCTTCAGGCAAGAGAAAGAGCTATTTTAGCTATTGACCATTGACGTCGTATACAGGTTTGAATTAAGCCTTCGCCAGTTCTGCTGTGACATCAAGACAAGGAATTTCTCCATCATTAAAATTTTATTTAGGCGTGCACTTGAAGAAAAACAATGATACTGGTAGTATAATTCATAAAGCCGCCTTTCAAAACACATTCGTATGCGTTTGATTTTGTTTAGAAGGAAAATTTTGATACGGTCATTATGACACTCAGCTTTGGCACCGGGACAAGTAAATACAACAGTTTCCATATTATGCAGTGAACCGAGAGTTCAGAAGTTACTTTGAGATATGAAGTCAAAAAGTGTATTTAGTTACATCCTTACACCACTTGCATGCAATGGGTGCATCAAAATAATTCGGCAGCACAAAGACCTAGGAGCCTCTCACCAAAATACGATCGCTGTGAGTTCAAGCCTTGCTCATGTTCGCTTTTTCTCCGATCGTAAGAGGGAAGGTCATTCAGCAACCTGTGCATGGTCGCAGGCTTCCTCTGGGCTGTGTGCGGTTTCTGCCCAACATAACTCTAGCCGCCGTCCTATAAGTGAAATATTCCTAAGTAGGGCCTAAATGACCAATTAGATAAGTAAATAATTAAAACTGTTAGGTATGAACTCGATAAATCTATGCTTCCAAACAGACATTCGTATACGTCAACCAAAGTGGGCGTTTCTCTTCAATAATCACAAGGCCAATATGCATAAATCACGTGTAACTTAAACAACCAAAACAATAACAAATAAATAGTAACACTGGTCAAGCTCTGAGTCAAGACAAAACTATATTGGTAGTCATCAGTATAAAACTTTAACGCTTTGTTTATAATAAATGCAAAATTAACTAGATTTTATTAAAAAACATCGCTTGCTACCTCATTGTTTGGAAACTTGCACGTGTATTACTGGGTATTAGAACACATTTAGCACACGGGTCATAGAAACCTTTCACAGGAAAAAACAGTACGATGATTTGTAGTAGTGTTTTATTGTGTCGGTACTCTAATTAATTGCGGGATCCGATCTAAACCTCCAGTCAAGCAGCAAACTCCTATAATTGCGAATTTATAAACATCATAGCTAAAGATTACTTTATTAGTCTAGTATTTTATGAAATGAACCAGTGGGTAAACGACAATAACGAATACATTTAGTGAGGTTACAGTTTAGTACATGTACACATACAGAATTTGAGGTGTAAAGTATTTTACCCCTCTATCCGTTTACAGAATACCACTCTTTAGTTCAGGGAATGTATAATGCACTCTCTTGAGCTTGATCAACTGTTTACCTCTTCAATCCATTAGCAGACAGCCATGACGCGTAAGTGTTGGAAGACACAGAAATCGTCTGACCAATTACTATTAGTATTCTCTAGGTAGCTGCGTAATTTTGCTTTTCGCTCGCTCTATTAGCAGGGGACAACACCCAATCTCCTTACACTCACTCACCAAGCAAACACCGATTAACTTTTTGAAGACCAGACGCAGACAAAACCTTGCTGACCCTCCAGGAATTTTTCACGTACACCGGGAAAGAAATTCGTTGGCAAGCACTGAATTCAGATTATTTTACAAAGAAGTGTTATCTGTTGTAAACATATGCAGATAACGAAGGCTAATTCGTTTGAGAACAGCCCGGTAATAAGCTATCCATTACTAAACATTAAATTAGTTCCCTCGAAACTAATTGGTTTTGAAACTATTTGAGATTCTTGGAACTGCTGGTTTTTACCAACCGTCAGCATCAAAAGCTAAAATATAGAACAATTGTGTAAGAGATATTTGTTAAACACAACATGAGGGTAACAACTCTTAAAGTGTCACATCTCAAACTGAACCCATAATTTCTTTGTAACCTTTTTAAAACCACGAAATTCCCTTCATACATGCATATTCAACAAAGTTGAGCTTCTGAGTGACCTCGTACGCAAACCTATGCTATCTGTACTGGTGCTATGGAACAAGAGCAAGGGGTTGAATAGTCGATAATCTAGTGGATACACAGCATGGCAAAATAAATAAACAAAATAACTCAAACGAATTTTATGTTAATTATCTTAGTATTTCGAATTTATTCAAGTCATCTTCAGAGCATTTCTTCAAAGAATGACCTAATTAAAGTTGAAATACTGAGAGTGTCAAAATCAATTTCTTTGGGGTCACCTCGTTTATTTTGTCTATCATCTCTTAGCTAATCTTAAGCTTTCCTTAAATTTCCTATAACTTCGCATGTACTTACAGTGTTTCATACAGAATGAGTGCAGCCCATTAAGCTAAGTATTTAGTTCGTTAAATTTGCTGAAGAATGTTTATGAGTTGGGTTTCACACTAAACTTTGTTCATGAGATTAGTCATCTTTGAATCATGAATAAACCGTTTTATCTACACGTGTTAACATTCACGGCGACCTGTCAGTGTTAATACTTTGATTCGTCATTTAAACGTCTAATTTTCATCTATTTTTTAAGGAATACAGAATTTTGTAAATGAAAATTCTTAAGACTCGTGATCTGGCATTGTCAACAAATGGAGCTATAGTTGATCATTATATCTACGCCGATGGTGTTGACAAGTGACCTGCGGGACTACTGGGAGATAAGAACAGGTCTTAGGGCTCCCGGGTCTCCCGTAAGCCAGAGAACTGAAGCATTGTCGCTGCAGGCTTGATGATGATCTTGCATGACCTTCTAGTTCACCAATGGACCAAAGGGTGAACTAACTTTATGACATATATAAATTCTGAAAACGTCGAACTATAATAGATTCAAATACTTGATGACATTTGCTTGAAGAAATTTATTAACACCGTGATTGAGGTAAGGTGACAGGAGACCGATTTTCACGAGTTACGCGTGACCATCTGCCAACTATCACAATGTCGTAGCTACTCTAGTTTCACGGTGTAGGTTTTTGTTTTATATTACGTGCTGGCGATTGGTGGCAGGTGGGCAACTCCGATTTCCTCCAGTCATAAACCTAACTTGCCATCGTATATTAAGTGAAAAATGCTTCGATTATGCTATTTAACAATGGGGAATCAACAATGAATTTATCGATTACTTGAGACAGTATTTTAGATCGTATTTAAAATATTCCTTTAACTAATACATCCCCTGGGGTGTCCAGTTCAGCTAATGATACCGCATTACAATCTACAAAAATCAGCTTAACCTCGGTGGATTAAACAATCCATAAAATCTGCACCAACATTCATTCCAAAAGTACGCCTCGGTACGGCAACGCCTGTTGCAAAACCATTTAAAGACATGCAGAGGCAGAGCGCAGCTTTAATGCATCTCCATTGCAGGTAATTGAAAGAGGCAAGTATTTATGGAACCAATGCCAGTCTTGAACAATGCTTAAATCCAACCGAGACCTTTGTTGGCGGACGGTACATTTCAATATTACGTCTTAAAGACCTTTTTTTAGGATCACGAATCTCATTCAGAATTGAGGATATAGGGCAAAGAGTTCTTCAGGCTGTTCTTAACCACGAAAATTTGCAAAACAAATTGAATGCGATGACTTCCAAGATGTTCTATTTCCCATGGTTCTCGTGAAATTGTCCAATGATGAAAGAAGTCTTCATCTTCCAGAAGTGTAGTGAATTATAACAACTCAATTTGGCTAACTTCAAAAGCAGCGCTCAACATAGCTGGTCATGATGCCGGATTCCGGATTCTAGCAAAAGGTGAAATACCTCCCTTTATTTCAGATGTTGCTGTCTGGTCACTGGTCAAAGTGCCAGTGATGAAGATATATTTTGATTTACATTAAAATCAAAACCTCTTTATGTACACCATTGAGAGGTTTTGGACTCATAAAAACGTTGGGTATGAACAAATAAAGCTTGGTAAAAAAATCTCAACGAAAGTTTATGTCATTTTAGAATTTTCTACATTTTAAATCTTTGATGGATATTTTCGTTAAAAATTTGACAGTCAATAATAAAAACCAAAAGTGACTCGTACTGCAGAGCCCATTATACCCAGATATTATACATGGTCTTATAGCAGCTTTCCCGAAGTCCACATTCCTCCAGCAGTATTTTTGAACAAAGGAAAAAAAACAACAGCAATTTATTTTATATGTTAGTCAAATGATGTGATGTTGAGAGAACATATGTCAACTGTTCTGAGTATCGAATTTGCGTCATCTCCTCAAAAAAGGGCTGTTGTCCATTTTCCCCTAGCAGGTCAATTGGATTTGGTGCCAATATAGTTCAATCAGGGTAAGACAGAAAACTATATAACCGAATTGGCAGAGTAAACGAAAGCGAGGTCCACTATTGCTAAATAATGACGCCATTGGATAAACGGATAACGGAGTCGATGAATTACGACCTTGGGGTTTACAGAGATTGTCGTTTAAAATCTCACATAGTGATTTTAAAACAGGATTGCCGCTGTAACAATAATCTACCTGTCTATTACGCGGATGCCTTTCAGTGGGATCACCATGGCCGTCTGGACGTTTTACACTGCACATCGATAGCAGAGCTCTGGATTGTGCACTGTGTTCCAGACAGACTGGCCGTCCAAGAGCCATCGTTAATGGATCGTCAGCCAGGCTTTATTGGAAGTGTGCACAGCTGGGTGTTTCCACAACGTAACCACTCGTATTATTACGCTCAGCATAACTTCCAATAAACGCCACCCAATTTAGTAGCAACCACACTTTATTGGACGATTTGATCACGATCGCCTTTAACACCACAGTGCTTCATTTTTACCGACATGATTAAATGGAAAATATTTGCCTACAGAAAAAAGATCATCTGATTTAAGTCAAAAGGAGTCGGCATATCTTGAGAAAAGCGCAAAAAACCGGAAAGGTCTCAAAAAGAGAATGGAAAGCTTTCGAATGAGCCTATATACACTGCATGTGAGTTAGTATTATTTTCCCGTTTTTCATTGGCCTAGTTATTTTTTCAGTTGATTGAAAGCATATTCCTTGAATATTATGCATCATTTTCTGTTTAACTTTCTGCCTAGCTTAAAAACGACTGTCGTCATGTGAGTATAGAGTTGTTTCTTGCTTAGGTGAATGCTTGCCTAGGATTTGACGTCGTATCTAGTAATTTTTCGGTCATATGACGACGAGGAATGATTAGGTGTGCCTACATTTTGTGCACACTTGACCACTATTTTGCCTCACCTTGTAATTCACGAAACTTTCATAAAGCTAATACGGAGTTATTGAATACTAAACAAGACAGAATATGCGTCTTTCGAAGCTACTATCCAGTACAACATTTATGTTATGGTATATTGTGGATGGCTCAATATACCAAGCTAACGCTGGGTTTTCTGCACGCCTTTATTGCATTGCCCAAGCGTCTCAGTAGGAAGGTTGTGAACGACCGGGGTATATAATTGACGTTGTCGATCGACAGCTCTGACGCATGATGCACGTGACTTCCATCCGATTCTGTTTCATAGGATTAGATTGGGGGTCAGGTTTCCGTGAGCCGTTTCTGGTTAATTCCCCGGCAGTAGCTAATTACTCGGATCCTAGGTTGTTGGGGATGATTTGGGGCCTTTCATTTGAGCCCTGGAAGAGCAGCTTGCCTCTCACGTCCGGAAACTTCAGCTGGTTGCACTCGCCTTTGCTGCACTTCTATGACCGTGGGCCCGAGGCGCCCATTATGCCTTTTCAGCAAGTGCTTATTACCAAATAATTGGCGAGCCATGTCTAAGAAGTTTTATCTACGCCGCGTTTGGTTCAGTGCATCATTCTTTAACATAGCTATATACATTGGCAAACTTATAAACTTTTTTCCTGTGAAGATCAAATCTTCAACACGAATTTTCATACATGTTAATGTAAAACTTCATTAAGTGAAATGTAGATGAATTTAGATAATTCGGTACATGGTTTAGATACTGGACGCCGTAGTATAAGTGAAATATTCTTGACTACGGCGTGAAACAACAATCAAATCAACTCTATGAGCTACCCTCTCAGTGCAGAGCGCCACGTGTGGCCAACCCTGGTATGGTTCCAGCTCTACCACTACCATTTAATATCATAACAGCAAATGCAGTGAAAACACACATTAAATTTCTTGGCTTATTTGGGCCTCCTTTCATGAGCGTGTTTTCAAACACTTCCTTTCTCCAGAGAAAATATAACAAAACATTGAGGCATAGCTTTTAGGCTGGATTACACAATGCAGTCTGGTTCTTCTGTGAAAAAGAAGACTTACGAGAGACCTATATACGCTGGCTGAATAAACTTAACTTCAGGGCTTTTTGGGTGAATAGAGAGTTATATATGCTTATGGCAAAGACAGTGCATAGCAAACAATGAAGGTACACCGTTTCTCCATGTGGCTTCAAATATTCAGTACATTAGCATTAAGTTACAGATCCTAACCAATTGGTAACTTTATATGACGGAAGCCAGGTGAACGCGTACACTGCTGTAAGCTGCCCATTGTTCCCGAATAAGCACTGTGAAAAGCACACACTGTTGGAAACGAGCTGTGCAAATCTAATCGACCATATAATTGGTGAAAGCCTTTTCGTCCAGAAGGTATCATACTATACCGTTCTTAAACTTCCTTCTTTACCCACTGCGCGGGGTTTCCTTGTTTCCTGAACTGGATTTCGACAACTACATAGGTAAACATTATAGGTAATAAAATGTACCTAATAAATTTAACGACGATTAATTTGCAAAGGTCGATGTGGAGGAACAGTCTGATCGTATTTTAGCATATTGCGGCGAGAAAATATATTCTTAAGTGTGAATCTTTCGTTGGGCAGCATTTAACTTTAGAACGAGTCTTCATCATTACTGTTTAAAATACCAAGATTTCTCTTAAAAATAGAATTGTTATTTAAATTGTAGAAAAGTATGCTTATTATGAGCCACATGAATGAAAAATTGTTAAATACGACGTAAAATCCCAAGCGTACATATATGCATACATATGTAAAATTAACCATAACCGTCTGTGCTTCGCCCTCGCATAAACATGAGAATGCCATAAAAAACCAATCCGTTTCCCATAAATAATAATAATAATAATAAAACAATACGAAAGCAAAATATTATATATTTATTGATTAATTTATTTATTCATTGCATTAGAGCATAATTCTGGACTTCAGTTGATCGCGGCATATATAAGTGGTAAGTGATAAATCGCAACAGAGCGCCGTGGAGCTCTTGTTGCCAGTAAAGCCCCCAGAACAATGGGAGCAGGGGGATAAGAAACTTTAGCGTCCGAGAATGGGACTGAACCGACGTCTGAAGTGACAAAGCGACTGTGTCTTTTTATTGATGATTTCTTTTGAATACACTGTGAATGACCAATTGGAAGCTTACTACATTTACAAAAGTAACATCACTGCCGGAGCAGTTCCAGCAGCAGACAGGTGTGATGCGTCATTTGCTTCGCCCAGCTGCTCGAATCTTCCAAGTTTGCTCTTGGAAAGTGTTTTAACAGTTTGCTATGTTTTTTACAAGGGTATCTGGGAAATATAGTGATCCTCTGATCTATATAATCTGTTGTGTGTCCTGTTTTGGCGAAGCCAAAATCGACAAGAGGGGCCACTTTGTTTTTCCCTCAAGACTTTAAATTAGCTTGGATTAGTCAGACCTAGAAGGACTACACTATTTGATCACAATTCAGAGAAGATTTTTTGGAGAACAGGCGAAGAATAAGGCCTCGTGTGTTGCATATTTTTTGTGTGTGTCTAGAGAGTCACTGAGGCACACACTAACCCATAACAACGCTCTTCGACAATGTACAGGACAAAAACTTTCTTGCCTTCATTTCTTGAGCTTTAATGGTTCAGCAGCAGATAACATCTTTTCGAGACAATTAAGTTGCACATCCTTGCAAGTCGAGCCGAAAATGGCAAACTGGCATTCACAAAGGGCAAGTATTTTCTCTCAGCTGAACCAAGGGCCCTGTGCTATTCTTCTCATCCCCACGATAAATACATGTATTTCCACCCACAGTTCGCGATAGAAAAAAAATCTTGATTCTTCGATACCAATGGAAGTTTCGAAATGAAATACAGATTTGAGCCCCATGTGAATTGCTGCATTTTGCTGGTTGCATATTTGTCTTACATGTGTACCAACTACCATCACCACAGCAATGCAGAGGTGTACTGTGACACTTGTGCCTCAGGGAACATCATTGCTTGATGTTTTAACTCAGACCTCATTAGCCACTGCATGACTGTACTCTTTCACCTGGGCACGTGAACGTAGCGAAAATTGTCTGAGCGTTGAACCCCGGATGAAACATGCCAATTATCTGTGGAAACAAGACGGAAAATGGAAGCCCTGCGAAGCATTTCTGAAGTCAACAATTCAGAGATCGGTCATATATCAATTAACTTGTAATTGTCAATCACTTAAGCCAGCTGGACATGTTGATTTGATCACATCAAAGCTGTTTCCGCTGACTGAGGACAGGCAATGGACACTCCCGGTACCATAAATCAAGCCATACACAGTCGTCACAGGGACCTCGGTCGCTTCAGATATCAAAGAAAAATACCAACAATACAACAATTAAGGACGGGAATACCTAAAGCCCATTTCCTTCTAACTCAGAGCGTATAAAATAACAGACGTCCGTGAAATCTTTGGGGACAGTCGATAGTATAAATTACTGTTTTTCTTTCGGTGTATCTTTCAGTGTATTCAGCTTTGAGAGTGATCCCCATCACTCTTCATTAGGTGTAATGTCATTTGTTTCATACCACACAGTCTTGCTCCTGATGACTTGGGCAAATAGCTCTTGTAACGGTTTGACCACGCAATAAATAACCAGATGATTTGATGAATAGAGAATAGGGCACAGGCCAATAGAGAAAACTTGCACTAAAAAGGCGACTAACATAGGGCTCTGTCCAGTGCTCACCTACTTTGAAATGGCTGGCAGAAATGGCCAATTGCAATTTCCAGCCGGTCACTTCCGCCGCAAAGTGGCCTCGGATTTGAACTGAATGGGTCACTGAATGGAACGATGGATTGTTTTCAGTGCATCAGTTGCAACGAAGCTCACATTAGCTCATTTGATATCGGTTATTCTTTGCCCAAAGAGAAACTAACTATTGGTTTAAAGGTGAAACATAACGTATTAGATTAGGAACGATTCATAATCTCCATGATGCTTTTATTATAAAGGAGAAGAAAACCTAAAAACATGACACTATAGGCTGAAAAGAGCACATTTTTTTCTATCTGATGGTGCCTGCGGCCTAATTTTGCCATTTTTCCTAGCCATACACGTAAAGTCTGAAAACGGCAAATCTGGCATAAATCGCCGAGTTCATCGCGTCCTCCATCTTTAACACCCTGTAATTTATGCTGGGGTGTGTTGCCTCTCAGCCAATGAGAGTCGTTAAAACTGCAAAAAAATTAAATAACATGTTAAAACATATTAGAATTTTTTATGGTATGCACCTGCGAGGAAAAGCATACTCTTTTCAATTGTATTTCATTGATATTTAAATTTTATTCTCCTTTAACAGATTGACCTTCCATGTAAATCCAACTGTTCTGGTGATATCCTGAAAGTGAATTTAATTCGCCTTGAATATTGTAATCAAGGTATTTTCTCGGTGAAGACAAATGGCAAGTTGAGGAGTAAAAAAGAGATGTGAGCCTTGACCTTTCGTGACACCAAAAAATATGATTCATTGCCATTTTACTCTAAACTCAGGATGTAACTGGTAGTCATTTTTTTTTCTGATTTACATTTTTACAGCTTTAATTACTGTTTAAACATTCAACGCCATTTAACCGATAGTTCTCATCACGATTATTTCTCTAATTGTCTAATTATGACATGAGCACAATTTAACTGATAGGACTAAAGTAGTAGAGGCTTATTTTGCCCAAAAAACCAGCCTGTTTTAAGATAATGAGACCTATTTTTTCATCACGTCAGGGATCTTATTCTATCATCGATCTTTCCCACATCATTTTTTCTTCCATCATATGTGTAGTCATTATTCTCGTGCATCTCTCTTCCAAACACTGGCAATGCAGCTGACAACCTTATTTTATAAACGACGTAAAAATCACACAGATATTAATTTTCAGTGTGGGACATAAGCGCAGACGTCGTCAAATATATCAAAGTGCAACTAAGATATATATTTTGATTATGGACAACTAGCATAGTACATGTACACCATTTGGATACTGATTTAATTCATTCCTCATTTAGGTCATTCCTTGTGTCTGTCCATCATCATTAAAAACTGCGAACCTGCATGAATCTGTCCTAGTTTTGTACTTCACTTAATTTCCTTGGTGGTCTGTGTTGAGCGTTATTTGGTGTCTCGGTGACGTCTGGTGTGGCTGTTTTGAAGCTTGGATCGAAAAAGACATGTATTTCAACAGCGAAAAAAGGTTTCACGATGCTTCAGTATAAGTTTGTCTTTGAGATAATTAGAACATTATACATTCTGGTACCGTAGAATAAATCATATAAACATGTAATAATTAGTGGTATGTGCATATTTATCATTGTGCTAAGAGTCGTCTTGTATATAAGATAACATTTGCCTGAGGGATTACAGAAGAAAGAACAAGTGACACATTGGCGCAATAGAATTCTGAAATTGAAATGCAAACAAAAAAAAAACAACAGATCCAACAATCTAGCTACTACATGCAATTTCTTCATAAAGAAATTGAAATATGTATATAGATAAATATACACATATCACTAAGTTATTACATGTTTATATGATTTATTCTGCATTGTAAGAATGACATATGGTGGTTGGGAAACTGGATTTAGGTAGTTGGATTTTTACAAAATCTGAGAGGAATACAATGTGAAGCCCTCAGTGACGTTTCAGTATTGTCGCCCGTATGTCAGACCGCAAATGATGTGATGCTATGTAAATTGCTTTACGGCCGCCCAAATTCTGATAACCATTGGTTTTGTGTTAATGGAGTAGTTAGCTGAAGGACAGTAAACTACTCAGTTATTGTACGTAGGAGGTGAACTGGTTAAGGCGCTTGTCTTTCAGTTGCTAGGAGGCACGATGTACTTGTTATTTCTTAGCTTTGGTTATGGAATAAATGCAACTTCAGCGGCCGTCCACTGCCACTGTGGCCATGGTGGCAAAAAAAAAAAACAAACTACAGCGTGGGTATGGTTTTGCACGTCGTTATACACGTTAAATACCATCAGCTTTCTATCAACATGTCAAAGAACAAGTTCGTCACGTGAGGATATGTTTGTGAATTACAAAACAATCCGCAGATCTGTGATCCTTTGCCGAATAAAACATTAACATCAGAATCAGCAATGCAGCTGAACTCCCAAGAAAAGGTTAGTAGACACATATCCTGGATAAAAATCAAACATAATGTAAACTAATCTGAAGCAAGACATGGGAAACCCTGATGAGGAAATGATCATCAAATCATTTTGTCATTGTTTGCATTCACACTAATAACGGATATAGCTAGTGAAAAATCTCTCACCAAAGTGCCACAATATCTCGACATTTCGATCTGTGTGGTAGCATAAGCTTAAGCATTGCACTCTTTATAACGCATCAAATGTTAGCAGTCACAGTATCTATCATCTGAAATTGGTGCTGTTCTTACGGGGCTTCGTAAAATTTGTTTCGTCAGTCATTCATAAATAAGAATTTGTTTTCAGCACGGATTTTCTTTTGTAAAAGTTATTTAAAGACTTTTTACCTGTTTTTCCTGATACAGCCCAAAACATGTAAGTAATGCATCTTACACGAGTCTGAATTTTCCTGGCGAAGGTGACCTTTCCCTTGATATGAATGTGCCTCATATTCCCCTTTAAGAAGCTTAACCCGGGGTTTTTATTAGTAGACGTACGCACGCAAGGGTGTGTGTTATAATAATGTTCTTATCCCGCACAGCTGTCATACCAGTTTTTATCTCTAGCCTTGTAGCTTGGTTTATATCACGCCAGAGGGACCTATTGTAGTTATCTCGAAATCTATATCACCGAGTCCTTCAATATATGATTAAATAAATGCCTCTTCCCATACCATTACGTTGGAAATCGATGACTCATTCCCTGGCTACCGTATCAGTAAGCATGGACATTCAGTCGTATCACCAGCTGGCTTCCGCCAGGACAGGACGCAAAACACAAGGAACTGTCAAAGGCCTTATTGTAAATGAAGAACTCTTCCGTTGTCTTGTTCCGCATCGCCAAGAACTTTCCTGTCAGCTTACTGAGGTAGTGGAGCGTGAATCAGGTTGTTTTGCAAAATGCTTTACTGGCCATCTAGGCAATCATAAATACACCACATTGTGTTTTTAACCGGTTCAAGTCGCACATTGGAGAGTAGTGCTTGACAATCGAGATCAATATAAACAGAGAAAAAGATTTTGACCTTTCATACTCTGTCTATTGCACAGTGTAAATGCAGTCACTTAGTACCGCTGAAGTACAATGTTGCCAAAACTGTACGAAGAGTACATATTGAATAATGGAGTAATTAATAATTTAATTAGCACTTAATACCACTGACAGGTAATGGCAAGTCGGGAACAACATAAAGGTAAAACACAGTAATTCCCGTGCCGAGTAAAGCGACTTACATCGATTCTTTGAGGTCTATTCACATGATACATGTACATGTGAGAAAGGCTTATCAGCTTGTCTAGTTGTAAGTTCTTAAACCTTCAAGGTGTCTTTTACAGCTAAAATTGGGTGACCTATAAATTTGATTAACAATTATGATTACAACGATTAGTGGGGATACAGATACTTATCAATATCGATAATTTTAATATAGATACTTCACTTGCATGAATATCTTGACACATTTTACTTGATTGTTGAACAAAATTTACTGAAAACAACCGTTGAAATAACTGTAAAAGCATGGAATACTTACCTTTCTATCGATATGGCAACCAACGTTAGAACACTGGCGAATACAAATATTGGTAACAGATAATATTGGAATGAGCAAAGAATATCACTGTGAAAAATATCCCATTCGCATGGTCCTGCGTACTCCAAAAGCTTGAGCGGCATGACTAAAGATGAAACGAGAAAGTCACACACAGCTAGATTGACAATGTAATAGTTCGTCACTGTGTGCATGTGTTTGTTGCGCCAAACCGTCCAGATGACAAGAGCGTTGCCACAGATTGCCAGTAAAATGACCAAAGTGTACGCAACAACAAACGTTAGGGCAACCGCTTGGATTTGGGTGAAGTCCCGATGGTAAGATCCCACACCATAGCACGACGGCTCAACGCTTACGTTGAAAAGCAAGGTTAGGTTACCATAACGCGATTCTTCGTCGTGCAACGTGTCCGGAGATGCGTATTTAGCAAGAGACTCCTCTTTCGACATACCGTATCAGTTGTTGTCCGTTCACTAGAGTAACATCCCAGGGAAAGATCGCCTGCTAGCTTGAGTTTCTACAAGTAGGACAGATCTGGTGCTCTTGTAACACTGTTATCCTAGCGTGCCGAACTGTTTGTTGTCCGTTCTCGAAAGTAACTTCAAGGAGATAAGAACACCTGCTAGCACTGGTAACAAGTATGGCTCTCTACAAGTAGTACGCATCTGATGTTCTGGTAACACTTTCATCTCAACATGCAACACTTTTATCACTGCCAGCCTGCGACACTCTCATCTAGGCTTGCGATCCAGTGAGACGGTAGTCAAAGTTGTCCACAGGTAAACGCACAGTTGGTCAAGTGTTGATGGTCAAGTGACATGGCTCATACAATTCTCCGACACGCCTATTCAGCTTTGTAAGACAGCGAATGGTTTGTTCTTAATGCAATCACTCCACCCTGCATCACCACACAAACCGTGACGTCGTATTCTGATCACCAATCGATCATTTTCTACCTGCGGAAAAAAGTTAAGTCGTCGTCAGTTTTTCTGGTCGTAAACCAAGGCATGTTTCACAGTTTACGCTCGATCCCTTGTGATGCGGTATGATGGTGAAGGAATCAAGGCGCTCGCTTCACCAATCACTGTGTAATACCGATCAAGGCGCTGAAGTGCCTCTCGTACGGGTACACAGTTATTGACACATTTACTACTTCCGAGTCTGGTACGTTCACTGTTCTGTTTGAACCCCCTGAACGCAAAATAACCAGGATCTTCGATCACCTACACACTTGTCACTCTGAATTTCCGGAAGTGTGTTCGGATTCTTATTTGAAAATATCTAGGAAACTCATTCGTGATTTGCAGATAAAAAGCTCTTACCCAGACAAACGTCAGTTTATGTTTTGGAAGAATGTTGACCTAAAGCACCAATAAACGAACGTTACGTCAATCAATTGTCATTTAGTACTCTCCAAAGATGGTGCTACTTACTAAATTTTCTTGGATCATTGAGGTTTTGTGAAATCTTCCAATAAAATACTTTAGAGGGACGTGACTTGGTCATGTCAGTGTTAGGGTGCGCGACACACAATGGCAGACTCACGAAGCGCGGTTCCAATCTCGACAATTGCCTTCTAATTTTTTACGTTCCCCTGTTGTCAATGATAAAAATGCCTCAGCATATGTACTTTCGTGGTACCAGTTATGCAGGTTGTTCGTTGAAGATAGACATCCACCAATGTCACTTGCAAGCCTATGCATTATAAGCATGCAGGGAAGTTCTTAAGGTATTTGCCAGAAGCGGGTGAATTACGCCTGTCATGGTTTCATCCACCTGTAAGCCTGTACGCCATCATAAAGGGGAAATTACTTTTGAATATCACGAATAAGAATGAGATAGATTACGCTTTCTAGTTCTTTTTTAAAACCTGGAATAGGTGTACTAGGTGACCCAAGACTATCATTAGGTCCTGTTTGCAAGGCTATCTCGTCATCCCAGTTAATAAACTATAATTAAATAAATTTAAAGCCACAGAAACATTACAATCATTATAGCTAAAATTTAGGAAGACGTTTCTTGCTTCACATAAGCTTAGTTTAGAAAAAACTCATCTTTTTCGGGAAAAAAAATATGTGTTTCGCTCGAGGCATTATGTCGACGTAAGACCCACTTATTTGGTGACAATTCGAGTGAAAAAAACTAATTTCCATTTTTTTATTGGGGAGATAGAAGGTATTTACCCGGCAGGTTTCTAACGATGAGAAAGTCTGGTGAACCATCGTTCTGAGTAGCGACATCTCAAGGAGACACAGATGCCCCTGACAGCAAGCTTAATCTCAATCACAATCAATGTCGCTTAAACATTTTATAATTGGATATAATTTTCTGTCTCTTGCCAAATATGACCATCGTCCATCATTTTCTCACCTCACAGGAGATCCAAGTTAGGTCGCCACGCCAGTTTAATTGTCATTTCAATATTGAGCTGTTTTTCTTTACCTACTACATGTGGTAGTGGTAGTAAAAACACAACTATAAAAAAGGGGTGTCCATTCCTGAATGTCTCTGCCTGGAGGCAAGGCTCTCTAATATATATATATATATATATGGTGCGTTATTACAGGTTGCTCAAATGCAATTATAAACATCTCGTCCACGATGATTTTCTTTCTACAACTCATGTTTTTTAAGGTTTAACGTCGCTGTCAGCATCATGACAAAACGCCATGCTGCCATATCAAGTGTTCATTTTGTTACAAGAAATATCGAGATGGTTTGAATAGTTTGGCGCCGTGTGTTGTGTGATGATTTCAAACACCTTTACCAGATATTACTGCAAATAGTGCTACATCAGAAGTATCAAATGTCTTCGCTCTAGCATTTTCAAATTTTACCTGGAGTGTTATATTCTCTTGTGAGTACTTATGACTTTATATACTACTTTTTGGTGGTTTGTGATTAGCGTTATGTTTGAAATTGAGCTGATCATTATTTTCCTGGAACACTCATTATGGTAACCACTTCGGTGGCCTAATGGCGACCGCCTCGATGTCAAAAGGCCCGGCATCCATCAGGGTAGGGTCATACCAAAGACTTTGAAAATGGTACTCGCTGGCCTCAGCACTCAGAGGTTAGAGCAAGGAAACAGGACAGGTTGTCCAGGTATCAGTATAATGTGACTGGGTGGGGTGTCATGTCTGGTGTTTTCGGCATAATACTTCAGTGGCGGGAGCAAGAAAAAATGCAGAGTGCGACGTTAAACCCCAAGCATACATACATACATACATACATACATACATACATACATACATACATACATACATACATACATACATCCATTCATCCATCCATCCATTATAGTTGAGGGGGCTTCTCTGGCTCAGTTGGTTAGCGCCCTAGTGCAGCGTAAGACCCAGGAGCATCTCAACAATGCGGTCGCTGTGAGTTCAAGTCCAGCTCATGCTGGCTTCCTCTCCGGCCGTATGTGGGAAGGTCTACCAGCAACCTGCGGTTTTCCCTGGGCTCTGCCCGATTTCCTCCCACCATAATGCTGGACGCCGTCGTAAAAGTGAAATCACTGGGGTTAAAACGAGGACAGAGAGTTCCCACTGGCTTTCTGGTTTTCACAGATGCTTGTTTACAAAGTAAGGCAGAAAAATTCGGGAGAATAAATTGATTTATTTGTTTATTTATTTGATTGGTGTTTTGCGCCGTACTTAAGAATATTTCACTTATACGGTTGACGCCAGTATTATGGTGGGGGGGGGGGAACCCCCTGAATATAGAGAAACCAGCTTCAAGCCATTCAGACTCCACTTACGATACAGTCTCAAAACTCATTTGTTGTCGTTGTCTTTTAACGTTTTCAACAGTTATGTTACTTGAGTGCACGATGGTTACCAATTAACGCGAGATGTGCGATGTTTTGTGAGATGACCAAATGAATGTGGATGAAGACAGTCGGCTGTTCCTGCATAAATGAATTCAGCTAACGTTGATACCTGATATCAAGTAACAGCGCTCTATTACATGAAAATGAACAGTCTCCACTATCCATAAAGCTATAAAATGGTTATTATCTCTTATGAACTGTACTGTCACAAAGTATGTAACGATTAGTATAGCCTTGAATAACGTGAATATTGAATTAAAGCAATGGTGTTGAATCTGTCAGCCCCATGGTGTTATCAAAGAAGACAACTTCTAACATAAAACAGCCGTTTCAGCCTGGATAGCCTGGTGTTTTTGTCTTTCAGCTTTCCTTGGGGTAGGCATCCATATCAAGGAAAACCTAGGTATGGCAGAGCTCTCGTTTTTCGTTACGTGGGAGGGAATCAATAATCAAAGGCGGTCTATTCCTCAGTGCAGTAACAATACTATTACAGTTAAGGCATTGATGTATACTTTTATTACGCCAGCTTCCGTGCAGTTGTTGGAAGGAGAACGTATTCTTGTTAAAATCCCATGTCCTGAAGGATACTTTGTATGCATTTTTGCAAAATGACAGTAATTTGCATGAAATATTTGCATAAGGGCCATCTCATTTATTCAGATATAATGTCCTTCATCCCCGTGAGAAGGACATTCTTGTAAGTTATAATTAGAATAGTTATCAAATAGTCAATCAAACTAAAAATAATTGGGAAGTGCTTTAAGTATGAATCAGTTTGCTACATGTAATGTTGGTGTTAACTGTGCATCATACCTTCACATTTTGCACTGTTCAATGGTTATGATACAATATGGAGGGGTTTGGCCTTGGAGTGGGAATTTGCCGACGCCGGGGCTTCCACTGCTTGTTGGACGTTATGGTACGACAAAAGGCGGACTACACCGCTTGTTTGTTCTTCTGAACCGTCTTTCGTTTGTTTCTGACCACTTGTCTTCCACGTCACCTATATTGTATACATATCCGTACATCACATGTGGGAAAGATCGTCAGTAACTTACCAAAGGTTGGTATTTTACTCTGGGCAATACGGTGTCCCCCATACAAAATACTAACCACTATCGCAGACGTAAAATATTCTTGCGTATGGCGTTAGACAACAGTAAAATAAATAAATACACATATTGCTGAAAAACATTGACATTGTACGTTACGTGATATTTAAGGATAATCCTCTCATATTTTCCCTCGAGCAGTGTTACATTATTATGCGTAGAAAATCATTCTATCCAGGAGAAGGAGATTGTGTAAGCAGGTGTTCCGAAGCTACGAAATGATAGGCATGTCAACATAGACTTGAGCATGCACCAAGTGCTTAGAAATAGGAAACACGACGTTATCAGTGTTTAATTCGTTTCTTTCTTCCTATACGATGTATGAACAGTCTTTCGAAATCAGACTCTGGCTATTTGGTGACCTTGGCCATAGTTTGCAAAGCCCCCCTCCCCTTTCCTCCACACCACCACTATCCAAAATTGGAGATTTGATTTATCCCTGTTAATAGTCAGGGTGTTGTATCTAGAATGACGAAGGACATCCTTCAATTGACCGATCGACAGCAGGCAACTAACCATGCAGGGAGAGCAGTTAACATGTTCCACAATATAAATTCAGTCATTCTTTTCACAGGGCTAAGACCGTTCAGTCAAAAAATGAGTAAAATTGACAGCAATTGACTATCATAAGTTTAGTTCCATAGCGAAATCTACGAAAGAATTATATTATACAGGGGCCCATTTTTGTACAAACAAACCGATGTTTATTATCCACTCCTCCATGATGTTGCTGTGGTATTTACTCTGAAAAGCTTAGTCTGGGAGTGTTTTACAGTGCACTCGATCCTCCGTGTTGAGCACCAAGGCTATGCTGCCCTGCTTCCTGACAGGCTAAAGGTCATTTGGAGGCGGTGTGGTCGGTTGGTCAATTACTACACGTTATAGCAGAAGTATGTGACATCACGCAATCAGCTAGACAACTGCTACAATGCCTCATTACACAGCACATAGTTTTCTGATTGCCTTTAGAAGATCGATATCAGAATTCCAAAACGACAAATGTCTCTAACAGCTGGATAGGGTAGACAACTGCTTTTTTTATTCTTCTTCTGCCTTTCTCTCAGTCATTATAAAACTTAATTGAAGCGGAAAAAACAAAATGAACCTGATTTCGTTATTGGGATATCTTAAGCGGCAACAGGCAATTTGTATGGCATCCGACATTTCTTTTGATGATAAAGGTTACAACTGTAGCCACGTGAGAATAATGCCGTCTAAAAGCCCATATATAATATCTGACTGCTGGCTAATAAAGCTACCTCACAAATCAAGTATGATATCAAAATGAAATAACAATATTAACACTAACAATATGTGTGGAGCAAGTAGTAAACATATGCACCCAAAACAGACATTCGTATTCGTATATCAGCCGTCAACCAATAGGGACTTTCCTACTCAATAATCGCAAAGACAATTTACAAAATGACGTATAATACAAGCCACCAGAGAACTAAGAAAATATATAAAATACGTAAGTAGGACAGAATTCAGTAAACGAGTGGTTAGGTTTCCTGCGTTAAAAATGCCTGTAGAACAGCACGTCTTCCAAAAGTCTGGTGTGGTTATCTCTTTGCGTCATACTTGAGGAAGTTTGTTAGCAATTTGCCCGGACAACTCAATTTCATCAACCCATAAGCTGCTCGCCATCATATGAATTAAATATTCTTCAGCATGACATTAATACGGAACCTTCAAAGTGATCTGCAAGTAATGATGTTAAATCAGTATTCAGATCGTGTACTATACCAGAATACCATGCTAGAACATTAAGGCGTAACTGCTATTCGACTTCAGATAAATAATAAGAATGATTTCATTACCCCTTGTCGTTATAGTCATGTTTCATGTTTTCATTTAGATAAGACGTCAGATTACGTTTCTGCATGTTGCTGCGTATTTTAGGACACACTTACGACCATAGAATCAACATTTAAGAATCTCTTGGCACAGTAAGACTCCTCAATCAAAACCATTGCTGCATGAAATGTTTATTGATTTATTCGGAGACTTTATCCCTCACTGCTACTGCAAAATACTGCCAAACTCCTGGGACAACTGACTCACGGATACAAGTATATACTTGTCCGCATTACAGTGACATGAACCCGTATTTGTCAAACGTCTTAAGGCTTAATTTAAAAATTCGAACAAAACTACAAATAAATTTTTTTGCACTATAGGAAGTTAAACATTAGTGCACCGATTCTTTACTGCAGAACAATGTGCTAAGCACAATTTTAGTTTTTCCTGTTTTGAGTTTTGCTTTGCAAGGACTTGCCATTTTAAATAGATCTGGAATCCTAAGGTGATTGATAAATTAAGGCCCTTGTGTAAAGCATCCAAAAAGGCGATTGATTCAGTATTAAGTACATCAGATATTAAAATAAAAAATCTTGGTACTTCATTGACTTGATGCTGACGTGAATTAATTAATTTCTTGAATACTTAAATACCTACTTGAATACTTACCTTTTCGAATAGGTTAAGAACAGTTCAGCTCGATACCAGTATGCGGGGCTGGGCAGGAATTCTTGGCTAGTGACTAATTCTAGACCGCTGACGTTTAATTAGCTGCAATTAATATCACTGCATTCTGTTTACCTAATTCTGCTTAAGCCATGGTGCTAGGGGGACGTGTAAATTGTTGCTATTAATACATTTACATGAAGAGTTAATATAAAATCCTGACTGAGGTAAATTGACAAGAGTCAGCTATCACACTGTCGTCGCTGCTCTGGTTTTACTCCCTAGGTTGTAAGTCTTTAATTATATTCGGAATGTCGTTTCATTGATGCAAGACTACCCACGTGATTGCAATAAACGGACAATACAGCCCTTTTAACAAGTATACTGTTTGCCTACTTTGCACTTTATGTGGATCTAGCGCGGCTGAGCGTGTACTTCAATTTTCTTAAGTAACCCGTAATTTAACACCGGGAAAGAACTTTGGAGAAAAAACAGCAGAGCAAGGCTTCGCGTGCCGAGGTGTTTATTTGGTGAATTGCTTTAATAATACTTGCCAGCCTTTCGTTTAAGTCTCATTTTTCCGCCTGATTCTTCTAAGAAATAGCCTACCAATTTAATCCCAAATCCTTAAGGAAAATAAGTGCGGTCACCAAAAGAGGTTTTTGGAGAAGAACGGTCTCGTTGCACAATTTCCCAAAAGCCTGAAGTAATTACCAACCGTGACGAAGAGTCGAAGCCATTACAAAGAGGTGAGAAAAATAACAACACAACCGCCAGGTTAAGCTCTTGACTAGTTTACGGCAGATGAACAAACCTTACTGTTTTCTGGGAGATACAAAAGATGCGGGTTAATAGGTGACCAAAGAATTATGCTGCCCAGCTCTAATCCCAATCAATTACGAATGTCACAACCATATTCCAAGGCTTTGACACCAACCGAAATATAGAGTATAGAAGATCTTGTCAATTTACCACAGATAGGATTTTTATCTAATTGTTCAAGAAAACATTTAAATTCCAGCTACATATATATCGTTGGCGTAAACAAATTTAGATATAAAACTGCAGTCATGTTTGTTGCAATTTACTAGACATCATTGGTCACTGTTGAATACTGTGAATACAAGACTCGGGTTAAGCGGGAATTAGACACAAGCATAAATCGTTACACAATACACAGAATGTAACAAATGCGACAAGGCTAGGTATGTACACGCCATATGCAGGACCCTTTGGTATTTTGCTGTCCAATTAAGGATAATTTACAATTCAAAACTGAAAGAGGCAATCGAGGGAAGTAATTTCTCACAGTTTTGTAATCACAGTTTATTTGATTTTGATGTATAATTTGTTTAAGTCTGAGATTGCAATGTAACAATATTCATTTATTTTTCACCAAGGAGATTTTGTTTGGGCTGTTTTATATTTAGAAACCGTAAAGATCGCAGAAGTTTTTCTTCGCCATCATCGCCTTGTTCATTGTATTATTTCCTTCCAACAAAAAAAGAAAACATTTAAATATCATCTGATGTAAGCCAAAACTTAAACCAGTTAACCAATGGGATAAATTGCCGAAAGTTTTGCTCCAGATCCTACCTTTCATTCAAAACGGCCTGATAGCGATCTGGACACTGGGCTCAGAATTTTAGCCGGTAGGTAACAGAGACTTACCTAGACTGAAATTAACGTGTTTCATTTACACATTTCCTCCCACTTTCTATGGCTGTCACGATAATTTCATCCCAACAAGGTGTCTCCAAGACACCACCACTCCGATGGAAATCAATACACGAAAACCTGCGAAAAATGTCATGCAAGGGTACAATACCCTTCCTGAATGCGGAACCGTTCCTATACGCAAAGTAATTCTGGCCTGTCGTGGGGGCTGTTGTTCAGTCCTACCTTTGCAATGACGTTCTCTGGGCAAATTGGTGACATATTATTTTGCATTGCAAAATGATGGCCAGTTCAGCTTGGCACAGTCATTTCTGCATTGGATAATTTTCTCTCACGTCATTTAAAACGGATCCATTTAATGTTTATAGTTCGGCACCAATCAAATAACTAAATCAATTTAATGTTCATTCTTTGTTAAAGTTATTTTAATAACCAATGTTCCCTTAGTAGTAATAATATATTACCCTTTCTCAGCATACAACATTTCACATAGCATAATACGAATGTTGTTTTGTAGAGTTAATGTAGGCTACATAGATTAGTACCATTTTGACCATTTCTAATAATCCAGAAAGTAATCCGACCTACGTGGAAAACGTTAAATGCCAGATAAAATAGAAATTTAATTGAACTGTCCCAGGAAGGCGAAACCTTGCATTAGTGAGCATGGTCCCATCTAAGTAACGATTGTTCAAACAGAGACTAATGCTGGCTGCTCACCAATACTTTTTGTCTTGAGTTAGCTGTACTCATTAGCCTGTACTATCTGATGCGTGATACGAATTTGCCCTTGCTAAACCGGCCTATTAAGCGGTGGATACAGCGATTTCTACTTAGCCTTATCGTGACTCTTATCTGTGAAGTCATCTCCAGGGCGCCAAGGAAGACGGCGCACTGGAACTAATGGAAGAGTGCCACGGACCATGCAAAATAGAGAAATGATCCCGCTTTCATGCGCCATTTATCTAAGGGCGTTAATTGAATATTTGATCGGCTTTAGTTAGAGCAAGATTTTGGCAGCGACCGCAAGACATGCCTATCAATTTTTCTCGGCTAATACCGCTGTTGAGTGCCCTTGTTCTGTTTGTCATTTAGGAATATCATTGAGAACCCAGTGTGCGCCAAACGGACTGCGAAGAAAACATTAACATTTACAGTTATCACACAAGCAGTAACTACGATACATGAAATGAACATCACTTACACAGCGTCATGGCTTTGCTTTCTTACAAATGTAGGTAAAGTATTAACGATTGAAGTAAACCGCAGAACTGTTTGCATCACATTGGCAATAAACGCCATCATCACGCACGTGTTCAACAGCAGAAGCAAATGGATCGTCCATGCTTGGAAGTGTTTATTACAGCATCATGTTGATATTGCCATGTTGCAAGAAAAACTATCGATGTTCTGGGATTGACATCCAATTGCAAATTCAAACTTGTAGAACGTGAATAAGTCCAAGGTCGAAATACATGTAGCATAGGTCTCTCTGTCGCGCTTTAATAACAGGTGCCCGTTAAAGCACCATGTTAGTGTAATAAACATGAATGCTTAAAGAGCCCCTATCACTGAGTTTAGCGGAATTAGGTACAGCTATGGCAACTGCATGAATGAAAGAAAACATTTAAAGTGTGACCTTGGCATAAATGATCAGTATTAATTCAATGTTCATCTTGAAGATCTTGGCGGAAATATATTGTGTTTGCTCTATCTGGTGTTCTCTAACCATCTTGGCGGAGAGATATTGTATTTGCTCTGTCTGGCGTCCTTCGTCCGGTATAACCGCGTAAACACGGTAACTATATGGGCCTTCGCCAAATTTGTCTAAAAGATACATTAGATGGATATTAATAACTGGTCAACTTTTGCGCATGACAATTAATTCGTTTATTCGATCTTCAAAAGGTCATATCCTTGCCCAAGCAGTTTTGCCAGGAAAATTCAGTGAATGTAATCAGTGTGATTAGAAGCCCACGACGTTACACTGGACTTAAGAACTGAACATAGGCAGCCGCAGGATCCCTCATCAAACTTACTTTACTCGACATATGTTCTCTGCTATACCAGAAGCAAACTGCCCCTTGTTCTTACTGGCTACATGTCTTACCATGAATAAATGGTACTTTAAATCATGTCATGCATGTGGCAAATGAAAGCAACGAGCTTAATGCTTTCAATTATGAAAAAAACGATGACAAGTTGGAGGCACAGTATGTTTTCTGCAGCTTTCTCGAAGTCATCGGTAACCCTGCACACAGGTATAAAGGTCCACATCTCCATCAAATTTAGCAAAACCTTAATGACACAGACCTTAAATATTGATTAATATTTAGAATATCCATCGTTAGAAAATTTGACATTCTAGCACTCTATAACATTGTATACGTCACATCTTCAGAACTACTGGTCCAGAAAAAAAGGAATGGATCAATGAGTGACTGAAGATTAACTCCATATCGAAACAAGGCCTGATGCTATATGATATTGGTAGTAAGAATTTTTCAACATTTGTTATTATTTTTGCCTTATGCGGCAGGTTAAAACTTTTTGTCAGCCTTATACCCCGTTCTAATGACAGTGTGGCTTGAAGCCTAATTACATGAGTCCGAAGAACTGTTTGAATTTTGGAAGTGAAGACATATAAGATGGCTCCAAAGCCTCTGTCAGTATTGTCCAATGCGGCTGAGGACACTCCTGTATGCATCAACACCCACTGTACCCTCCAATGGACAACACAAGAAACCGCGTTTCTGGCTTTTTGTTTATCTCTACTCCCAGGCCAAAGAACACGGTCATAAATAATGGAATGTTCTTACTTCTCTCTGACGAAGAACGACTGCTGGCTTCAGATAGCCACAAACACTGAGCAATGTAAGCAGAAGATCAGTAGCTTTGCTGAGTGTTGCGAGCCCTACATTTCTATTCGAACCCTGATATATATATCTATCGATCATCATTACAGTGTTAATATTGAATTAAGGTTTAAAACAAGCTCCATTTATCTTGAGGATTTTGATACATTCCATAATACTTCGAGTTTGGTGGTCAGAGCAAGGAAATACACCAAGTAGCACTTTGATCAACAAGGTGTCAGTAGACTGTAGCTGGGTGTCTTGAGTCATCGGGATGGCGTTCCAATAAATCCCATTCCAGGTATTTGCATACTTTTACAAGTTTAAGAATGTGGTAACATGCATGTTTATGGCTAAGATTATGCCGCTGTGGCATTAAGTCCCAATAATTCATATATTCATTCATTTCTTTATTCAGTGTGGACGCAAAGTACACACACTGTCCATGTATGAAGGTGAAGTACATGCACATTCAATGTATGAAGGAGAAGTACACACACTGTCAATGTATGAAGGAGAAGTACACATAGTGTCAATGTATGAAAGTGAAGTACACACACTGTTAAGGTATGAAGGTGACGTAAACACACTGTGAATGTATGAATGTGAAATAAACACACAGTCAATGTATGAAGGTGAAGTACACTCACTGTCCATGTATGAAGGTGAAGTAAACACACTGTCAATGTATGAATGCGAAATACACACACTGTGAATGTATGACGGTACAGTACATATACCGCCAATGTATGAAGGTGAAGTTAACACACTGTCAATGTATGAATGTGAAATACACACACTGTGAATGTATGAAGGTAAAGTACATATACCGTCAATGTATGAAGGTGAAGTAAACACACTGTCAATGTATGAAAGTGAAGTACACACAACGCCAATGTATGAAGGTGAAGTAAACACATTGTCAGTGTATGAAGGTAAAGTACACACATCCTCAATGTAGGGAGATGAACACACACTGCGAATGGATGAATGTGAAGTACACATACTGTCAATGTATGAAGGTAAAGTACACACACTACCAGTGTATGAATGTGGAGAACACACATTGTTAATGTATGAATGTGAAATACACACACTGCCAATGTAGGATCTGAGGGACAAACACCGTAAATGTATGAATGTGAATTATACATACTGCCAATGTATGAATGTGATGTACATACAATGTCAGCGGCATGGCGTTCCTTTATTTAATTGGTATTTACATCGTATTTTCCAGGATTAAGATGGTGGTTAGGTGTATCGATAAGATGTTGTCATGGTAGATGGCGACAAAAATTAATTTATTCATTCAGACATTCATGCAATGTAAAGTAAACACAATAGTATCCGAGTTATCTTTGTGCTTGTTTTCGTACAAAAACACAACAATGGTTTTACCGGAATATGAAATGACACCGACAGAGACGATAACGAAGCACTTTCATCAGTTGCGAATGAATCATTCAACCCACAGAGGCAACAGTGCTGAGGCCATCATTCCCTACTGTGTTCTATTACGTTAATGTACGTGTAACTAACGTCGTTTTTGCGCCTGTATGGAAATCTCGACGGTACAGACATCTGTGTATACCACCTAGTAAAGTAACACTGCCATTTATCTGTCATCTCTACTGTGCTTTGACATCGCAATTACAGACTTATTAAGAGTGAAACTATTAATAACACATTGATTTAAGCTGACTGAATAAAAATAGTGTGGTTACGTAACCGTCACAAGACATAAAAACGGTTTGGAAATCGGAGCTCAAGAAAAGCTGAATTTTTTTCATGAAATGAATCAATCAGATGGATTTGTAACAACTGGTCAAACAAATTACATCACATCAGAAAATGAAATTTTCTCTGTGTAATCACATTTTCTTTACATGAGCAAAAAAAAAAAAACCAACATTCTATACAAAATTTAAAACAACCACTTTGTTACCCAAATATTTGCATGGTCTAGACAGTCATCTCAACTTAAATTTGCAGAATGTCTCCGGTTCTCCCAGTTATTTTCAGTTCTCTTGAATATTTAATCTCCTGGAGAATTAATATTAATATTAATACATGTTAAATGTCCAACCTCGGTGTGTCACACTGACACAACCTCCTGTTATTCCACACAATAGGTGGTCTCCGACATATTACTACAAAATCTACAAGAATAGCTTCACTCTCGAGATTATCCACTCTCTTCTCACTTCAGTAACAATTCTAAATTTTAATGTATCCCTCTTTGGGCGCAGCATCTGTAAGGCAATGACTTAGCAAAGAAGTCTATATTTGCATCGTTTTTCCAATTGCCAATTTTTGTCTTTATGAAATTTTATTTAACTTCGTTGTCCGTCATAATCTTAACATAAAACAGAACGTATGTGCCTTTTCGATATTTATAACTCGAGTTATCGAATAAATCAAATAAATAAATAAATCATTACAGGTTCCCAAATGATTTTGTGTAACAAACTATATCCAGCACGACTGCCCATAATAATATATTAAAGGCAATTTAGTGGTGACTGACTACAGTCGTGTTGATTACGGTAGGGCTCTGGAAAAACATGGCAAGAATGACTGTGTTTATGAGGTAGCCCTAGAGCTTTTCCCCCAGCGAGATTAAGGATCCATATCGCCTTTGGTCTGTCACGGACACTCACTCAGGGGAATCTGCAGGAAATAAGGACGCAGATCAATTATATGGGTGATTTCAACAGCTCGTTGTATTACTGCTGATGAAGAACTTAACCAGATTACTGCTTGAATTCACCCGGGTCCATAATCAGTCATTGTTTGTTCCATCGGACAATGGGCTAGACAAGAATGTATTTCCGTCATGAATCCGTATTTTGGTAGACATGTTCTCCGGGAAACGTTCAATTATGCAAATCTGCAGTTAGAACATCTATTGGTATACGTGTATTCTTCGTTTTACAACTGACACATGTCTCTTAACCAACTATTAAGTTCTCACTGAATATATTTGCAATCAGAACACAAAGCTTATTAATCTATGCATCGAAACACACATTCGTATATCAAATTGTCAACGAATGAGGACAAAACGACGCATAACTCAAACCACCAAAGAAGTAGGAAATATAAAAAGTGTGAAAAAAGGACGGAATAGTGCAAAAAGAAGCTTAGCAGTCAATAGTTTTCAATTATGTTAGACCAGCCCCGATAGCTTCGGGAGGCGGTAGATCCAGGATGGCCACACCTAAGATCTTAAAAAAGAGGAATTTGTAGCTTCCTTACTTGGCGTTCAGCATTAAGGGGATAGTGCAACGACTGGTTGACTCGTATCAGTATAATGGCTTGGGTGAGGCTGCTTACTTACCCTCAGTTAGTCGTCTCAGTAAAACAGCACTGGATAAAAGAGCTGGAAATAAGTCCTGCACATTACATGCCCTTAAGGACTCCTTTGTCGTCATATTACTGAAAAAATTGTTAAGTACGACCTTAAACCCAACCACTCGCTAACTTAATGTTGTTAGAAGGGCTAGGGGGCGTGTAATGTGCAACTGTTTATGCATTTAGACAACCAGCTAGAATGATAAGAGGCTATATTTCACTGGTTACGATTGACCATCTGCCAACTGTCACACTCGTCGCTGCTCTGAATTGACTCTCTATGCTGTACGTCTTTTACAGTAAGGCATGTTCCAGGCGACTGAGTGAAATCAGTATTCAAATCGTCCACCATGCTAGAATATACGTTGCCGGTAACGAAATATGTATCTCAGTCGAGCATTGATTGCAACTGTTCATATATCGAAGGTGGTTATCTAATTAAACACTATGAATATAGATCTCTTAGCCAGGCCCTGAGATAAGCGGAATAAGACACAATCATGAAGCAGAGTGTCAGAGATCCTAGACGCTCTGTCTAGATTTACTTGTGTAAGGTACCACTATGGGAGAACTTGTTCAGCTCTCAGATCAGCGACAGAGCGACAAAGAAACACGACGACGATTGAATGAGTTCCTGAAATAAGCCTCACACAAAATCTGACCCCTGGTTAGATTGTATTTCTTTAGGTAAACTATACCTGGTGACAAACTATAACAGACTATCTGAGGAGTTGTTCTCTAATTCAGAAGGATAGCTTCCGGAAATCTAGTAGGTGTATCCATAATAGTCAAAAGATACTTAGTTCTATGGACCAACGCAATCAATGTGTACCTTACTAAAAGGTTAACCAGGAGCATTAATGGGAAATAAGGGCGGGGGTCTTACACTGTGCTGTGGTTTTCCTACCAGCTGACAGGTGTGCCATGTCTTACAGAAATTAACCGCATCCTTATGAATCTTAGGTCAGTGATAATGACGAGTGATTTTACTTTCTCTCTTTCTAATGCCTAAATGTCCACCTATTGGAATCTCATGAGCCATGCTAAGTACTTTCTTTCTGTAACTTAAAGGCAAGGCAACTTTATTTAACATTGCCAAATCATCGTTAACTGATACATGAAGGGGTCTATATTTTCATCTCAACAGCTCATCCTCCATGTAATAACCAACAGGTACCTCTGCTATTTCTTCCACAGATAAAGCAGGCTTACTTAATTCCCTTAATTCAGGATCTGACTTGTTGCTTAACCACATCAGATCGAGAGAACACAGGTCTGTCTAATTCCTAACCACCCTCTACACCATCAATATCATGCAGAAAGTTTCAACCAAACTTATATCAACCGCTAAGTCCCCCGTGGTAATAGAATAATTGTTTTCCTTCTCCCCAGCTCGTTTCTGTGACCTGGTGAGCACACATGAGGGAAATATACCTCGAAACTCCTCCTGTAGTTTTTCTGTATTTTCCCCAACATTACAGACATGAGGACACACCTTAACTTTATCTGATGCTCAGTCATTACCCAGCAAAAAGGAAATAGCTTCCACAGGCAAAGTATTAACAACCCCTACAGTTACTAAACCAGTAACCACATTAGAAGTAAGGGTAACATCCAGTAAAGGAACAAACATAAACTTTCCATTAATACCCTGGTTCACAACATGACTGTTAGTCTTATCAGAATGTGCAGGAATCACATCTGCCAACATCAAAGACTGACTAGCCCCAGTATCCCTAAGTATACGAAGAGAGGAGCTAACTCCATTACCAGTAACCACATCATCAGACATGAATCCCCTTTATGTCTCTGGAGTTTGCCCTAGCTCCTTAACGTGTGGTTTAACCATAGGACCAACACCACCTATCTTTACTTGTGGCCCCAGTGGTTAGTAGCCCCAGAACTAGAGTTAACAAAAGGAACTGACTGTCTCTTCTTTTCCTTTTTAGTACTGGACACGTCGATAGTAGGTGTTGTGTGCTTTTAGAATAGCGACAAGAATTTTTACTCCTCGGAAATATACAAAGTCACTTTCAGGGTAAACTGGGATAAAATGTGCGTAATCTCAGAGAGAAACAACGAGCGATGGAAGCTCCAAGATAATGTCCCAAAAAATAGCAAGTGGCAAAACACAAGCTCAGAAAGTGCTATGTACAGAAAATGGAGTACAAATGACGAATGTCGAATGGCATGACAGCCGATATCTCCAAACCCGGTAAAATCCTTCAGAGTGGATGACTGTTGTCAAGTAGACTTGAGTAAATGACCTCCAAATAAACTCCATTACATCTCCGTCGCTCGTATCTATAGACTAACGTGAAGAAAAATCTGGATGGCTTGATCGTAAACATGTATACAACACCGATACATTTTTGTCAGAAAGTATACTCTATGTACAATGACACTAAACAAATAATCACCGGAGCCCCGAGGACGCTGGGCTGAATTGCAGTGCAGGTTATATCGTACTCGGAGGGAAAAATGTAGGTCAGAGGCTGATTCATCAACAAATGAAAAAGCACAACACAATATTTAAAGACGCGGTTAATAAAAACTTACAAAAGAATGATACTCATTGTAAAACTTAAGAAACTTGGAGTGAAGGCGTTTGATGGAATAACCTTGACACATTAGTTTTCGAGGTAATACCTTGTGACGTTGACTGAAAACGTCACACCACATACAGGATTTAACAAATGCTACGAAGCGATATACGTTAACACAATTGTCTCGACAGATCGCTGTGGTATGTCTGGGTTGTCCTGACCAGTCGATCTTCTATTCTGGAACCTGAGGAGAAAAAGCAATAAGATATGCAAGTTGTAAAAGATATTTTACACGGGAGTCTCGCGAAGCCTTAAATGATATTGTAATTGATGCATTATAATACTGAACTAATCCATTCCATTTGCCTGCATAGAACAGTTGCTACCTAGAACTGATCGGGTAAATATTTCAACCAACATTTCTTGTTGTAACATTTTCTTGTATAACATGATAATGCTTTGAGTAACGTGCCCCCAGATGAAGAATGAAGGCAGCTGTAACATGTTCCAAGAACACCAACAGTTCAGAAGTCCAACAACAGACCAGGTAAACAATGTATGCATATTATTTATTTCGATTTTTATCAAGATAACATTCTACGATGCTAATCTGAATTTACAGTATCTTGAAGCTGAAATAAGATATTGGCAATTTAACCGCTTTATATACAACAACAATATTTATTCATTGACCTTGCCTCCGGATTTTCTTCCACTTTAACAAACCTGGGAAAAAATCTTCATTTTGGGTGGTACAAATTAAAGCAGAGTGAAGCAGAGTGTTATGGAATGTTTATGGCAGTGGGTACTTTTCAGCTAAAAAGCTACATTGAAGGAGAGCAGAGGCCACGAGTTTTATCGGCGGTGGTTTTTAGAAGAGTACGACCTTTTGAGATTAAAAAGGGCCAGAAATGGATGGAACATGTTGATTAAAGAGTTTTAGGATGACGGAATATTGTGAGCACCGAATGCAACACTGTAAGCACCGAATGCAATACTGTGAGTACCAAATGCAATATTGTGAGCACCGAATCAGATATGTCTTCGTTTTCCCAAAAGTTTCTACTCTGTTGAGGTCACGCTGACAAACGCTATATGTCATACATCGTTTTTACTACACGTGACTGCTGAGGTTTTAACTGGAGGAGAGCTATTTTGGAAAATGGTAATTGTACTAGTTTCACCGGATGGCTATCCTGTTTCGGAATTATTTCCGCCCGATTTGCTATGAAATCAGCAGGATTTCTTGATTAAGAGCAGACGTATGCAATATAGACATATACAAATAACATGACCTAACCAAATATATACATATAATATCACAGACAGAGACACATATTCACTTTGTAAGTTTTAACAGCTGGGTTCTAAAAACACTGTACATTATAGCCGCCCAGTTATTTGCTCTGTAAACTACGCCTATACTCGGTGAGTTAAAAAATCGTTCTTTCAGTCTGCTTAGTGCTTGCAGAAAATGGATAGAAATCTGACCAATGAAATTACAGAAGCCACATTTTTAATTGATACCATATCGTAAAAGTATCATGTCTGGATTTGTGTCTTTCTTTTGCCTGCCTTGATAAAAGGGTCTCTACACTGTCTGAAGTGAAACGGACAAAAGATTTAATTATTTATTTGCTTGCTGTTAGCCAGCATTGTGGTGTGAGGAATCCGGGTCTAACCCGAGATGACGCCAGCATTGGCTGGACTCGAACTCACAGCGACCGCATGCATTGGTGAGATGCTCCGAGTCGTTGTACTGAGCTATGGTACTACCCCATTGGTCCTATAGATCCCTCCTCCCCACTGTTCTGTCACATGATGATTGCATTGTGATCAACGTAGAAACCCACGTGTCTGTAAGCGAAGTGAACCATATATTCTGAGCCGTTTCAAGTTTTCACCTGCAAGAAATTTGACATGCACGCGATCTTGTATTTATCGTCATAAATCACCGTGGAACCTCAAACTACAGAAGTTGACTTCCAACAATGACGCTAAGATTTGATGAAAGCGAATTAAAGTCTGTGATGCTTTATCTTTGCCTAAAATCAGCGTAAAAATCGTACTCATAGATCGTTCCGTTGCAATCGTGGTAATTTCTGTGATATATTGACCACACGCAGCCTGCCAGTACTCCATAGACGTGTCCTCTGATGGATATTTATGTGCTTCACCCGAGCACACATATGACCATATTACTGAATCATTTTTGTCAGCCTTTTTAATCATATAATTCATATATTATCTGATTTGTGTAAAGTACAGAAAACAGAAAAAAGTCTTCTTTTCATTGAATAGATGGCACATTTCCGGTCACAATTAAAGGATGTCTGAAGCACAATGTTTGCGGGAAGCGGCTTGTTTACCGAAGAACAAGTGCAAAGAACCTGCATATGAAATAATTGATAATTTTTGGTAATTCGTGAATTCTGTATCCTATTTAAAGCCACGCACTCAGATTTAATTGCATTCATCATATTGTTTCTATATCAATAGATGACTAAGCAGGTTTTATTGCTTGCAACCCTATTAAACCGTTACTGATTCTGTTCCGCCTGTTCCATATTTTATAAGGCACGCTTAAGGTGTACTCTTAAAAAAACAAGAGATCGACTGGAACTACTCGAAAGGAAAGGCAATCTGCTTTAAACTACCGGCTTAAAAATGATATAGTTAAGTGGCAGAATGCTTATACCGCTCTCTCAGCTGTATATTGACAGAAGGACTTTAATACTATGATTCCGAGGAGAGTTTAACATTGACTTTGACGTTACAGAATTCAACGGTCAAAGTCAGAAAAAATATATACAATGAAACCTTAAACCCTGTTTTCAAACTTACAGTGACGAATTAAAGATCATAGATATTGCAGTAAATATTAAAAACACTAACCATTTGCAATTAGCATAGTTTAAACATAGGTTTAAACCATTTTATTATAGCGCTAATGGCCTTTAAATATCAAATGTCGATATTCCCAGCGCTGTTCCATTTCGTCTAACGTGCACCAAGATTTAGGTTTAATGAAGTTTAATTTTTCGCAAGGATGCCATTGCGGTGCCGGTTTGAAAGATGGATTGTTGCAAGCAAAGCTTCACAGAAAAAATCTTGTGAAATGTTTTCTCTGAAACCCTGACCACTGTTAACCGCACGCCCTTTTAATGGCGTGAGTTCTCCGTGGCTCAGTTGGTTAGCGCGCTAGTGCAGCGTAATAACCCAGGAGCATGTCACCAAAGCGGTCGCTGTGAGTTCAAGTCCAGCTCATGCTGGCTTCCTCTCCGGCCGTACGTGGGAAGGTCTTCCAGCAACTTGCGGATGTTCGTGGGTTTCTCCCGGGCTCTGCCCGGTTTCCACCCACCATTATGCTGGACGTCTTATAAGTGAAATATTCTTGAGTACGGCGTAAAAACCAATCAAATAAATAAATAAATACATTTTAATGGCGTGAACGTCCATCTGAAATAAATCTCCATATTACCAAAACGTCCTCTTCATGTTTCCTCGGGTATACTGCTTTATTATATTGCCGTTCGTATAACCTTAATCCACCAAACAGAATCTCCAGCTACTTGAAGTTGCTGCTTCCCTATTGCTAAGTGATAATAAACTCATTCTTCAAAGTACATGCATCTACCATATTTACTGTGTTTGCTGCCAGTGTGATGGCCGTTCCTGCATGGTGGAAGAATTTCTCATAAGCTGTAAGTGGAAGAAGAATTTTTGCACACAGTCACTTTACAAATTCCACAACATAGTCGTGGTGATGTTAACAGGGCTGAGCAGGCGCTTCACTCACATAGAGAAACTGGGGGATTACTGGTGAAGTCAAGTTTTACAACTTCGGACAGGTAGGTGGTTGCGAAACGTACAGTATAAATATCCAATTCAATTCCATTTTTCGATACGACATCTCCATGGACGGCTTTGCATCGTTCGCCCGCCGGCCGTCGCTAGTTAAGCATGCGATTTTCGCCCATAAAACCTGTAGTGATTGGATTATATCTCAATCTAACATGTCTGGTCAGCCGACATGCTAGATTGTCAGTATGAAGATCTACGCATAGAATATAGTTTATTGCACGGGGAACGTATCTTAGGTTTCATATATCTGGCTATCCAATGGATCTCTCCTGTGTGGGCTCCGTGAACTATGTTCTTTGCGTTTGTATTTAACAATAGATTGTGTGTTTTTGTCATATCCCCCCAAAAGCTGGTAAAGCTTTAACGATACTTTAAAATATATTGAATGTATTTAAGCTGTATTTAATGTGGTTTCTTAATTTCAACTGATTTTTGTCTGTTTTCAAAAAAACCTTTTGATATGATTTTCCACACCATGTGGAAATCGATGAACGTTGCCTGGTTTCAGTGTATTCTCACCACAATGAGGCCAAAAACTGCAGATGTGTGGTTAAACTCTAATCATTCATTCATTCATTCATTCATCCATTCTTTTATATATCTGGAGGGTCACGTTTGAAACTTAGCTGTCGGTGGTCAAAATTAATTCTATCGCTACGGTATGGTTGGGAAATTGCCAATGTGATGTTAAGCTATAATCATTCATTCAAAATGAATTCTGTGTAACATCATCCCATTCTACATGTGCATGTATTTGTAGCAATCCCTCTTCTAGCACTGTATTAACCCAAGTGAATATTACTTTTCTGTTATTTCTTAGCGTCTGATATTTCCTTCAACATCTGCTTATTCTTCCATATAAATAATGCACAGATTGACAAATGGGTAGATTTCAATTAAATACCACATAGGATTTAACATTTGTGGAAATTTGGCAGAATATTAAGCTTCAAACCCGAGGGAGATTGATCTATAACCGATTATTTAGCTTGTGTAGTCTCGGCGGTATATCTTTTGTCGTCAATGTTATTATTGAGGTTGGACGTAAAAAAGAAAATAGAATACTTGGATTGAAAAGTCCGTATATCTCAGTCGGAACTCGTTACACTCATCGATTCAAAAAATATTTAGCCTATGCATCTTAGAACGGTATGTAAATTATTAATATTACCAGTACAAAAGGGCTGAACATAGTTAAACCCTAACATAAAAATTTCTCCGGGCTATATACGTCGTGTATAAATGTACACAAGGCATTTTCAACGCTTGTTACTTTCCTTTCCTTTTCCTTGCTTTACTTCGGTCTTAGCGTCTCCCTCAAAAGTTCGGTGATTTCAAGATGTGGCAGTTTTAATTAGTTTCAATGCTGACATCGTTATATTACTGATTGTCTGAAACATGGTCTACTAGCTACGAATAAGCAAGATTTCTAGAGTTAAAAGTCTTTGATGTCAACACCAATGTAATCGCGCTACAGAGCAACATAATCACCAATACGATCACTGTAAGAAGCTTGTGTTGGTTTCCTCTTGGTCGTACGTGGTAAGGTGTTGTAGCAACCTGCGGACGCTCGTGGGTTTCCACAGGGCTCTGTCCTCTTTCTTCCCACCATGATGTGGTATAGGTGACATTTTCTGGAGTACGGCGTAAAATTAGCTTACTTGTAACAGAGAGTTGTGGAATAACAATTTTTGTAAAATATCCTGACGATGCAATTCGCAGCGAGAAATGTTACTCAAAAAATGTTTCTCAGTAAATGCGTAACGCTCGACAGGAAAATGTGACATACTTGTTCGCGAGAAGGGCATGGCATTCGCGAAGAGCGAAGTTGTTCTATAATTAGATACCGCACTTCTGATTCTCGTTTACTGCCACCCGGATACAGCTGAGCTCTCGTGAAACCGTGTAATGATTCTATTTACAGTTTATAAATACTTGATCGATATCAGAATAGAATGTCGATATATACACTTAAAAAATGCTCGATATCAATCGGTATTAGTCGATACGTGAAAAAGAATTGTTGAGTTCGACATTCAAAAAGTCATTTTTCTTGCAATGAATGACCTCTTTTGGTTATTTTCTTTGTTCCTAGAATCTCATGAGCTGTACTTACTTCACACTGATCGATCATTCTGAAAGGTGTTGATGTAGTTGTACTTCATTTATTTATTTTTTTTCATTTATTTATTTTTTTATGACATTATTTAGGTTTATGGACTGGGAACACCGCGGGTTTATGCATACAATATACCACCCGCTGCCAAGTATCTGAAAAAATGCCAAACATGATATCGCGGCCCATTCAAGAATTTAAACATGCCACTTCCTAGAGTGACCATTATTCATCAGTTCATAGCTCAATTTGCGTCCTAAATTAAACGATAGCTAGAGCTGAACGCACAGTCCGCAATTTGGGTCCTAACATACTCTGACCTTTCCCGGCATAGTCATGCCATATGCAGGAGACAATTTTAGTTCATTCTGAACCGGACACAAGTTTTGATAACATCGATTTATAGTCAAATAATGACGATTTCTAGCTGCTGGACACATTAAGAGAATGTAGTTTTCTTCTTTCGCTAATAATTTGGAAAGAAATTCAAAGGAAATGACATTCAAGCACACCAATAACTGAAAGCAAACACAAGTAAATCATTGATTGATAGCCATGAGTAAGTCATTTACCGAAATCTATAATTCTATATCAAAGCTTACAGTTACGGCTAATGCCCTATCTACAGTGTGCAGCGAGAGGTAAGATAGGTGACATTGACGTCAGAGGTCGATAAAGGCTATCTCCGCTACAAAAAGGCATTTGTGACCCTAGAAAGTGAAACATAGGCTTGTTGTGAAATATAATTCATCTGTTATGCCATTGTATAAGTCAAATATTGTTATGTTAAACTTCGTGAAATAAGTCGACCTTAAGCAGGTAAGCAGGGTAAGCTCCTTGAACATTAAATATTGTATTAATTATGACTTTATCTTATTTATTACATTGGCATTTCTGCATGCGGTATGTAAAAATAATTATTCACGTCCAGCTTTGTTACCGTAAAATTAATAGTCTTTAATTTATAAATTCTTCTTTTTAAAAATAGCTTGCCTTTGTCCCTCAATTTAGATCAATGTTTTCTGATAATAGGCCAATCTAATTTGTAGTATTGCCGTTGATCATTTTGAAATACCCAGTCAAAGTATAGTCTTACTTTTAATCTTACCTAATAAGGACTTGGCCTGTCTCCAATACGCTCAGTGCCAAATAAAAAGTGTGATTTACAACACTAATGTCTCATGCATGAGTAGACGCGAAGCTAAAATTATCCGTCAAACTAAATATAATAGCCATTCTCTCAAACCCCATTAATGATTACAATACTGGATCAGGCGAAGAGATCTAGCTGTCTCTGCCCAGGATTGTATGGAAAAGTTGGGAAATGTAGACAGAGATACTATTCCAACAGATGTCATTTTTTATAAGCCCAAAGAATGCCAGAGCGTTTTCCATATCCTTGTACAATGAAATCCCCAATAATTTCGTTTGCAGGCATATAAACGGAGGTGAGTTTGCCGGAATATGGAACTTTTGACCTGGAGCGGAAAATTAAAACAGCAAAAAGACGAAGGCGTTACCAGTAATGCATAACGGACCCTACCACCAGCTGTCATGGAAATAAGTGTTCACATCCGGCACGAAACCACCGAGTAGAAGAAAACAAGTGCTAATTCACAATTGCTGTGTCACTCCATTTTGTCTTGTGCTCAGAGCTCTCGTTAAGTGAATTTATGAACAGCTGAATTCAGAGCGAGACTGAGATACCTAAATTTGTATTAGACCTGCAAATTATTCACGGATAACCACTTTGAATATTGAATTGGATATGATGATTTAAAAATCCACATTCTGTCCTGCGTCATTGAAAACTGTTACTGCTTCTCTCTTAGATTTTAGCAGCTTTTAATATTTACAATTTATGAATTATTTGTCACACATTTTTGTGGTAAGTGGTGTTTTCAGTTTGATTTTAGAAATGGTTCTGGCAATTATCGTCATTGAATCCCATTCAATGGTTAACGAGTAGCATTCAAATGTCGTTCTTGCCGCTTAAATCGCACATGTTAAAAGATAGGATGTCAAAATTTCGACACATCTACCGAGCGACAGAACTATTGATGAGGATACACTGCTGCCACTAAACTGAATCCCGGAAATGGACTGGTACACATGAAGAATAACCTGATTTTTTTCTGAAACAACGGAAGTTTTTTATTCATCGACATGTGAAATATAAAATCGTTTCTTCTCACAAGAGAGTGGTACATGGCACTGTTGAATATAACTGTTGTCACTGTATTTTTGTAAGTTTTTTTGGGGTTCGCTAAATTGCCCTTCGACCCACACGTAAAATTGACGTTAAACGTGTAGAATTGTAAAAGTAGATCATGAACCAGAAAAGACTGGAAAGGTAGAAATGCCATAAAAAACTGCTCCATGACTGAAGTATTGTGGATCTAATCTAATATAGTTTTCGAACGTTTTATTTTATAGTAAAAACATGATTTGCCTGTGACTTTGAGAATTTTACACGACAAACACGCGTTCTATCTTATCTATAGATTTGTATATTGGTTTCCTGAAATGGCTATTGCTGTAACAAAACACCATTCTTAAGTAAAAAATAGTATCAAGCAGAACCAGACAGACTACCCAGTCAAACAAGACCTGTCGCAGCCTGGATAATCGATCTTAGTACGATCTCTTCTTTCAGAGCAATAATTTCTTTTTGATAACCAAGTCAAGTGAGATGGTGCCTGGTATTGTAGAATATGAGCCACTTGTCACACACCTTGTTGATCTCTTCATCTCCGAAAACAGACAATGCTGTACAAATTATGCAGCCTCCAGTTGAAATTCACTGGGTTGATTCACAATCAGTGTTTGTGATATATTGAGTTGTAATAAGTCATTGCCATTTTTCGGAGACAATATTTATTATAGGAATAACCATTCACGGCGATATTGATGGCAAAATATTGGAGGATGACCGCCAATCATTACTCTTTAATAGAAAGCTTTTCGTATCCCTATGGTTCCTCTGGCCACAGTCGATGAATACATGGGGTCCACAAATACAGCTTGTTTCAGGATGTGGAAACCAAAGGTGGATGTCGTACGAGAATGCATTTTTATTGTCAACCTCCTACATAACAACTGAGACGTTAAGTACAGAACGTAGTTGAGTTTCAGTTGATTATGAGTAACAGACCACATTTATATGAAAAGAGGGTTATCTAGGATAATATCAATAATGATTTTCTGCTCTCTGTATATAATTGGTCAATTCTAGTAATGATCTCTAACCATTATTAACCATTTATTTATAATGATCAACGATTTATCAATTGTGTAATGACTGATGTAGTGATAACAAATGTCATTCCATGCGATCTCGTAATTTCTCTTCATTTTAGGCATCGCACGACATACTCTATGCTGATCGTGGGCCTATTTTATTGTGGACAATGGATTATGTACAACTAAATCTGACAAGAAAGTAGCAACTGAAAATTACATTTCAAAATTTTACAGGTAACGATAGAACAAAGTATTCATTTACCACCAGGATTATATTTTCTGTCACATCAGAGTTACCACTGCCTACGACCTCTGTCAGCATCATTTATCGTGTTCAATCGCGTCCGATTCACCTCCAGTTGAAACCAAAGAAACTATTTACTGTCAGACCTAACCTGATCCATCGACACTTGCCGGACTCCTATTTATCACCTGATTGCATGAAATGAAAGGCATTCTGAGTCAAAAATGGGCATACTATTCATAAACGATCCAATACGGCATCAAACATATCCTTATTGAGTGTGTAGGCCTTGCTCATGCTCAGCAAAGATTCTACACTGTCGACTCCATATTCGATTTATTTGACAGCGTTGCTGGAGAAGCTGTCATTAATTATTTAAGAGCCTTTCTCGTATACAATGAAGTGTAGGTTTTCTGCATTATATAGACGTATACATATTTATGCAATCTTCCACACGATGTATTATAAAAATATTCTGGTTTTCGATTTTTAACTGAGATTTTGTTCTTTTTAACTGGTTTTAAACTTGTCCGCCTATTTTGATTATATGTAAGATGTTATCATGTTGGAAACCATTCACGTCATTCTATAATAAACATTCTCTGGCGGTGATATGGTTGAAATATTGTCGATATAATATTAAGCCATAATCATCGTAATGCTGGTACGTATAGCTCATTCGAGAAAGGCCGCACAATTAAGATTAGTCAGTGTTTAAATAGATGGCGGTCACTCCGACCGCCTCGCGATGGCTGGCGATATCTTGGCTGGCTGTTCATCATGATTTGCGATATTTCGCTCTCATGCAGGTGCCCTTAAATGATCGTAAGTGTACGTGTGACCAGGACGTATAATATTTCTCCAACCTGACCAAATTAAGCTGTTGACACCAGAAAGAGAATAATTTACATGTAGTATAATAAAATGCTCATATGTTACCACTGAAAAACGGCCTCGTCAATGTACCTCAGTTAAGGTTCAATTCTAACTGTTCATGTAAATTCTTAGTATCATGTATTATTAGGCCCCTTAGCAGCATGAATCTTTGAATCTTTAATTTAATAGCAACCACGGGGCCTCCGTGGCTCATTTGGTTAGCGCACTAGCGCAGCGTAATGACCCGGGAGCCTCTCACCAATGTGGTCGGTATGAGTCCAAGTCCAGCTCATGTTGGCTGCCTCTCCGGCCCTACTGGGGAAGCTCTTCCAGCAACCTGGGTTTCTCGTGGGTGTCTACCGGGCTATGCCCGGATTTCTCGCACCATAATGCTGACCGCCGTCGTATAAGTGAAATATTCTTGAGTACGGCGTAAAACACCAATCAAATAAATACAATGAATAAATAATAGTTGACACCTAATCGGCGCACATTGACCTCTTTAAGACGAATGGCCTACTAAACGATATGGCGGTTGAAATAGTTCATAAAGGTCGCATGCTTTGACGAGACTACTTAGTTCCAGACAGAACCAGTGGCACATACAACAAAATAAATGGTCTTCATGTTAACTGTGTTTTTTTTTTTGCTGTCCTATTTGCTGTGAGTGTGCCTTTCACAGTCAACATTTACATTTCTTGCGTTGGAAAAATATTCGATATGTGAGTAGAGAACAGCATTCAATTATTCATTTGATGACAGGCTATATCCATCATGAATATTCCTTCTTACTTTCACAAAGAGCATTTGTCACATCGCACAATAAAAATAAGCATTATCATCGGCGGTTAGAAGTTTCCGTTTAATTGTATACATCAGTAGCTCATAATTGAAATCGCCGTGCAATTCTCTCCCCACCCCCGGAATACTGTTTGCTTTCACGTTGGATCTGAAAGAGCCGCCAGTAGATTTTACGGCAAGCTAGGAAGTGTATACAAAAGAACAACTTCAAAAGTTGCCATTTGTGTTAACAAAAATAATTCGTGTCTCATTCCCGCTGGTTTATGGTTAATCAGTATTCACGACACTCCAGAAGACAACTTTTTACCGTACCAGTAAATGGTAACGTTGGCACACCAGTTTAATCAATACCTTATCCCATCATATATGTATCCAACCAATGCCACATGTGAGGAAGCAGTTGTAAGAAAAAAACCACAATGTATATTCACTCAACAAAGTAACTGTGCATCTATATACATATATTGTTCTTCCATTTTCGATTATATACTGTCAGGAACAACCTGTTGTCAATGAGCATACAGGGTCGCTGCCGACTTTAGCGTCAGTCCAATCCATCCCATATGTGCTCAATAGGTGCTAAATAAGGCAAATTGGCAGGCCAAGGGTCCACATGAAACTTGCTTGCATCCATAAATGTTCTTGTCACCCGATCCGTGTGGGGGCGAGCATTTTCCTAGTGAAATGAGATCCCGGGGCCATGACGCCGCAGGAAAGGGACGACAATGGACTGAAGGATCTGATCTCGGTGACCTGCAGCATTCAAGTTAACGTCAACGACAAGACGAGAAGAACGGTGGCGAAATGTGAAACCTCCGCAAACTGGGCAACCGCCAAAACGGTTTCTCGCGACAACACAGGCGTCAAAGTAATGCTCACCCCCGACGACGATTCATGCCTTGACGCCTTTCTCAATGAGAATGGTGGAAACGTGATCTGTGACAATGCATACGATGACCTGCTGTTCCTTTAGTCCCTGCGACAAGCGTACCAACCGCCTGATTACGTTGGTTTAACATCAATCTTGGCATGACAACATATAAGACATACAGTTATATCCACTGGATTTTAGGGAAACTTGGCCTTATTTATTAAAAACTAGCTGAAAGCACGTGCATCACAAGAGAGCGTTGTTTGTTTTTTTTTTTGGTGAAAATCCACAAACTCCGTTGTCGCGTATCACAATTAGTGAATCGTTTGAAGTGCGTTTCCTGGCAAATAAACTAGTGCACAAACACGGCGACAACGGAGGAATTATTTATGTATTGGATTGTCATATGGCATATCTACAAACGTCTTGTCTTCGATTTTCCTTTTGATATCCAGTTTGGATTTTGGATTTTGCACTTTTAATGTCTCATTGAAACCCATTTACTGTCTTGCCACGACATGGCAGGAATATTGCCAAAGTGTCGATTAGCCATATTCATTCATTCATTCATTTCTAAATGCGGCCAAAGTTTGTTTTTTTTTTACTTATTCTTACCTGACCAATGTCAAACTCATGAAAGTTAATTCACCTTTGGGCTTGATCTTCATTTTTACAAAGTTTTATGGCGCCTTAAAATTGATCTCGTCTAATTCTATTTAATCACCTTCTTAGCCTGGACCTAAATACCGGAGTCTTGATGACTTCAGCATGAATTATTCAGTACTAGAACTAATTCTCAGTGATGTAAGAGACGTTGGCTGCACATTGCGAGCTTCTGGATAAGCAGTTAAGCCTATATGATCAACAGAAAAGCGTTTCACCATGTTTTCAAATCATACAGACAAACGGGAAGAGGAAAAATAAAAATACCGAGTACCGGTACAGCGCTTGTAAACAATACATTAAGTGTAACTCTAAACATATATTTAAGGGGATGAAAAAAGTAAAATAACTTCACGACAAATGTCGTAACTGCATTTGACTCACGTGCAGTATAACGGTTATTTATATCTATTTTTGACTCTAGTATATACCATCACTTATACCACAGTGTTTATACGCTTATTCTAAGGCGGTTGCGTTTATGGTTGAGGGAAATCTGAGAAAGGATAGCCTGGAGGAAAAGGAAAATACTAATTGTACAGTTTTCTGATGATGATCAATGGTATGATAAAAATGGTATTGGGATTTGTTATTTGACTGGTGTAAGGCGTCAAATAACTAGATAAATTGTGGCATAAACTCTCAAACTAATACCTCTGATCCCCCATCACTCGGTACAGGCAAACAAAGATACGCAGATGGCTTTGCCTCGATTTTACGCTTGAGGCTCCTCAACAGATCTGCATGATGGATTCCAATGCATCATATAACAAACTGGCTGTGTAAAATCCTAAATAGGTGTTTTGATGTCATATGATGCAATTTGCACAACGTGATCAGATAGCCACTTGGCAAAGATCTAACGGTATATCGTTCTGGTTATACAGTTGTTTGAAGAGAATAGTTATACACTGCCGGTATACTTCAAAGGTGAACCAATTGCGCTTAACGGGTCTTGATTAAATAAAATTTTATACCTGATACGAGAAGAACACGGTTGATTATTATAACTAATAACGGAGCGCCCAAATTTCAACATTTCTTGGCACGGCTGAATAGAGTTATTTGCTTCCATTGTAAAGGCAGTTTGTCCACACTCAAATATGGATTCATTTATTTATTTAGCTGATGGTGTTAAACGATTTTCCACGTTTTAAAGAAAACCGGAGTGCCCAAAGTAGACCGGAGTGCCCAGAGTAAACCAACGCACTCTGCCAGATAAATGAGAAAAATTAACGACTCTAACCTGAACCAAACCACTGACATTGGTCAGAAACAGGCTGTGTCGAGAACAGTACGTTAATCAGACAGCCACGGCAAACATAGCGAGGGGCCTCCGTGGCTCAGTTGGTTAGCGCGCTAGCGCAGCGTAATGACCCAGGAGTCTCTCACCAATGTGGTAGCTGTGAGTTCAAGTCCAGCTCATGCTGGCTTCCCTCTCCGGCGTACGTAGGAAGGTCTACCAGCAACCTGCGGATTGTCGTAGGTTTCCCCCGGGCTCTGCCCGGTTTCCACCCACCATAAAGCTGGCCGCCGTCGTATAAGTAAAATATTCTTGAGTACGGCGTAAAACACCAATCAAATAAATAAATAAAATCAAACATAACGGAAGTAACATTGCACCACTTATTTTACTACTATGCTGTACTATCTTATCGAGACAAGAGTCGATGTGTCCGTGATCATAGTTGCTGTTTCAGAAAATTACTGTTTCATCCATTTTCTCAGGTAAGCAAGACTGTGAACTCAACATTGTCGGAATAAGCGCCGCAGTTTGTGGTTGTCAGCTGAACTACACGGTGGAATTTACTTACACCTTTAACCTAGCCAAGCACCATGCTTTCTGGTCTAAAAAATTGTGGCGCGTTTCACTGGTGTGTTATGTTCAATTGTCAATAAAATAGACCACTCCCACACAAGAAAACTCACTGAGTGCTGCGCTAAAGAGAATTCATTTAAATAAACATTAACATTTCAAAAATTATGCTGGAACACGAGAGATTTGTAACTGCATACCTTGTTCTTCTATGCTACCCCAAGTTGTCTTTCTTTCCACGCATGGGTAGCCTGATTGACCCTTTGGTTCACATATAGAGAGTAGAGGAATAATGGAATAAAAAAACTTTCGCTTTTATAAATTAAAAGAGCAGCTTTTAAAAGCTGCTAACCACCAGGGTCATGGGATACTTTACGCATAAATTTTTAATTTCCTTCTGGATTTCACTTTGCAATAAATGTTTGTAGTGAGGTTACTCGTTAACGTGCTACTATTTATTCCTTTACATGAACAGTTAGAATAAAACCCAGACAGAGGTAAAATAAGAGGTCGTATGTACGTCTTTAATTATGTTTAATATCATTGAAATTTAGTTCTTCCGCTCTTTAATCTGACTGCAGTAATACAAGTGAAAATTACTGGAATACCGCCCTGATAAACGCAGACATAACCGTTTCATCACACTGTTTAGTGACGTCCATGGATTCGAATGAACTTTTTGCGGAAATCTGCTTAATTCCTTGTAGCTTCAGTGATGATAAACGAGAAACCGTTCTTGAGAAATGAGCATCATTTAATATAATACTTTAATTAATGTAGCCCTGTTTTCAGACACAAAGCTTCAAGATGGTGAATTTGGTTGATATATACTATAGGACGACATCCGCACCGACGATTCTTTTCTTTCTGTTCTATCACTCAATGCCTGTGGCAGAACGAGTATTGGTGCTGATTTTCTAGATTATTAAAATATAAGTTTCAACTCAAATCGATTGGTTTAAGGGTATTACGGTGTTTGTTGTGTAAGCCGATTGTGCTGAACTTTGTTTCGTACAGAATGAAGTCCCGAAAATCCACAGCGTCCGGGGGATTTGCAATTGCCGAAGGGGATTTTTGATGAAAAGCAGATCCGTGCTACGTTGTTTATCTCGAATCCATAAAATTTAAGACACATATGGTCTATCTCCTTGCTCAGCAAAGAATCAGACATGTCTTAGTCTCAGCTAAAGTTAGAGGAATCGTTCCAATAACCACCTGCGTATACCTGTCAGATGTGTACGGGTTATTATGATCTGTATGATCTGATGATGATTTATGTGGGGCACAATTTGCAAACCTACCATCATTTGACCCAGCAGCCTGACGGATTTACGGGAGATTATATGACGATTTGAAGAACTATGTGGACAGTGCTAGTATTATGATTGGAGCTGTTTTGGACCCGTCTTTAAATATTGTATTATAATTTTTTTTTATTTTACCGTGTCGACGTCTGACCTACATTTTCCCCTTTGTATAGCGTTTAGTGTAATTCAGTTGAGCATTCTCGAGCCTTCGGTGTTTATGCGTTTCGTGTCATTGTAAGTAGGGTATACCTTTTGGAAATATGAACCTATGTTGTAAACAAGTTTACGATCAAACCATCCAGAATTTTTTTACGTTAAGTTTATAAATACGAGCGACGGAGTTGTGAAGCGCGAGGTTATTTGCCAAAGTTCACCTGAGATCGGTCATGTATTCAAGTACATTTGAGAGCAGTAATATTTAGTGAGTGAGTGAGTGAGGTTTAACGTCGTACTTAAAAATTTTTCAGTCATTGAATACGAAAGAATCCTTAGAATGCATGGTTATGTGAACAACTGTCGTCAGCGTCTAAATTTAGCTTGCCACAGTTTACATATGCTGAGTTCAGGGCCTGCTGTCTGCCTCTGCCTTAGAATGTTCCAGAAGATGTTCAGTTCAGGGCCTGTTTGTTTACAACAAGTGTTCAGGAATTTTTCTAATTCTAGAAAATTCCACCAGTCTATATAAGGCCTATGAAAGCAGGTCAAAGGAGGAGAAAGGAAAATTATTGAGAATTTTGGATGCTTTCGCTGTGTGTTACTTTAGGCCTTTTGTGCTGAATTTTGGCGTCTTTATAGCCTCTGGCTTTGTTATATCACATCTCCACCAAGCACTGAACTTGTATATTTAATTTGTGCTCTTGTGTACACAGTGCTTATTAGTACATTGTGGATTTGTGTGTATATTTCATCATACACTCAGTTATACTGTGGATTTTCCCTCTTATGAATATTGCCTCTGTACATTTATGCCTGTGTGGTATATATTGTCGAATACATGCATCCGTTTGGACTTGACACCGTTGTACATGTAAGTACTTTAGTATTTGTATAGATATTGCTATCCTTTCTTGTTAAACTTAAGTACTTTAGTATTTGTATAAGTCTTGTTATCTGTTCTTGTTCAACCTAATAAATTGTTGAAAAATAAAATCTGCTGGTTTTGGTTACTTTTTTGTGCGCCTAAACTGTCGTGTATTTCGAACAACGCATCTCTTTATAAAACAGATAGTTTGGGTTGTAACAGCATGTAATGTGTCTCCTTGTCGCAGGACGGATTTCCACGGCTCGTTTATCTAGTGCTGCTTCACCTAGAGGCCTTACCGAAGGCAAGTAAGCCTCCCCGCCTGAGCCATTATACTGATACGTGTCAACCAGTCGTTGCACTATCCACTTCATGTCATATTTTGTGTCATTCACTGTAAAGGATTGTGCTGGGTTTGGAGAATCGGCTTTCACGCCATTACACCTGCCCGGATAGCACAGTTGGTAGAGCGTCCGCTTCGGGACCGGTAGATCCAATCCTTGATCGAGTCACACCTAAGACTTTAAAACAGGAAGTTGTAACTTGCTCGCTTGACGTTCAGCATGAAGGAGATAGTGCAACTACTGGTTGACCCGTATCAGTATAATGGCTCAGGCGGGGCGGCTTAATTCCCTTCGCTAAGTCGTCTCAGTGAAGCAGCACTAAATAAAAGAGCAATGGAAATCCGCCCTACAACAAGGAGGCACATTACATGTACATGCACCCTAAGGATTCCTTCTTCGCCATATGACTGAAAAATTGTTGAGTACGACGTTAAACCCCAAGGACTCACTCAGTCACGCCATTACACATTCATTTGTACTCCATTTTCTGTACAGAGCATTTTGTGAGCTTTTGTTTCGCCACTTGCTATGTTTTTAAGACGTTATTATGGAGCTGGTATCGCTTATTGTCTCTTTGTGCGATTATGTACATTTCATCCCAGATTACCCTCAAAGTGACTCTGTGTATATTTCCGAGGACTGAAACATGCATCGCCAGCTCAGCAGTAGCACGGTCGCTACCGTCAACCCATCCACCCTGAAAGGTTACATTTTCACAGACAGTTGTGGACCAACCATCGTCAGCATGCCATAGCCCACTACAGCTTGTCAACTGTCGGGCTGTCATCCTTTGGAGAATTCCCCTTAAATGTGGATTCTTTATTTACGTGGACTGACCGCCAATGTAATCCGGAATATTCCATCCAGATTTGGACGCTCTCATCAGTAAAAGACAATATATTTTGTAATTATTTGTATTGTTTTGTATATTATTGTCAGTTATATTACTTGTCTGTTTTGTTCAAATTTTTGTTAATGAACTTATTCAAGCGTCTTTGTGTTTCTTTCTTTGATCCTGTGCAAGGCCTATCGACTATCTCGGTGGTAAACAAGCCAGTTATTTCCCACCTTTACTCTCCGATAATGGCACCCTTACAGGAACATATTTAATATTTTAATCTTTGTCAGTGAACATTTAGTTAGTTTCAATCACCTTGCGTTGTCCTCTTTTAAGGCACTGTGTCAAAATATACACCAATTATAAAAGACTTTTTGTACAGGATAGAGAGGAACACCAAAGGGGGTGGGAGGGCGGGGGGGGGGGTGGATTTTGGGGGTGGCGCTTGCTAGCATCCTCTTCGGTTGTACATCTCCCAGCAGTCAGCCAATGACCCTGGGTTTCCTTCTAACATTATATTGGCCGCTGTCGTATCAGTGAAACGGTCTTCAATACGGTGCACAAAACCAATCAAATAACACAAATAAAACCACAGTAAGGGCGGCAGTGTGATAAGTGGTAAATTATCACACGTAACCTTTTACCTTTGTAAAGTGAAACAGCACTTTTTCCTAGCCATATTTTTTTAAACTGTAAAATATAATTCTGAAAGATGTTTTTTGTGGCTGAATATGCTGAATTTCTTGTCGCTCTCTACGACAAATATATGTCATAAAGTTACGTATGTAAAACAGTTTGGAGAAAAGGTGTTTCATTACCGAGGAAAGTCCTTCAAGAGATTTACATGTTGCAGTGATGTTATATATCGACATGTAACCAATGTTCACATGCTAAGTGGGCAAAAATAGACATTTACAGTTGCTAACCTTTAGACTGCATGCAGCATTTATGAAACTATTAAGCTATATATATTTTCCTTAAACAGATTGGCGTTGTTTACAAAGATTACATCGCTCAAATGAATACTTTACTTCACTGGCCTAACACTGACAAATTTACATGGCTACATGTTTCCAGCTTAGTGTTAGAGACGAATAGAGAAAGTTCTGTTATCCCTGGTAACATAAAGAATGGATATTCTCCCAGAAGCTTTAATAGTATTATTTTACGGCTCAGTACATGGAAGAAGAAACAGTTACAGGTTTTAAGAAGTACTTTTCTATTAGGACAGCATAAAGAAAAAAGACAAAAAATGGAGACCTGCCACACTGCTCTATTTCATTTTTACAGTTACAGGTTTTAAGAAGAACTTTTCTATCAGGACAGGATAAAGAAAAAAGACAAAAAATGGAGATCTGCCACACTGTTCTATTTCATTTTTCTGAAATAGAGGTACTAAGCCAAAACTGAAATCAGGCATAAAATTGTAAGGGTACTAAGCCAACATCTAAAGGCGGATACACGGTTCTAATAATTTATTCCGGTGTGTACCTAGACGAACGTGGAAAATTGCCATAATGTTCTATTTCATTCTTTAGTTTTGTTCGTAGACAAAAACAAAAACAGGTAAACGTTTCCTTTTCATTCTTCTGACGTTAACTAAGACAAACACGGAAAACAGGCATCTCATTCTATTTCACTCTTACGGCATGGACGAAGACAAAAAATAGAACACCAGCATAGGCCTATTGTTTTATGCCAGATTTTTGTTGTGTCGTGGACGCGCAGTTAAGATGGTTAAGATGATGTGTTGGTTCACTCTCGTCTGCGGGCAAAATTCATGAGCTAGGTGCCAAACTCCAGTGATTTACCCCTGGATCTTCAGCTCCGTCCATGGTCATAATCTCTGTTATGAAAACTGAAAAATGTGGATTATTCTTCAGTACGTTGCTGAAGCCCATCAATTAATCCAATTTGTTGACCCATACACATTAAGTCAATAGGAATGGAGTGATGTCTCGGAATGATAAATTTAAACCTCAGTTTAAGATAGATTTAATATTAATACAAATCATTTCATGTATTTCTATTCCTATTGTACTGGATGCAATTTTTTTCCATTGCATTGGTTATTGGAAAGAAAGAGATGATACCAGTTGGAAAATTTGCCAGATTAAAGCTGACTGTCGTGAATGTAAGAAATATGGTAGTTTCACATATCATCCTATCAGCTGGGACACCTATTACGAACTGTCAGTTGTTTATCAGTCCACGTTAATAACGATAAATTCTGCTCCATAACCCATATATGCCGTAAACCCGGTTTAACATAGAATGACTGCAACTGTTAAGGGTTTACTCTCGCCTCATTAAAGGAATCATGGTAGCGCAATAGTTTATTTGTGCATTTGTTTGATTTAAATTTCATGGCGTAGTAAAGAATATTTCACTTACACGATGCCAGTCAGGCTTTTGCATATGTATGCTTGGGGCTTAACGTCGTAAGTCGGGTTTATGGGCAAGGGCCCACACGCACGAAGCAAAGCTCACTTAACGTCGTAAGTCGGGATTATGGGCAAGGGCCCACATGCACGAAGCAAAGCTCACTTAACGTCGTAAGTCGGGTTTATAGGCAAGGGCCCACATGCAGGAAGCAAAGCTCACTTAACGTCGTAAGTCAGGTTGATGGGCAAGGGCCCACATGCACGTGCTCTCTTAACTACAGTATTGGTTGTAGTCACGTGCTCTTAACGTTAAGAGGGCTTCGTGCCCTCTTTTCAATTCACGTGCCCATGACCAAAACCTCACTTGCCTTTGTCATTTACTGATCAACTTATTGACCTAAAGTTAAAGACACATCCAACCCGGTTGGGGTGCGAGCACGCGAGCTCACTAATCAAGGGACATTTAGTGACAATTAGAAAAGTTTCTGATTTCAGATATTTGTAAAACATTCGGGGATATTTTGGTTTATATTGAACACAACATACCAATCCCTAAAAATCAGCAAATATACACTACATATATAAAAATATTAATTAACACTGACCTAATCATTTATTAAGACAGTGGCAGAGTAGAACGTACGGATCTCAGCTGCCATGTACTACGATCCTCGTACGTTTCTCTTGGGCATTCGACATAAAATGAATGTATCATTGTTTATTCTTCTGAACAGCTGAAGACTTGCCACAGAAATAAACAGGAAACTTGGAATGATTGATTTTTCACAAATGTGGGTAGAGTGCCTTAGGAGGATATATACAAGGTTTCTTTTTGTCTTCGTCTTGGTTGTTCGGTGGGAAATTAAGAAAAAAAGTCAGCAGGTTCTCGTCCATGACACGATCGTAGGACAGAAATAGAGAATATTCAGTAAGAGTCAGTAAGTCTTAATGTGTTCTGTATCCTGAGAGTTATTTAGATGAATTAGTTGTTGCGTTGCGTAAAAGATTCAAATACGGTCTTGCACATTGTATTACAAATGCCACATACGGATACCCTTAATCATATACCATTGAGTGTAGAACCTTTTCTATTTATGACCGCATGTAATAATGGTTTAATATAAGTTTTTCTCGATTAATTCTTGTCTGTATGGGCGCACAGCCCAGCCTATGTTTTATTGGAAGGCTATTGGGACATTTTCCGTTGGACTGAGACGATGTTTCAAAGAAGGCAATTTCACGTGCCAACTGGTTGACAGCATCATACAGCATTTAAACGTCATTGGCTTGAACTAAAAGGCACGATTTGGCCACATAATGATTTTTATGTTGTAACTGAAATTTGTTAATTATTTTTACAATAATAAATTAATTTCTTTGTGATTTTCAGGGCATTTCCCCATGGGATGACACGACATTTTGCTAGAAAAACAATTCCATGTTTCAAATGTTTGATAGTGCCATAGCCATCAAAAGGCCAAACAAATATAATTTTTCTGCCGGATGTTTTTAACGATCTAATTTTAAGTTCTTAATTATTTTTGTGACGATAAATAAATTCTCCCATGACTTTTAATCTTCGTATTGCAAAAACTATTACAGACAAGCTAAATTGGAGATATTAATATCTTTTCATTTACACTGATACAGTTAATTTTCAAGTTCCATTTGGTAAATCTCACTGATAAATTCCATGTGAATGCTTCATAAAGCTCATGTGTTTCAGCGTTAAGGACTTCCTTTTTAGATCTTTCCTTGTTAATTATCAGCATACAGTTGACATTGGTTTTAAATTTAACAAGGGTTTAAAATTTAACATCGAATACAACATATTTATTGGCAGATCCGACTTTTAGGATCTGTGGTATAGTTCCATAGGTGTGTCACGTCCTCTAGTACATGGAAAATGCTCGTCTGACAGTGAGTGTAATTGTCTAGGGAAAAACTATACAAGATATACATATATTCTATACAACAACATTAAAAAACATAAGTGATTGTATTTGTAACTGCTGTTCTTAGTGGTGATTCCCATATGGCGTCTTGGGACCTGCGTAGTCTTGTGCTTATTACTGAGTACGGCGTACAATACAGTGAATAAATAAATATATCACATGACGTCTTCAAGTTTTATTTTCAGTTAAAAGTAACACCTTTTCTTAAAGAGCAGCTATGTGTAAACCATTCTTTGAGCATTGTGCATATACAATGGAGACTTAAGTGTTCTAACAAAGGGCACATAGTTGATTTATTGTCTGTCCACAAGTGGAAAGACGAGAAAACTCTGCACTCAAGCATAAAAAGGCTCACGGCTTTGAGCGGGACACACATCTTGTTTACTCTTGTTCAGCTCTCTGAATGGTGAAAGAAATACAGAAATAGTGTGATCAAGGAAATGATTTTATAACACCAACTGTTGCAGCAGAAATAACAGGATTTTACTTGAAGGATACCCTTTATGTATCGAGACATGCATATACGAATTTTATAACGGAATATTTCACCTACCGACTTAACTCTGCAAGGTTTTATAACGAACATGATTGTCAATGGATATTTCCAAACGGTGGGAGAGAATTCCTTGAGAAAAACCATGCTATCGGGTTCCTCGCCGTTAAATTCGATTCCATAAAACTTTACAGCACAGATGGTGGGAAACATAAGAGGCAGAGAGCTATAGTTATTTCACCCTCAACTGCATTTATAGACGTCGTTTCAGCCACCACCTGAATATAGCTGTCATACATGTACAGATCATTATGACCGACACATGCCGCCGCTGATTTATATCGCGGACACATTTCATACATAAGGCTATTAAGGCTTCACAGCCAGACTGAAACTCGTCAGATTACATAGCAAATCGCAGAACTAATGTGATACGAAATCTGAGATGTTTAACAGTTCTCCTTTTGATGTTCAGGTAACAAAACGTTCTTATCTGAAACATTAAGCTAATTCTGACAAATATGATGTGAAATTGCGACTTACACGAATACTGTTTTTTAGCCTCGTTATATTTCTGAGAAAACCGGAGGAAGCCTTTCATGATTTCTACAGGGGAAATATCCTTGTTTCCTCAACTCCAACGCTCACCATAATGTAAAGAAAGTGTAGTCTTTGTTACAACGTGAACAACGTATTCAATAAAGGGAAGATCTCATAATCCTTTTGATCTGGCTTTTTTGAATTATAGGAGAGATCGAGACATCAAGATTCAAAGATTTACACCCGGGCAGAGGAAGCTCAGAGAAACAATTTTAATTATTATAAGTTATAATTATTATAGCAGAATTTTATTATAGAGTTCTGGAAGTGATAACTTTTTGTGTGGTGTCCACTGGTTTAACAATACACTGTTGGGGTCGAAGGGGTCACAGCGAGATACATGTAGCCATGTGTATTTTATGGTGGTTTTGTGAAAAACATTAGAACAGAAGAGTTCTGGATATTATATGCAGTCTTATATTTCTTAACCTCCGTGGAGAGAAAACCTCATTCGTGAAATGGGTTTCTGTTTCTACCGCTTGTATTTTTTTATTACAGTTATTGAATACAAAATACTTAATTAAAATGAAAAAGTTTGATGGGGTTAATATCACAAGAAAACGTATCCTGCTTATATCTAAATTCAGGATTTTTTTCCTCCGGTTGTCTGTATCAGATCAAAAAACAAATAAATTATTCTATATAAGTCTTCATATCCAGATGAATAAAATAGTCCATATACTTGCACCTTATATGTTGTGACTTAATGTGTTGTTAAAAAGTTAACTATTAATTCAGGGAATGTATTCTGGCATTTGACGCACCAAGTACTGGTTGGTCCTTTAAACATGTCGCCTAAATTCACGTCTGTAAAATAGCACTTGTATGCCCACTACCAAGATTGCCTTTCATTAGTGATACGTAACCCCAACATATGTTGCATGAACTCATTATTGCAAAGAAACTTTAGTTAAAATTTTTTCTAGTTGATAATGTTATAACTCTATGTGGACAAAGGTAAAGCCGTGGGAACTGAGCTAGATAGCTCAGAAGATATACGATTGCATGGAATATTCGCCCAAGGGCAGGGGAAATTTAATACTATTGCTGTCAACCTCTCAATGTTATTAACTTTGATCAAGGACGATACGTTCGAGCCCAGTAAAGCACCTTTAATATGACCCATTTCTGACGACCTTTCAAACATAATACATTGGTGGAAGACAAGTGGTCTTCCACAAAATTAAATACCTGGAAACGGCCCAACGAGGGACAGATCTCTTACAAATAGTGACAGCCAAAGAAGCCTTCAGATAACAGTAAAGAACAGTAAAGGACAATTTTCAAAAGAAGATAAATGCTTCCAAGAACATCTCCGATCATGGGTTGGCAAAATTCAATACCAGCTGTCAACCACTTAACCTTGATCTATGACGATATGTTCGGAATTCAGTGAAAATACCCTTAAATGTCACCCCTTTCTGAACTTAAACTATACTAACTGTGTGATTTCGCTGTCTTGCTGGCGAGAAGATACTCCACTGAACAGAGTTTTATAAGCAGAATTACTGAAACTTTATATATTTGATTGGAGTAAGGCTATACCAAATATAGTTCACTTACACTCCCGCACTGAGTTTAAGGTGTGTTTAGAGGGGAAAGCATCTGATGGACCTGCTGATTATCAATGCCATGTTAACCAGCGGGACATCAGTGTGAGGATGTCATTGTCAAGCTCATTAGACAGGGGCCATTTCACAAAAGTGTTGTGGGGCAAGACTGTATCATTTACCAACCACCACAGATGTAAAATCCGTTAATTTACATGCCGTGTAATATTCAACGTCAATATCACAAATTATGTCGGACACACCGTCTCAGCCCCAAACCACATTCATCTCCCCAAATACATTTATTATCGTTCATTTTAACGTTTAGTCAAGCTGACCCCACATCGCTTAAAATCAATTAAATGATATACGTTTTCTCTGCATTTATTACAACTGAAGAATTTAAATTTTATTCTTTCATCTTTCTCGCATACAAGGGATGCTTTCTTTTCTAAAATACAGTAAAATTATTGAAATGCCGTGTTTAAGCCGAGGTGATTCCTCTGACGTATGCGATAACAAGGTCGGCATTGCTTTTATCTTAAAATCCACCGCTCCTGCGATAGTGGGGTGCCTAGATCAGCCTCAGTGATGCTTAGATTTATTTCCATTTGTTTCAGAGTTGAGCATGAATCTAGTTGTACAACAATCCTATTGTAATTTTGTAAACATATAATAGTGATCAAAATCACCAACACAGCCTCTCCGGAGGCTACGACCTGAACCGGGAATACACCGGACGTGCATCTGCAGCTAGGCTATTTCAACAGGGTCGCTGGAGTTCCTTGTAAATGATATAGTAGGCCTACTGTATCAACAGTTCAAGCAGTGGAAGGAATATTCCAACTACTGAGAAAACTGTCTTATCACTTGGGCCATCATCGCAACTTTTATCTCCTATTGGGTACTGCTTAGACTATTATATTGAAAACACATTCGACGTTAGAGACCTTACTGTAATGGAGACGTGCTGAAGCTGTGTTTAGACGAAGTCTCACTAAACTTTTACTGGGTTCAAAAAAAGTCTAAAAAAGTCTTTAATGCCGGTTTAAGATATTTTGAATGGTAGTTTTTCAGTGGACATAAATATTAGTCAGGTGCTGTCTTTCACTTTAAGTTGCCCTGTTGCATTTACAAACACATCTGAAATGAAACATTTTAAACTTTTTAATGACCGTATAGTTACCGATTTTTCTGCGGTAATGAGATTATGGCTTGTGACATGTATATTACATGTATTAGTGACACTGATGTGCAGTAGTTTATCACGTCATACTGAAGATGTCAGACGTTTTATCGGCACGATTTCGGAAGTTGTATAAGTCGTCAAAATAATTAATCCAAGCTAGATACATCAACATGTAGGTAGATGCTTTACAAAAATCTTTCAGCTTTTATCATGGCCATTGATTATTGTCAGTCTCTGACTATTTTCTATACACGCGGATGTAAGATAATCATGTTTTTTATGAAGTCTCTGGAAGCTGTTGTTTTTTTTTTTACATATTTCTTGTGACACATTTTTGTTTGAAACGTAGGTTTATTGAAAGGTACTCAATAAACGAATGACATAATATGTAGTATACAGCTCTACAGAGATATTTTGGTGGATATATATATATATATATATATATATATATATATATATATATATATATATATATATATATATATAAACAAATATGCAATTCTTAGGATGCAGAAATGTGAATATCTAAGACAATGACAACATCTAAATGATATAATGAAAAATTGCGCAATTGAAAACTGTATGGACTCAATTATTAAACTATATGGAATTAATCATTTAGTAATTTATAAATAATTATTGGCCTAGAAATGATAATTTTTGTTATAGTTATAGTAATTATTATTGGCCATCTCTTACTTTGGACATCAGGACACATCTTTCGGAATCATACACGTGTAATTCATTTAGCTGTATCACGACCATAGGGCTGAAATATTACCGGTGTGGCGTTAAGCCATAATTATTGATTCATTCATTTGGTTGAATGTAATATTCGTAGTTCTTCTTTTCATATAGCTTCTCAAGTTTGCCGCTAACAAATGTAACAAGTTCATTATCTGAGAAAGTAGACATTATGACATTGATCAACTCCGTGGCGTCCATTCAGGAATGAATGAATACTTGGCGTTTAATGTTTCACATAACAATTATTCAGTCATATGACGACCAGGAGTCATTTTGTGTGTGTACATATATTGTGTCTTTTTGTGGAATATTGAGTCCTTGCCGCCAAAGTGCAGCTGCCACTGAAGTATCATGACACCCGGCATGGCACCCCAGTCAGTCACATTACAATGATACCAGGCCAAGCAGTTCTGGTTCCTTGCTCTAACCTCTCATAGTTGAGTGCACAAGTACCATTTTTAAAGCCTTTTTTATGACCTCAGTGGGTTTGATCCCAAATCTACCGACTTTGCGACACACATAATTCCTTTACAGGACTTGAATTCTTTGGTTAGACTGATTCGCTAAAATGCTATGTTCTTATCCCAATTATTTAATTTCTGCCAAATAGTTAACTACCTGAATGCAAAATTGGGGATTTCAGGCAGGGTTGCACATTCTTAAACTTCTAACTTTAAGAAAAGATTTTACGTTTGGGGTTGCAACAAAGGAATGAGCTTTTGAGCAGAGAATTTGGTGGCAATAGCCTATTCCCTATTTCTATATTCATGCGTTGAACTGGTTAAGAGTTAATCTATTCGTAACAACACAAGATGCAATTCACTGAAATAGGCAATCAATGGTTGCACCTGAACTATGACATAACTATGTTAGAGAAAGTTATACAGAGAATCAATTTTGTTTTCGAACTCCCAACGTTCCATGTTCGGATACATTACAATAATTATAACCGGTGGGGGCATATAAAACCACAGCTAAAACGGAAAAAAATTGTTAAAGTAATAATTTTTAGATACACTTCGACAAGGTCGTTAGCGGTTCTATAGAAATGGAGAATGTAATGTTTTAATATGGCCGTAAAGATATAATTCAACAGACGTGTGCTTAAAAATCTTAGTTGTAAAATCAACAAATGTCATTTCAGATTAAACAAGGGTTTATCAAGGTCGGCTTGTCCACGCCATGTGTTTTTGTACAAATCTCTCAGACTTTGTGTCGAACTGAATATGACAAGATTAATGCCTCTATTATTGACGTTCCACGAACAGCTAATATTTCTGTGATGGACAGATTTTTTTTCACATGTCGATTCCTCATTACCATAGGACGGGAAATAAAATCCCAATCCTCTTACCACGTTCAACAGTGACAAAGGCTAGTGTATGATATTGATAAACTGTGTATAATCTAAGCAGCGCAGCAAACATCCACACATACCAGTTGTCGACAATAATGGATGTTCCAGGCTAATAATGACAAGACCTAATAATTGTACAACAAATTTCAGCTAAAATAACGGAATAGAACATACCAAAGTTTATGAATAAAGTTTTTAATTCGGTTTAAGATTGCTTTGTGACTCCGAAGCCAGGCGTTTACAATAAATCGATGTTGAAATCGTGAATCATGCATGGTAGTGGAAAAGTTGTCGTTAGCGTAAGAAAATGTAATGTATTTCATTTTGATTGTGACTGTTCACATATTCAATGTGGCGATTTCATCCAACCAGGATGGTACAGCCTATTGTTAAGCGGAATTAGACACAATTATGAAGCAAAGCGCCCATATTCTGAATACCTTGTCCATAATTACTCCCAAGAGAATCATACTTACTGTCAATTTAAGAAACACCATGACTAGATGAAAAATGTGATCTGGCAAACATTTATGTCAATGGTGTTTTCAGAGATCATGTATATGACTCACAGTGGTTAACACGTTTCACCCTGTGTACGACATCCAGGCATTCCCTGACTCGCTCCAAAAACATTGCTAACAATGATGTACATGGCGGAACCTTGGCAAGACCAATTTGTCACTACGCGGCGGTATTTGATATGACAAAGAAGATTTAAATTTAGAATATCGAGCTCACATCCCGCCAGTAAACAGATGTTATGGAAAGAAAGAAACTTAAACCGAGTCATTAACCATTTTTTCCCACCTCCTCGTCGCTTTTGTTGACTCGTCAGAGATGTATTGCTAACATTGATTAATATAATACATCATATCCAATACGGGCACACGTATATAGATACAACCCCTTCTACTTTTCACATTGCCTCGCATTGTACGGTCTATACCAACAAGGCAGCCTTACTATCACATTGCGGCGTAATGACACAGGAGCCTCTCACCAATGCGGTCGCTCTGAGTTCTAGCTTCCTCTGCGGCCGTAAGTGTGTAGGTCTGCCAGTTACCTGCGGATGGTCGTGGGTTTCTCCCGGGCTCTGCCCGTTTCCCCGCACCATAATGCTGGCCGCCGCCGTATAAGTGGAATATTCTTAAGTACGACGTAACACACCAATCAAATAAATACATAAATACTATCACATTGGACACTCTGCTTCAATCGTAGGTACTATTTCTATCTTCGAAGGCCGGGGTGGTTTATTAGCGTGCTCCATGGCCCAGAAGTCTCTCAGGTTATGCTCATGCCGGTGTCCCCTCCGGCCCTACGTGGGAACATCTGACAGCAACCTTTTGGATGGCTGAAAGTTTCCGCGGGCTGGTAAGCGAAATATTCTCGAGTACGGAGTAAAATACCGATCAAATAATCAAATAAATAAATGTTTCAGTCTTCGAATTTGTCAACCCATAAATCTGACAACAATCCTTTACATCCATTTCATCTCGATTATTTTAGGTTTAATGATTATACGTCATTATTACACCAACAAGACCTCCAAGAATCATGAAAACAATATGACCGTTTGGTATCAACTAAAGAGACAGATAAGATTATGTGCAAATGTCTTCTTCTTACAAATGTCACTCTTTACATTTACTTACACGTCTATGTATCTCTGTGGGAAAAGCTCATAATGAAGAAACGTCTGTTGCCTGTCAAATCTATCATGTGGTCTAATCAGCTTTAATAGCTATAAGAGGTTTGTTGGCAGGTAATAAAAGCTTGCTAGCATAATTGCGCACAGGGTCTTCTTAACAGTAGCCATCCGAAGTTCGTCCGTTCTGCTTTCCAAAAAACATGAGAATTCAAATCTCGCGAGATCACGTTATCGATATGTTAACCAATGACTCTGGCGACGACACAGCTTACCGGTTGAATCAAAAACGATAACGATAAGACTTGCACGGCATTTGGGAACAGATGGAACCCACAGTTATAGTCATACATATGTTAAATAAACAATTACGCTTTGGCAAGAGACTACATCATGGAGTCCAACAGAAACAGTTTATTACAAGTTTTGATCATAGTTTAATATGATCATACTGCAATTTGGTACGGTACTGGTTGATTCATTTTAACGGCCAATGTGAAGCATGATTTATTTACTTACTTTTTTGATTGGTGTTTTATGTCATGCTCAACAGTAGTTTGCTTATACGACGACTATCATACATGACCATCCGCAGGTTGCTGAAAGACTTCCCCACGTACAACGGGAGAGGAAACCTGCATGATCAGGGCTAGAACACATACTGACCACACTGCTGACGGGCTCCTAAGTCATAGTGCGCTACTGTGAAAATGTACACTAAATTAGTCTATTTCGCTGATTTAACGGTTTACTCAAGTGTATTATACGAAAGTTATCAACCATATGGTTATGGTTAAATAAAACTGGGGCATAAAACCTACCGGCCATCATACGTAAAGAGTCTGTTGTAAATCCACAGTCCAGCAAAGAACACCAAAAAACGTAATGACATTGAAATATAATTTAAGTCAGAGTAGGGAGGTGTACTCTACCTTGCCAAATGTTACTAATAACTAAAAATAAATATTGCCAAGCATTCCGATAGCTTTCCCATTACGTCCGTCAGTATAAACTATTAAAATGCTGCCACATTGTGAGTGAGTGAGTGAGTGCTTGGGGTTTAACGTCGTACTCAACAATTTTTCAGTCATACGAAGGAATCTTTAGGGTGCATGTACATGTAATGTGCCTCCTTGTTGCAGGATGGATTAAAGTGCTGCTTCACTGAGACGACTTACCGAAGTAAGCAAGTAAGCCGCCCCGCCGATCAACCAGTCGTTGCACTATCCCCTTCATGCTGAACGCCAAGCGAGGTCTTAAAAGTCTTAGGTGTGACTCGATCAAGGATTGATCCTGGATCTACCGGTCCCGAAGCGGACGCTCTACCAACTGTGCTATCCGGGCCGGTACGCACATTGTGCATCACTGCCACTGTATGACAAAAGTCACGGATCATGTGTTCCCTTTTGTCAGTGGATTATTTCAAGTTCATCAACATTATAGCTACAGATTTCGCTATGGCTACTACAAAATCTGTACTTTATTTAAGTTTGGTCGATAACCAATGAGTTTGGAGGCCAAAAGCCTACAATCACTAATATAAAACAAACACAGTTTAATTACTTGAGTGAATCTTTGGATGCACGGTGACCCTTTTACAGACACACACAAGTAGTGCCCGGTATTGATCAAAAACTTAGCTTTTTACCGAGAACGTGTTTTTTCATTTCATCATCAGATTTACGATGAGGTCTTTGCCCTAACCAGTCGTGTCTTCTCTTATAAACAAACATGAAGATAACTAGTGCCGATGGTTTCATGCTGAGGTATTATCCTACACCTTCTTTGCATTTATGATTTGCTGACTACATTGATAACAAACACGACACTGTCTGACACGTTTAGAAGCAAACACGGAACTAGTTTGAATTGGGCACCGTGATTCTCCAATTTCTCTATCCTAAAAGTGTAGTGTTTTCGAACGTGACATTAAACATGCGAGGAGTGTTCCCATCACGTCATCTCTCTTCCAGCAGGGTATGAAATTTCAAACAATAATTTCAAACAACAAGCGACCAATATACGGTGTGTGGGTGCATGAAGAAATTCACATGACCTAGCATGTTAAAAATGAGGGGCATCATGAATGGGGTGAAGTACATATAAGTGGGAGAGCGACATGTAAAATGAGTTCTCACCCAGGATAACCAGATGTTCAGTAATGGGTGGAGCTTTTCCAACCCAGGTGCAGATTCCACATAGTTAGTTTTGACTTCGTCCAGGACTTAGAATAGGGAACACATTAGTGCTATACTATCATAAAACAAAACACATTAGGTAAAACAATAACCTTACTTGAAGGCACCACCGTTCCCTTGGCCGCTTCGATTTACTTGTTACTGTGACTACATGTTGTGGGAAGTGACTCTGGCATCCACATCTGAATGCGTTGGAGGAGTGAAGAGACTAACAATGGTAATTCCATAAGCCAATGCTTGGACACAATGCTTACAGCAGAGTTGTCCTGATGAAATGCCTCCAAAGGCAATTTTCGCCACTTCATTGCCGTCACTGGTGGTTTGTATGTGATTTAGCTGGTTTTGATTAGCCCTGTTTGAAGATCATTTTCCTCTCACAAATATCGCAGAGATATTGAGTTCGCTCTGAGAGAGGAAATCTGTACGTCACATGTAGGAAAATATGTCAGTTATTTGCCAAATGCTAGTGGTTTATTCTGCACATTCTGTTTTTTTTTTCCAGACCATGTCGCTGACATCCGTCGTTGAAGTCCTATTACAATTGCCAGACTTTTCATGCAGTATTTACACCAGCGTTTGACATTTACATTTTACCTCAGCAGTTAAGTGGTCTGTTTGCTGGTTTAAGACTGTAGTGTTGCTTGCATAATGACGCCGTAGCTTCGCTAGAACAACTGTCTCTCAGCATTGATGGATTGGCTAACCATTTGCATTATACAAGGCGACGGGCAGAACATGATCGTGCTAATAACGAACGTTCTTTAACTCCGGCGGTTCTAGTTATTTGAGATTTCTTGGATTGTGCACTGTACATTGATGCAGTCGTATATGTACTTCAAACTGTACTTCGCATAATCTTCCACCACAACATTCAGAAACATAATCACAGTTGCACCTTTTGCCGAATATTAAGATGTTTTACAAAATATTTATTTCACCCCCGGGTGAGAAAGTGCGGTTACTTAAACTCACAGAAATCACACTGGTGACCTTATACTGAGCCGTTGTGCTGCGATGGCACGCCAACCACTCGACCACGAAGGCCCTGAATATGTTGCTTGAATGCGTTGAAATCTTCAATGAGCTATCTGACAGCGTTGGCATAATTGCAGTACCACATGTATTGGGCTGTCGGAGAGATATTCCTTTGTGTGTAGTATTGAATATTTTACTGATATTATGTACAATCATTTGTTATAGGCTTCGTATTCACCTTGGGAAAGAAACCGGATAATTGGATATTTATGCACATGCTACTGAGGCAACCAAGAAGCGTGATATAAACGTGTTGTTTGCGCGCTTGTCTTACTTAGTGATATCGAAATTGCTCCAACGCAGAGGTTTCCAAGGCGTACATGCACACTCTGTATCTGGCAGTTTTATAGTTTCAGCAGATTAATCGCCATTTGTCAATTATCTGCTCTTGTTCCACTGCGTCCTCACAGGAGTGTATCCCTAACAGTTAATATGTAATCTCCTGTAACTGACAGGCAACACAACTTTGCAGCCTTAAAAAACACCGAATCTAAAGTAAACCGCAGAAATGGCAGGAAACCTTATCAAAAGGTGAAAACCACCAGTTTTTTTCCCTTTACTCGCACTGTATTTTATTTTGTTCAAGCAAATGGCATTTTAATGGTCTGTTTGTAAACGTCAGGGCTTAATGGCTTCCTGAACTGCCCGTGTCTTGTGTAGGAACGTCGCCCACTATTCTTTTGAGAGAGAGCTGAGTCTAATAGCTTGCCTTTCAATTCAGAGCACTGTAGCTTTGTTAGGTGACAGGGCCCAGTCTTACATCCCAATAAATCGCGATTCACCCATCTTAGCAACGGCAGAGAAATGCAGGTAGAGCGCTTATGCTGATTAGCGTCAAGCGAGAAATGAAAATCGTGACGTGAAATATGCCCAGTCGAACGGTATGTACACGTACTTTGAATCTTTCACTTCACAGCGTAGAACAATTATATCAGACAACGCATATCAGTGTCTGCATCAGTTATAAAAATAACAGTTTCTCACCATTATTTTAGCATTACTTGCGTTGCAGTGGTTCATTTTGATTATGTTATGGAGGTTTGCCTCATTAAGACCAACAAATCGCGAATGAGAAATATCAGATGTGTCAGCTCTAGCCAATCATTACCAAACCTGTCCATCGTATTTATCGTCAACTTTTCACAAAGTCAAACGCGACGTAAGTTACAATGGCTTTCCCAGACTCGAAATTTACAAGATTCCTCTGCATTCATTGTTCTTGGGACCTTTTTGGCAAAGCGGACGACGGTGATCGTTCTCTTAGTCTTACATGAATTTCATTGTTCAAGACGTGTGCGTCGAAATGAACATTCGTATACCAGCCGTCAACCAAAATGCACGTTCTAGGTCAATAATAATCACAAGGCCAAATTCCAAAACTACGTTTAACACAAACCACCAAAGAACTAAGAAAGTATATAAAGTGCGAAAATAGGACGGAATCATGCAAAGGGAGACCGTCAACAGTTCCAGTAATATGTATATAACATGAGCTAATAGCAAGATATCACCGTTAACTCACAAAATATCGGAGATTTGCTAAGGGCACTCCAGTTTTCTTCACCCATAATTGGCGGGGGTGGGGTTACATTGTATCAGTGAAATATTCTGGAGTATCGTCTTAAACAACACTTAAAAATGAATGTTCTCTCAGCGGAGAGTTATTATCTCCATTAACTGATAGCTATCATCACACAATGACTTCTAGGAATATTCTGCTTCTTACGCCTTGAGAACTGCAGATGAGAAATAAAGAGGTCAATACGCCTATAAAGATGGATGATAGGAAGCCTAACACCGGGACAACGGACAGAATTCGACAAAGCTGATTATCGAGAAACACTTCCACCGAGAAAGACGTGGAAACTTATAGCTCAATGAAAATGTCGACCAACCTTGCCATCCTATGGAAAAGTAAATAATGAATAGTAATTTTCTGATAAAGAGAGTCACATTAGATGCTATCGGACATACTCTCAGAAAATCAGTCCCACTGCGTCTAAAACATTGACATGACTTGTATTTTGAGAGTCTGGATTACGTGATTGTGGTCATGTGCCAATTATCAAACTGTTGTCGCTTCTCTGGGTTTATTCGCCATACTATAGCCTTTTATACTGGCATGTCTATTTTAGTGTATTATGTTTCTGCTTTGTGACACCGTTCCAACCTCAACAAAAGTCAAATTTGCTACTCTGGTCACCATCCTAAGATGCCCATTGAACCTATCCCCTTTTCGAAAAACCATGACTTTGTATAAGAATCTAATCTTATAATTATTTGAAAATACATATATTTAACTGTTCACTGACAGTATATACTGCGATATCTTCATTTTACGTATGATTCGTCAGTGAAACCTGTACAACAATCCAGCAGCCTCTCACCAATGCGGTCGCCGTGAGTTCAAGTTGAGTCCATGCTAGCTTCCTCTCCGGCCGTTCGTGAGAAGGTTTGTCAGAAATCTGCCGATGGTCGTGGGTTTCTCCTGGGCTCTGTCCGGTGTCCACCGTCGCATAAGTAAAATATTTTTGAGTAAGGCGTAAAACACCAGTCAAATAAATAAATAAATAAAGAGTACAAACGTAAATATATTATCTCTCTGGAGCTGTTCTGGTATTTTAACAGAGAAGTCACGAATCCGGTATTTTGACCGAGCGATATGATATACATGTGGTACATCTAGTTAAGTATGACTAATTACAAAAGGAAAAGTCCAACAATCTGAAAGTTGAGATTTCATTAAATATGGTCAATATAAGTACAATCCCTCTTTAGTCTGAGTGAAACACCAAATTTCACCTAATAACCTGAACAGAATTACAATTAGTACATAAAAGTACACATCTATACAACAGTGTCTAAATTAAGAGTCACCGTGGTGACAGCCTACATCGACGAATAGTCACGAATTAAAGCGACATGAATATCTGTACAGATTGGCCTTGTACATTCCAATAAACTCAACTTCTTTAATATCCATTGAATGCTGAGATGTGTTACTAGTCACTAGTAAAATACTGGAATACTTGCATTACTAACTGTTCTGGTGCTGATCATTACTATGATATGGTTGAGGTATTGCCGATGTGAAAGCAAAAATCATTCTTTATTCGTCATATTCATAATTGCTTTACGTCGTTTCTCACCGATTATGAATAAACCATAAACCTGGAGAATGGAATAATTTCTCGGGGGGTAAAGTATTTAAATTAGAAAATTCAAGATTAGGCGTTTTATGACGTCAGTCATATCCCACCGAGTACTTTTATTTTTCTGGCAAAATTCAAATACAAGATGGGGAATTAGTAACCTATATAGTTTGGCTAAGCCATTGTACTATAGCGGAAGTAAAACTGGGGCATCGTTTAACAATTTAGTCAGATTCACTTTCGTTACCTGAAGGTGAAATTGAAGTTTGGTTTAAAATGCAGGGATTTTTATTACGGCAAGTACTGATGAAAAATATCCAATTGCATAATAAAGCTTATTTTTCACTATGAATGAGTTAGGCTGCAATATTGTTTGGAGCAAATGCAAAAATAAAAGCATCACGATTCCCAAAGATTCTTGCTTGCTTAAGTTAATTGTGATTTCCTATAACAAATCTGATTATTCTTCATTGAAAACCTGCGTGTATCGAGGTCTCCGGCCAACAACACAAAATTACCTCTGATGGGCAACAAACCCTTTCGCTCATGGTAAAGGTCAATTGCAGTATTTCAGTATTTAAACGGTTATTTTATTGTTCTGGTGTGAACCTTTTACTGAATATTCCAAGTTATTTAGTCTTTTTAATAACCTTTTATCGTGCAAAGAATACTCAGCCAGATCAGGCAGATAACATTTTCTCATAAATTTTGAGTTTATTGCCTCATAAACGTTTAATTCCTTTGCCCAAAGTTCGACATGAATACAACCAAGAGGTTAAAAGTGTCATCATGAAGTTTTATTTAAATGGCTACTCATGGATTGGGGTTTATATGTAAAGCGGTTAATTGGCGTGCTATTACATGGACACAAACAGTTAAATTCTGACTAAAGTCTGATAATATTCATGGGAGCATTCGTTAACACTGATTGCTCACATCATACGTCAGGTGTGAGCAGGCAGGCCACTGTCAGCTATGAGTTTACAAACGGCTGTCAGAGATGAGAAAGTTAGTTGGCGGTTCGCGGTAGGCGGTAGACGATTCAAAGGGACAAGTCATTAATTTTTCAAAATGTAACATTCAAATATCTCTTATGTTTCGAATAATACAATAACAATTTTTACACAATGTACATCTCTTTTAATCTTCTTTCCCTTGACACCTAGTAAATGGTCTAAAGCAACCAAACTTACGCAGTCTACATCTCTACCCATTTTCTTTCATCTGACACCAAAGTTGACACCATCTGACTTCAGGGGGTGCTTCAATCGAATAGCCATCGAATCCCCTTCTACCTAAATTGTTTAGAGTAACCAAACGTACACAATAAACACACATTTTATTCTTTTTCACCTGACACCAAAGTTGACACCATCTGACTCCATCTGACTTACAATTTAATCGCTGTCGAATTGCTATATGACCGACACGGGCAATGCCAAAATCCATACAGCAACCAAACTTACACAATATAAATTACTTCTCATTCTCCTTCACATAATGCCAAAGTTAACACCACCTGACTCCAGAGGGCACTACAATCGAATCGCTGTCGAATCGCCTTCTAGCTTACACAGGCAATGCCAAAACACCTAGAGCAACCAAACTTACAGAATATACATCACCTTTGATTCTCTTTCACAAGACACCAAAGTTAAAACTATCTGACTCTAGGAGGCGCTACATTCTAATCGCCGCCGAATCAACTTCTGAATTACACAGGCAATAGTAAATGGTCTAGAGCAATCAGACTTACAGAATATGCACCTCTGTTGATCCTCTTTTACCTCACACTAAAGTTGCCACCAGGGGTGACTCCAGGGGACGCTTAAACCAAATCGCCGTCGAACCGCCTACTGGCTAACACAGGCATTACAAAATGGGCTTGAGCAACCAAACCTACACAAGACATCTCTATTTATCCTCTTTTACTTGCCATCACAGTTTACACAATATGACTCCAGGGGGCGCCAAAGTCGAATACAATTATATTATGTAGAATTGGTTGCTCTATGAGTTTTGGCTTTATATGTGTCCACCAGGAGGCGAATCGAAGGCGATTTGATTGCAGCGCCCCGTGGAGTCGTATGATATCAGCTACAATGTCAGGCAAAAGAAATCGGCAGTAATGCATATTCTGTAAGCTTGGTTGGTCTAGGAGTTTTGACATTGCCTCTGTCAGCCAGTAGGCGATTCGACGGCGATCTGATCGTAACGCCGCCTTGAGTCAGATGGTATTAACTTTGGTGCCAGGCGCAAGAGGATGATTAGGGATGTGTCTTGTGTAAGTTTAGTTGCTCTAGAACATTTACTATTGCCTGTGTGAGCGATTCGACAGCGCCTGGATAGTAGCTCCACGTGGAATCAGATGGTGGCAACTTGGGTGTCAGGTGAAAGAAAAACAGAAGAAATATATATTGTGGGGCTTTTGGCATTGCCTATGTTGGTCAGAAGGCGATTTGATTGTAGTGCCATAGAAGTCGGAGGGTATCAAGTTAGTGTCAGGTGAAAGAGAATCAGGAGTAATGCATATTCTGTGAGTTTGGTTGGTATAGGCATTTCGGCAGCCTATGTCTGCCAGTAGGCGATTGGACGGCGATTGGATTGTGGCTCCCCCTGGAGTAAGATGGGGTCAACTTTGATGTCAGTTGAAAGAATCAGAAGTAAAGCCTATTCTGTAAGTTTGGTTGCAGTAGGTGTTTTGGCATTGCTTGTATGAGCCAGTAGGCGATTCGACGGCGATTCAACGGCGATTCGATTGTAGCGCCCCCTAGAATCAGATGATATCAACTTTTGTATCATATGAAACAGAATCAGAAGGAATTTATATTGTGTAAGTTTGGTTGCTCTAGGGGTTTTGACATTTACTGTTTGAGCCGCAAGACGATACAATGGCGATTAGATTGTGGCGCCCCATGGAGTCAGACGGTGTCAACTTTGGATTTAAGTGAAAGAGGATCAAAGTGTGTGTATATTGTGTACGTTTCTTGCTCTAGACCATTTATTATTGCCTGTGTGAGACAGAAGGTGATTCGACGGCGATTCAATTGTAGCTCCCCCTTGAATCACATAGTGTCAACTTTGGTGTCAGGCGAAAGAGGATGAGTAGAGATGTGTCTTGTGTAAGTTTGGTTGCTCTAGACTGGTTACTAATGCCTGTGTGAGCCAGAAGGCAATTCGACGGCGATTCGATTATAGCGTCCCCTGGAGTTACACAGTGTCAACTTTGGTGTCAGGCGAGAGAAAATCAGCAGAGATCTGTGTTGTGTAAGTTTAGTTGCTCTAGACCATTTGCTAGAAGGCGATTTGACGGCGATTCGATTGTGGCGCGTCCTGGAGTCAGATAGTGTGAACTTTGGTGTCACGTGAAAGAGAATTAGAAGTGGTGTATATTGTATAAAATTGTTTATTGTATATTTCAAAGGAAAAGAGATATTGGAATGTTAAAGTTTCAGAAAGTACTGACTGGTCCCTCTGAATCGCCTACCGCGAACCACCGAATAACTTTTCTGCTCTGACTGTCATTTACGAGCATGCAAAAGGCTTTCATGATCAACCATGTGCATACTAAACGATTTTCGTGGCGCTGGCACCAAATTCGATATACGATAGCATTCAAAGAAGCGTTGTAGTGCACAGGGAGATGAACGTCCCTGTAAATATCTGAATTTATCTCTAAAGAGTGCGTGGTTTAAATCATACATGTACATGTCATAACTTTGTCGTCTCCCTTGGCAGAGAAAATGATGATTGCAAATCTGCAACAAAATCTATGACATTCACACTGTTTTGCGTTTAACTCCCTAACTGCGTCTGGACCCACATGTAGAAAACCGTTATCAGCAACGAGGGAATGTATAAGGTGCAGGGGAATCTCGAGATATTCAAAGCTTCAAACTACATGGTTAGTCTCTCAGCGCTCGGCATCGAGGACGTACTAGCCGCGAGCGTTGACTCTTCCTGTGTGAAACGTAGGTTTTAATAACTTCACTTCACAAATGTTTGTACTTTCATACACTTGTTAAAGATCACTGGCTTGTATTTCGCCACATAATTCCACTCGACGCGTTCTCAAAACCCAGAGGTCTGGTTAGTGTCATAAATTGGAATTTTATTTAAGATTGTCCACTACTGGTTTAAACTGATACGTTAGTGTATTTGACTTTGTATAGCCAGAATCCATCTGGAAATTGACATCGTTTTGATACAAATTCCCACGTTAAAAAGGTAAGTGACGTCACCGCTGACGCATCGGGAAGTTGGCTGGAGACCGATCAGGGGAATAAGTCTAGTGTTTTAAAGTCATTATTGCGTTTCCCGGAAGCTATGTTTGTAATAAGGAGCTTTAGCTTAATCTGGAAACTAATGTTTTAACCCTGCCATAGCTACGCTCCTTAACTATCTTAGGTCTGGTGGAGGAACGGAAGGTAGAATAAATTTACTGCTATGCCGGGTATCTGTAAGGCTATGCCAAGCGATACTTAGACATGAGTTTCAAGTTTCTATTTGGATTTTTTGGATGGAATTTTAATTACTGTTCACGTTTATGGCTAAATTTTGGATTTAGCCATTTTCTACCTTGAAAACCATGTTATTGCTTGTTAAAAACACAATGCTGTATCATAGGAGTCACTCATCTTGCTTAGGCAGGTTTCCCGATTAAGTCTTGTGATCGCTACGTTTTAAGAGAATTAGCACCTATCAGCGGGATGCTACAACACCGTTAGAACACCTCTAATAAAGGTCTTGAAATCGGCCGCCCGGGTTATCTGTGGACATCCGTAGCATATGTTCTAACTCTCTGATGTTTACAGCGGCCTTGTGGAACTGTCTGGACCAGTGAGGTTATACACGCAACAGCCATTATACTTTCCCTGTCTTTAGATTCTTTTCGAACAAGGCCGCAAGCCGTAAAGAAAACTTTCTGAGGCGTCATAAAAAGTTTTTGAATTTTGAACCAACTTTGACATTTCGATGAACTTTGAACGGGTGGTTCCGAACCTTCATCTGTTTTTTTCGTCAAGGTATTTAACACTTTGAGAAATAGGAAGGACCCCAATTTGGGGTTTTTAAGCTACATAATTTTTGTGGCTTATACGTCGAACTATATATTTTATTTATTTATTTATTTGATTCGTGTTTCATGCCGTACTCAAAATTATTTCACTTATACGACGGCGGCCAGCATTATGCTGGGATGGAAACCGGGCACAGCCCATGGTCATCCACAGGTTGCTGGAAAACCAACTTATAAAAGCTAGTCATTTTTAATTTGCAACAAATTGTAGACCAAGGTATGCACTTTCCGAGACATGTGAACAAATTTCAGCTACAGTTTTTGCTAAATGTGATTAGATGGCATCACCCATTTTCGGAAGAAGAATGTAAGCCAATTCTTTTAACTTAGAGGCTATCTGGGCATTTATCTACTCTGTTTACTGCCTAGTTACCTGTCCATGAAAGTGGGCTGTGTATCTTACTTTACCGGCATTGTCATATCCACGTGAAAATGGTCTGTATATCTTACTATACCAGCATTGTCATATCTCCATGAAAGTGAGCTGTGTATGTCACTACACCAGCATTGTCATATCTCCATGAAAGAGGACTGTATATCTTACTACCCCAGCATTGTCATATCTCCATGAAAGTGGGCTGTGTATCTTACTATACCAGCATTGTCATATCTCCATGAAAGTGGGCTGTGTATGTCACTACACCAGCATTGTCATATCTCCATGAAAGTGGACTGTGTATGTTGCTACACCAGCATTGTCATATCTCCATGAAAGTGGGCTGTGTATGTCACTACACCAGCATTGTCATATCTCCATGAAAGTGGGCTGTGTATGTCACTACCCCAGCATGTCATATCTCCATGAAAGTGGGCTGTGTATGTCACTACACCAGCATTGTCATATCTCCATGAAAGTGGACTGTGTATGTTGCTACACCAGCATTGTCATATCACAAACTGCTCTGTGCTGAACCATTTGGGCAGACTGCTCAGAAGCCATACAAACGGCGGGCAGTTCTAGTGTGACTTCTTTGATTGCTACAGTATTTTATTCTCACGGCAATCATATAAACTTTAAAGTTAAGCATAACAGCTTTGTTTTATCTACAAAGTCAGTGTTACAAATTAAAACTAAGCGTTCTCCCTTTAAACTTCTTGTTAAATTTATACACCCAGAATGAAATACGAAGGCCAGAACCGGTGCCCAATATGGAGATTACAGGAAAGTCGCTCCTCAGATGTTTGCTGAGTCAGACAACCCACATTGTCCTGTTAAAATGTGCAAATTGTACAGTTCTCATCGCCTCACCTGTATGAATGAACCAGACGCCCGATTTTATTTACGCACTCTCCAATCTCCTATGGGGGAACAATTGGTATAGCAGCCAACCGACAGGTAAAAACACCAGTGGGAAAATAATGCAAGTCATCGCCGAGGAGAGAACTCTTCAGGGAAAGAAGGTGACACATACTACAAGGAAGACTTTCGCCACATTATTACTGAGGTCGCACCACTTGGCGGGTGGAAAAATTTGACCTGTAATTTCTGAATGAGTATTCTGCGCAACCCATGAAAAAGCAGAGAGACCATTCCACTAGATTGCCTGTAGTAATGATCACTAAGATAGATGACAGGGAAAACATGGAAATGCTAGAGCCAAACATGCAGCTATCCGAGAATGATCGACAGGCAACGGGTCAATACAGTCCACCTCAGACCAATACCACAGAGCTTGAAAACAACCATTTAATAATTATATTATATTATATTATATTGTATTATATTGTATTATATTGTATTATATTATATTATATTATATTATATTATATTATATTATATTATATTATATTATATAGTGGATAGTATACAATGTAAGATAATAACTGCATTAGAGTTTGTCAGTTTTACTGTTTCAAGGCTGCAGTTGTCATTTCATAGTCTTCCCTTTCTCCCAAGAAAGCTTCTCACGGAAAAATTCCTCGTTTGGCCAGGTTGAGTCGCCAGTTAAACGGTAGGGCCGCTGTTCGTATTCACGAACAGATCTATTTGCGTTGTTAAGAGTGGAGGATGGCGGTTACGGTACCAGGGCCCAAATATTTGGTACATTCCCATCTGTATGAAAATCAATTCCCATGATAATGAATGAATAGATGAACGTATTGTGCGGGGCCACCCTTTGCAGAGATCCGGTGTGAATAACATAATTCTATTTTCAGAAAGGTATCCGTTTTAATGTATTATGGATAAAGCCGGATATTTACAGTGTAAATGCTATTAGGAGTTGTCCAATGAAATATTATCTTGACATCAAGTCTTCATTCGGACAGTTATTTTAAGGGAAAGAGCACTACTATTGTCAGACAAGACCATGATTTACACAAGCCAGTATGAATTTTTCAGTAGAATTGACGTACACAGTGGGCGGAAGCAAGGTGAAAGTATATCACCCAGTCACTGAGTGCTTCAACATTAAACATAATATATAATATCGCCATAATGTAGTCGATATTTTAACCAATAGGACAAAAAATCTGTTATAATGTAAAATCACAGAATTTCGAACAGGATACACCTGTCTGAGATGTCGTGAGGAAAATTAAATATTTGGACACTGCGATGTGCTGCCGGTAACATACTATCCGTGACCCAGTTTTTGACTATAAGATGACCTACTGCTATTTTTGAGTACATTACACGTACCTATGCAAAATTCTCAGACTGTCTTTTCTTTTGATGTGGAGAATTGTTCTTTTCTACTATTGATGACCAGCTCAAGTGTGACGTCTGAGTCTTACTGCTACCTGTACATAATTCAAGCCTTGTCTGAACGTAGCTGTCAGTGTACTTTTGTCTGAGATCGCTCTAATGACGCACAGCCAGTAATGGATTGGTCATCCACATGATATCAGAAACGGCAAATGACACTGGAATAAGCTATTTAATAGGGTTTATCCGGGTACGTGAAGATGGAAACCGTTCCCCCAAATGACCAGCTGTTACTAGCCTCTATATTTACCGTATTGTCTTCAACTTTCCTGTCAGTCTGAGAGGGTGTTGTGTGGAGAGCTTTGTGCGCCCTGGTCGACGTATTGTTAATGTCATTTGTCACGCCATATTAAAGCTGATTGCCGTTATTCCCTAAACATCACCCGGTATCTCTCATTCTAATACCTTTGTAAGACGGTCGATAGCTTCAATGCTGAGATTCGAGGGTTTTTGAGTCCGCTACTTTTCAACAGTATGCTTAATACATATTTTACTCTTCATGCTACGGACATGCATTTACATGCAAATTCTAACCCAGTGTTGGCATGGATACCAGTACAGTTGCACTGATTACATACAAAGGTAAGACTTTAGCATTATAAACAGTCAAAAGCAGTCAAAAAGTATCCACCCAAAATTTCAATTTTGATATATCTCTAACATATGTCATACTTTGTAATTACATAAAAGGGAACTCTCAAGGTTTATCCACAGCTTTTGCATTATTAAAAATAACGACTTAATTCTTGAAGGTCTATTGTTACTATCTAATTAGGTTTCTGTTCCCAGATATTTCACTAAGATACATCAATAATAGGATGTTATAAGTATTAAAGGTTTAGGGTTATTGACAGACCTTCAGCTGCGGTTCCATCTGGTACCAGTGGGAAACTGGCTAATATTTTTTTTATCATTTTGGATTTTGACATTACCATATGCAAAAGATAAAGCTTGTATAAACAAACAAATTCATAGGCCCGGAACTTAGCTGGATCACTGACATTCAGGTATGACGTGAAAAAAGCACTCTGTTGGACCCTCCAAAAATAATGTAGGTCGAAGCCTGAAAGAAAAAGTGGTTTATGGTTTAGGGGTAATACCACACCTGTTGTCATGATTTAGAGAAAATACTACACCTGTTGTTATGGTTCGGAGACAATACCACACACCTATTGTTATAATTAAAAGATAATATCACACCTGATGTTATGATTGGGAGACAATATCACAGAGATTGACTGCGTCTCTAACATTAAACATTTTGTTGCATGTGCCTTACGTTTATTCTGGATACACATTTTTTCTGAACCTGTAAACCTTTCCGACCGATAAATGAAAAATCCTGTCACAGTGTTGAACCACACTGTAAATAAATAAATAAAGATATCGAATAAAAAATTAAATATATAAATGAATAAATATCTTGAATGAATTTAACCTGAAACAGTTTTATTCCAATTTTTATTTGTTGATGGAGGCCTAGTTTTCCTATGAACTGGGGGATAACGGAACATTTCATTCCGAAAGTGGAAGATTTATGTTCTGATGGGTAGCTTTCACATCAACGAAATGTACTTAACACATGCCATGAAACACTTTATTAGAAAACATGAAATTCTATTTTCCATAAATAGACTTAAAATCAAGAACTTATTTTAAAGACTGAATGAATCATTATGGTTTAACGCCACATCGACGATATATTGTGATGATATATTTGAAAGAAGCGTAAACATTGGACGTAAAAAGATAAATAAAACATGGCCAGTACACACAAATACATGCATCACATCACTCAAAGCGAGGGTTTACGTCATACTAAAGTAGATACCATGGCTCTATTATTGACGGTTCATTTATTGTCCAGAGTTAATGCAGGTTGGTTTGCGTGGTCACGTGTTGTTAATGGGATAAATAATGATGTGACATGATGTGACAAGCAAACAAAAGAGACTGGTCATATACTAAAACAGGAATCACGCAAGAATTGAATCAGATGACTGTAGGTACAGAAACGATAGTGCACAGTCTGCGCAAATGTGACATTCTCATTGCTTGTGCTAAGTGGAGAATGGCTGAAGTAGGTGGTGGTTGGGAGAAGTGGTAGTGGTAATGTGAAGCGATGTGAAAGCGCATCTTCCTGTGTATCTCTCGTCATTGTGATTATTATTTCGAGCACAGTTTGCTTGACCTTTTCCGAAGACAATTTGTTGTGACTTCATATTTACTCTGCTTACAACTGCGATTTAACGATACAATATGGTTGGAGCAGAGCACTACAAGCGGAACGTTTATGAAGTGATTATGTAAATCTAAGTTCCCCGTAGTTCTGAGCAACAGAAAAATCACCAGCCTTTCTATCAAAGAGAAAAGTCAAACTGTTGTTTTCATAGATTAGACTATGCGTTAAAAAGTTATACATTTGAACTGATTGCCCAGTGGTTAACGCACTTGCTTTATAATCCGTTTTCATCACAGGTCGGTGGCGTGGAATTGTCAAGCTTCCTCCTGTTAAAACAGTGTTGGTTTTTCTCTGCGAATAAGCGATTGACGTTGCTCTTTTGTGTGGCCTTACATGAAATTCTGGCCGTAGGTCGGTGGTTTACTTCTGCCATTCCGTTTTCCTCTGCCTATAATGTACAATAACATGCATCTTTTCAGAAACATTCTTGAATGTGACATTAAACAAGAATGAATGACACTGGCTTAACGGCAGAGTTAAATAAAGAGCCTAAATGAGATTATAAGTGATCATCGAAGGAAAATCATAGCGGTTTGTCAGTATATTAGCGATGGTTGTTTAATCCCATACTCAAGAGCTAAAACCACCGATCTTCGGCAATATCTGGCAAACAGTCCCCCGTGTAAAGTATAGATATGTACAACGTATTGACAAGCCGTCTTCGAAGTGAAAGGGTAGCACTACCGGAGAGTAAAGATGAGAAACAACTGGCTTGTTCAACTCTTAGATCAGCCTTACACAAAATCAAGAGACGTTCAATACATACATTTGAACAAAATAGACAAGTATTTATTTATTTATTTTTTTATTTGACTGGTGTTTTACGCTGTACCCAAGAATATTTCACTCATAGCAAGGGGCGAAACACAAGTTCACAAAGTGCTGCGTACAGAAAATGGAGTACAAATGACAAATGTCGAATGGCATGAAGGCCGATGCCTCCAAGCCCGGTAAAATCCTTCACAGTAAATATAACTGCTCTCAAGAGGACTGGAGTAAACGACTGTGAGCTTCACAACTCCGTGCCTTACATTTATAGACTAACTTAAAGAAAATCCTGCATACAATGTTTAAAGACGGGATTCGTAACAAAGGAAACTTAAACGGCCTCTTATTTTGACCTATACCCCACAAACAATGAGAGCCAGGAATGTACAAATTTCTTGTTTAAATTCTGTTATGAATTTGGACATTTTGTGTGACTAACAGATAAACACCTCTAGCCACAAAACCGCAACCAGCTACCTAAGTACTTCGTCAGGTAAGTGCATACGGCATTTTGCACATTTGCTAAAGTGAGTTACATCATCTCCTTGGTCTTGATTTTAAGACCCATCAAGGCCATTCTTAAATTTATTTATTTATTTATTTATTTGGATGGGGTTTCACAAACTACTTACGCCACCCTTAGATAAAACTAAAACTAAGCTCATATAAAATGCACTACGTAATATATACATTATATATATATAAACTCCAGCCATACAATACCCGTAGTGTGCGCTACGACATATGTACATGTAGTTATTTCAAAGTTAAGCGGTAAAAGAGCTGTGGGAAAGTGTCGTCTGCATTGCTGTTATGTCATTTGAAGACGCCTGCTGTACACTTACTCATTTCCAAAATTATAGAACCCCAGTCCTGTAGGCATATGTGAGAAGCGGCAAACGTGCCACGGAATAGGAATAATAAACATATTTCAAAGAAAAAATCGATAATAAGATATTAGGATTCGTGGAAAAAGCATATGATACATCTAGACGTTTCATGCGTTAACCTTTAAGTTCGTCAGGAAACCCATGTGACAGACGACCATTTAGACGTAGATCCACGTTAACAATGCTGTAATGAGGTAAAACAAGGAAAATGCTATAATTTTTTCTTTCCTTGTTGTTATTATTATTTGTTTAATTCATTGGTGTTTTACGACGTTCTCAAGAATATTTCACATATACGACGGCGGCCAGCGTTAACTTGGGAGGAAACAGGGTGAAAATCCATTTTCGCTATGCACCTTGCTCCTGGATATTGCAATCGTACTATGGCCCGAAAGTGTATGCCCAGAGGAGGCGACCACATTTGACCAGATACCGGACAATTCAACTATCACAAGGGCACAGCCCAATCAACGAAGGGTGGATACATATTGCTGGTAAAATCTGTCAAAGTTGTGTGAAAATAGCTTTTATTTGTGGACAAATCGTTAGTTTTATTCCACAATGCATTATCACATGGACAACAAATACGACAGAAATGTTTTTTGTGACGATGAGATGAATGTCTGCCTGTAGCTGGCAATTCAGTGTCGTCAGTATAGAACGGAAGTCATGAAATTATGAAAAATATTGCCACGGGTGATTCAATTTTGTGGTAAGGAAATGCCTGGAAGAAACCCGAGTATCGAAGACATTCAGTAAGATAGCCAACGGATGTGAAATGACATAAAAATTATAATAATTGTTCTATTGTTTCATAATTACCCTGTCATTAACCATTTTTACCATTGGGCTATTCAAAAGAAATAAAGCTACTCTTTAAAATCCAGTAATGATCTTTATTTTCTCAGCTCAGTACAGATCATACCTGTATTTATGGGGAAAATGTCCACACAAATTGCATCCATGGATTCGGAACTCACAGATTTTCTCTCAGTACCAACGCACCGATGAGGCAGTTTCGTGGATGTTAAATACATTCTTCATCCATTGAGCATTAATTTACAACAAACTCTTATTTTTGATGGATGGAACAATCCATGTATGCTTCAGATGGATAGGCCTGTTGTATTATTGCCATCACATAACGTTGTAGGCCGCAGAAGCCGATTCCAGAGTTTATTGATGATTGACCATAACTTTAGAATTTCTAATCACACTCAGGATTGCATGAGCGTAAACTTTGTACACGTAATCTGCTGATGCATGCAATGCTCGTTTGGTTTATGAGTGGTGGAAACCTGACAGAATCCACACTACATGTAGTCCTGACAAACATTCTGACTTCAAGCCGAATACGAACCAACGGAGACTGCAGTCAAGACTTCACCGGTCAGGAGCCTATCAGCTGTGGCGAAATCAATGTTATAGCATGATTTATTAATGAGTACTCTAAGAAACTGGTGGCCTAGTTAGCGTCGAATAGAGGGAACTAATAAAGGGGCACAACTACAATTTAAACACCTGTTCTATCGAACTTCTGTACCTAAGGGTAGTCTCCCCTGTATTATTCATGTTCGCTCGCAAATCCTCTTTTTATTGAGTGAGTAGGGTTTAACGTCGTGCTTAGCAATTTTTTCAGTCATATGACAACGGAAGAGTCCTTAGAGTGCATGTACGTGCAATGAGCCTCCTTTTTGCAGGACGGATTTCCACTGCTCTTTTATCTAGTGCTGCCTTAAGTTTAACCTGTCTGCAGTAACCAACAGTATGATTCACGCGTGAATACTCTCTAATATAAGAAGATTACTTTCACCATAATGTTCCAACTTAATGAAATAGGAAAATGAAAAACAAATAAGATAAGAACGATTGCCTGGCAGGGTAACCGATGACAAAATCTTGAAGTTCAAAGTTAATTTACAGTAAATCTAGTTTTAGACATTTATGTTGGTTGTATATTATGCTTCAGTATTCAATTCCTTGCAACCAGTATTATTACATTTATTCCATATATTTCCTCCAGGACCAATTTTCCCTAGGGTCAGGATTAAAGTTCTTCGAGCTTATCGTGCTTCGAGCTTATCGTGCTTCGAGCTTATCGTGCTTGTATTTACCCCTCGTTAGGATAATTTATGAACAAGTGGTCGACAGATCTACCTGGCTGTTTATACATTTTACTTACGTTTGTTGATCCAGTCTTGTCTTGATCCAGTATGGCGTGATAATCTGTTTATCAGTTAGTGTGGTTAGTTGTCAACGAAATTATGAAAGTTTAAAAACGGCTAGTTATTCGGAACTGAAACTTGGCGCATGGCTTCAATGAGAAAGGTAACAGGTCAAGGGCGAGTTTTGGAACGTTTCGTCTTTTTTAGCAAAAATATATGGAAGTTGTTCTTTCATATGCAGAATAAAAAAAAAACTATCTTCAATCAATATTATCTAGAGGTAATAATCTTATGACGAAAATATAGATACATACTTTCCGTTTACATTTATGACATTAGAAACAAAATCAGTAGAAATCTCAATATATTTTTCCTTTAAAACGCTCATTTAAAAAAACTCACTAATTTCTCAGTTGGAAACAATAAACAGATTACGTGTGCATAAAGAATGCACATCGACAGTATATTCTATCCAGATGTAATAATGTGTGTGAGTAATCCAACTTCCAAGCATCCTTTTGAAAATTTTAATGAAAACAGGTGCAAGATTACATATGCACAACTTGGTGTTTAAGAGGTTGAGGCTTTTATTGTACACTGCATTCTGAACCATTATCAATCTTCCAACTGACAGAAGAAATTGCAAAACATCGTACCAAACCTTCACTACGATTTATGTTTAACACTGAAGCCCAGTGTCACACAGAGATACTACATAATCAAATCAAACTCCTTTAGGCAGTTCGGGAAAGACGGGGCTTTACTGGGTATTCCAATTTGTCCGACCTTTGATTTGCTCTCAGTTTATGGATTCAGATTCACCAAGCATCTGCAAAGGACACCATTTAGATTTTGCAATGTTTTGTAAAATCTACATTCACGAGTTGCAACAATCATAAACATACCTGAAATTAACCCTTTGCAACGCAACTCTTTCCACTAGTTTTTAACATAATTTTTTCTGATATTCAAAGAACACTGACACTGCATGTGTGTTAAACGTACCAACAGAAGACTTTATATGACTGACTGACTTTTGTCTCAAGTTATATCTAAGAATTTTTTCTTTGTAGAATGGCAGCCAGTATATCAATATTTGTGAAAACAGGTGCAATAGCTCTTGGAGTAAACCACCAATCGTTGGCAAGTTACTGAATGTTAGCAAACTTTTTCAAGAAAGCAAGTGGTATCCAGCAAACTTAAGCAAGATTGCATGAGTGAGAATATCATAAGATTTAAAATCAGATTTTAGCATGTGTTCTTTAAAGAAAGAGAAAGCTAAAATATGAAATACAGTTCATCATATAGACACCTGAAAACTAAAAAATATTTTTAGTTATTTTTTCAGATTTTTGAATAGTGTTGAAAGGCATTCAAATATATGAATAGTGTGGTGGGATTTATGAGCTATACTGACGGTATTTAGGAACTCTGATGTAACATCACCTTTTTTCCTGATGTTCACCAGAAGGAAGGAATTTTAGAAGCATTGTGACAGTAATATTTAACTTAAAGGTAAAAAAGTTATTTCAACATTCAGTGTCGTGATTGGAGTTGGAAAAACTTCCTGTGACGTCAGAGTTCCTAAACTCTTATAGTGTGGTTCACAAAGCCCATAGAAGTCAAATGTTTGAACGCCTTTAGCTCTCTTCAGAAAAATCTAAAAATATTAAATGAAAATATATTTACACATAGTTTTAGGTGGTCTAGTGATGTTACTTCGATTTTAGAGGTTTTTATCTTTACGTCACTTAATCCTAAAAAGAAAACATTGCTAGAGTATATAGCTGCTACAAACAGATGCTAATAGTAAGAGACTGCAGTACACCAGGGCTCTAACTGGTGAAAATTTTGAAATTTGTTTTAAAAAGCAATTAGTTAAATTGCACCATATAAAATGGCAATAAATGGGTATTTGCTAGCTTACTCATCAGTCCATTTAGAACATAATGTAACATAATATGACAAACAAAGCTGAAAAATCAAGTGCTTTCAAGAGTGTATTCCAAAATTAATTCTTTTTCAAAACCTTCAAGGCAAAACCTTTGAAACCTCAGTAAATTTAAGTTCTTTCCAGAATTTCAGAGATCATTTGGAACCCTGGTGCATGTACTGTTTTCATTTCAACTCTCATTCGAGATGATAAAAAATCAAAAAAATCAAATAGTTAATGTAAAAGACTTTGGAATCTCACCTTTGTATGAATCCCAGTGTGGCCGATACACCTTCCTGGTATTGTATGTTAAATATGTAACTTGCAGATACTATCACTAAACCATCCAAGAGATGTATTTCTTGAGTAACAACTGCGTATATAGCCTACTACATGTATATACATGTACTAAGATGTATTCGTTGAGTGTTCTGTACCTCGCATATTAGCCCTTAGTTCATTTGACTTTGCATAATCGTCACGAGATGTCATATTCGTTAACACCGTCGTGTTTCACTTTTAGTTACATTTGGGGTCATACATTTGCCATACATGTACATATGCTCATTTGACACAATATAAAGTGCTTCTTGCATTTCTTGCAGTGTAGTTACCGCTGTTCAGAGGATGACAAGAGCAGAATCAAGTTGATTAAAAAATTAATTTAAAACCCCCTAGCTTGTACCTTTTCTAACAATCGACATGACGCAACTACAGTTGGGTATTCTCCAGCGAACATATCTTTTATATCTCACCTAAGATGTCTATTGATACAGAAGTAGGTAGAGTCCCGTGAGTACTACTTGTATGTCTCCCAGACAGAGAAGCAAAGTAATACTTGTGTATGAAATGTACTTTAATAGGGTTTCTATCTTCATAGAAGCATCCCCATCTTTCTGCACGACGTCTCTTTGCTGATTGTGTTCAAAGACGACATCAAAAGCAAAATCAATAAACAACAATTACCTTTAAACTCATCTTCTCGGAAAATTACTCCGCCAAATAATGTCACAGGTGTAATTACCCTTAGGTCTATCTGCTGTTGCTAATAAGACTTGTCTACAGAGGTGAAAATGGTGGGATGTGCAGGCCCCTCTATTAAGACGACAATCCATTGTTTTCGTGGCATAAGCCTCATTTCGAAAGTTTCACACAGCTGACTCATTAATGATTATACATTACTTTAAGCACTGTACAGCATCCGTAATCTGTAAGGCTTTGGACTGACATGTCTTCACTTGTATGTATCACGTGAACTCCCACAAATCTCCTACCATGTAATTGTGTCCTCTGTCATCATTTATCGTACTCGTCCGAGTTGGCACATATAGAACAACAGGTCAGTTTCCGGATCACTAGTCGGCAAAATATTGTCTGCCAAAATCCAACTATTTTTGTCTTGGCTGTTTGTTTTATTAAGAACCCTAGGTTCGACAGGTTTGATTATGGACAAGATTTGTTCTAAAAATGTGAAGCTATCGTAGACTTGAGCCTTAACTTTAATTTATGGGAGTCGGGTCAAATCGTACCAAAGAGTCATGTCTGGTGTCTTCCGCATGATACTTTAGTGGTGGTAGAACTTTGGTGCCATGGACCCGGCCACAAGAAGACACAATACATGTACACACACCTAATGTCTTCATCGTTATATGACTGAAAAATTGTTAAGTAAGACGTCAAACAGTACAAAAAGTCGCATGGACATTTTGTTTCCAATTAGCATGCATATACACAGTATAAAATACGCCGCTTCCAAATAGTTCATCAACGGTATGAAAGTGGAGAGACACACAATCTTTGTACTTGCGGTAACAATTGATATTCTGTAAAAGATTAAGCGTGGACAAACTCACATAAAGTCTATGGAATCCTCATGTTAATTACCACATACTTTGCTATATATAATGCAAAAGTACTTCAAAGCGATTGCTGTTCTCTTGAAAGATCAACTGATGTGGATAGTAGTGTTAAACCTTGTTTAGAGCGCAACTACCCAAGAAGCAAATGTTGTGAACGGGTAGATGTTGTATCTCCACGCAAGGTAACAATCAAAAAGCCCCTTTATGAAGTACATGTATCTCGTTCGCAAAAGGCTGAGTAAATATATTGTACATTCGCAGAATACATAACAAAGATTTTTCTCTCAACGGTATGTAGTTATTTCATTAATACTTGGATTAATTCCACTTCAAACTTTGCACCATGTTATGTGATATACTTAGTCCAGGAGTTCATGTACACTTATGTTAAGTGAATGTACCACTGTCGTAAATGAACAAACACTTTTTTATTAACTTCACGGAATTTTTGCAGCAGTGTCAGATATACTAAAAGCTGGAGTTGGTCCTATTTGGTAACATCCTATGAGGCAACCCTTTGTAAGACAGTGATATCATCACAAATTCATTTATATCCATCCCTGTGAAGGGATGATCGATACACCTTAACTACATCATTTTGTAAGCCTTCGTACCTCCATGTGTACATTCAATTAATCATGTCTTAAATGCAATACGTAATGACCCAGGAGCCTCTCACCAATGCGGTCGCTGTGAATTCAAGTCCAGCTCTTGCAGACTTCCTCTTCGGCCGTACGTGAGAAGGTTTGCCTGCAACCTGAGGGTCGTCGTGGGTTTCCCCCGGGCTCTGCTCGCTTCCCTGCCACAAGAACGCTGGCCGCCGTCGTATAAGTGAAATATTCTTGAGTAAGGCGTAAAACACCAATCAAATAAATAAATAAATAATTCATTAATTACATACAGTATTTAAGTATACCGCTTTGAAGCCGATGTAGACTCAAGTACTTGGACATTCCTACAATGAAAATTCTCTGCCAGTTTATCAGTTTTTATTCAGCCTGACTCCATCTTAATTAAGCCCAATTACCACGCTGGTCGTCGCTATGGTTTAATCCGCTTTCCTGTGTGTTTCGCTGCATTCGATTAGACAACACTTATCGAACACAGCAAATGCGAAATGTCCTTAGGCAGTAATTGTACAAGGACTTGAATAGACAGCACTAAATTCAATAACGACATACCCAACTTTCCCTATGAATTTCTCACCAGTTGAAGTTCGTGAAGCAACCAGAGTTGTTCGCCAGTCAAATATTGGGGCACTTCCAAACTGAAGTCGGTACTGAAGTTGTGAGATTTCTACCAGCATTATTTAATAAAATATTTGCTCAGTTTTCTTGTACTGAATACTGATTAATTTTGATTTTTTTCTTTTAAGATCGATCCTATTGTGGTAAATTATGTTGATAGCTTTGCTGAACGCCATCTATTCCATCCACCTTGAGATGATCAGACTAGTGAATTCTCACAACAGCTTTTTTTATGTCAGTTGATCGTACTAATCGCTGGTATTTAACCACTGGACACCTGGTTGTTGGCCAGAATTGCTATTAATATATTTCTCCTAATTTCATTTCTTTTTAATTAGGGTTAAATGTGCAGTACATGAATTGTTCATTTATATCACGTACATGTATATCAGATATATGGGCGAAGTGATTGGAAGTAATTCACTGTGCTCTTCCAGGTATATAAACATCCCCTACTTTAACGCCACGGCGGAAGTGAAGACACTTGTATTAGACGCAGCTAACTAGACTGGTTAGGAACAAATGTGTAACTGCCACTCTTGTCCTGTACAGAAGCAAACCCATAGATGTAAATGGATGGGCCCTTAACAAAAATACTGTCTCTGGCGTTCAACCTGTGTTGCAGAAGATGCCTATACGAAAAGACGGGATTCTTTTGCCATTCTTTCACACGCTGAAAAATGTTTTTTTTTTAACTAACAGATAAGTAAATGGCATATGGCGTTTAAAACACATAGTGTTGTCAAAAGCACTACCGCGAAAAGACGTTATATGAAAGTTCTGCTTAAATATGCACCTAAAGAATGCTTGAGAATCACTATAGCTACCATTTACCAAATTGCCCTGTCTTCACAGTTTATTGAAAAGTTATCTCTTTTTATATCCTTTTTTTTTTTAAATTTCAGTGGTACCCCGGAACGACTGACGACAACTTGTTTCTTGCTTTGTTTCATTTCGTAGTTTGATTTTATTGACTGTTAGCTCAATCGCTGTATACAACAGTAAGTCAGCCCAGTAGGTATACTGTACCAGTGTAACAATTAAAATAAGTGACAGACAGTTTCATTGATTTTTTAGTGTAGTCAACCATCGCTGGAGGATGTCAGCCATCCAGCTATCAAAAGGAGGGACTTGAATTGATGAGAACAAAGCCGTGGGCACAGGCTCATTCTTCCACACTTAGTGGTTAACCTCGGTGGACGTGACAAATACAGCAACCGAGAGGCTCTGACCAGCGTCAAAATCTAGACATTCGTGCGCATTGCCACATGGTAGAATAACCATATAAGACCTCCTATTATTGCTCTATTTTTCGATTTTTAGGTGTAACCTGGCCTCCTTACCTATGAAATATAACAGAATTTTATATCGTATAACAGACTTGGAACAGGCAAACGTTCTAAGGTGCAACGGTCAGCCTTGTGACTTTGGAATGGAATAATCCTTTTTGTGTTAAAATTAGATTTCAAAGGTGGACGATCAATTAGTGTGCGACACTTTGATTAAGTTAATTCACTTACTGCCTTGAAATGAAATATAATCGATTGCAGATTTGCTTATCAGAGTAGGAGTAACACGAACGTGTCGAAAGACATCTGAAAGCAGCAATTTGAAAATGACCAAAAATAGATTTATTAGCCATAGTGCTGGTGTTGACCTCGTTAATGGAGGTTAATAGAAAATACACAAATATTACATCGCTGATAAAAATTAGAAAAAAAATCAGGCGTTTGTGGTAAACTTGCAAACACATTTGCAACATACAACTGTGTGCTATAAAAGAATAATAATAAAAAGTCCCCAAATTGTTAAATTACCAATAGTTAGCAAATGACATCACGAATCATGAAGAATTATATATAAAGCTAGCTATGGAATGCAGACGACTTTACTGAAAAATAATTAATATAATGTTAAAGAATGACGTTATGTAAGTAAGCTGATTTATGTTAGTTGAATGACAAAACCAAACTACATGACAAGCAGATAATTCAGGTGAGAGCCGTAAGTTGAGATGATTCCAGTAAAGTAATTTGCTGCTCCTTGAAAGCGTGCAGTTCAAATTGTGAAGTTTGCTTCGTTTGGTGGTTTTGTCGCAAAAGCCTCGAGTTCCGAACAACAAGCTCTGTTTCTTCCGGCACTACTTTGTCTCTGCTTAGGCGGAATTCGGTGGCAACAGTATCCATCTCGGAGCTACGCCTCCTCAACGAACCAAACATGTTTGACAGTCTCCCTGAAATGAAGTTTTGGTAACGACGGACCCTTTTTGAAGAGAAGCAAGCAAAGCAGGAAAATATTATCTGCTTAAAATTTCGGCGAAATTTGTCACTCATTGCGCTATAAACAAATGGATTCAGACAACTGTTAAGAAAGCCAAACCAATGCGTTAAAAGCATTGTAAAGAAGAAGTTGCCTTCACGGAGAAAGCTATCCTCTTGAAGCTGGCTGACGACTGTGGTCAGGTAAAATGGGGACCATGCCAGGATGAAGGTTATTGCTATCATGATCACCATCAAGGCAACCTGAAACAAACAGAATGCGAGAGCATTTAAAACAGATTCACAGAGTAAAAACGCATGAATGCATTCTGAGGTTTAACTTTGCACTGATCAATACTTAAGCCATTTGGTGATGTTGTCGCCTTGCAGCAGGTTAGCGACATTTTCACAAAAGTAAAATCTAAAGAGAATACAACTAGAGCAGCTATAATATTGTGGTCGTATGTAAACGGTGAAGTACGGCCTAGTGTCAGATTACCTCAGTTAGGGATATATTCTTACTGTCACGTTTAATTACTTCAATAGTTAATTTGGTAACTTTCGTTGTATAATCCCGTTGCTTTGTCCCGGTTTCACCTAAACAACGTCATTCATCAGCTTTATGATAAATTTTGCTTTTCGAACGTTTGGAAAAGTGACCTCTGGTTTTACCGCTAGTTGACATGAAAGTCACAAAGGAAGCAGAAAGACAAGACTACATCGTGCAGACAAAGTACAATGACACCAAGTGTACCAGCACTTGGCTTTAATCTCTACGATGAGAGCTAAGTGAGGAAATATTAACATTGTCACTACCATATACAGCCCAAGGCACAAACCGACTCCAGATTGAACCCAGATATCCCAATTAAACTAAATTGAATGGTGTCTTACAACAGACTGTCTTTGCCTTCCCGCAGGATACTTTCCTATTTATGGTGTTGTTTACATTGTTTTAGCCTACAGAACCACAGTTCATGAAAACTGTGCTGTTGCTTGAGAAGAAAACAGGCAAATAATTCGGCAAGCTGTTACATTGTCAAGTGTATCTAGAGTCAATGGCTATTGTATATAATAATCTCTAAGCAAAGGGTGCACACCAACTGTGGACAACGCAACTAGTTTAGTGTTGTTAACTCGTCTAAGAAACCATCGTATCAGTATCATGAAACGCGAGTTTTATTGTGCCATACAGTTTTGTGTAAAGGGAGGTTATCAGCAAATATTTCGCCATGTCAGTTTAGTTTTTCCGCACTTTTGGATGTCTGAGTGGAATTGGCTTCCAGGAATAGAGGGCTGTGTGTGGTGACGCATCGCGACAAAAAGCGTACCATCTGCAGAAACAAGTCTTACGTGTACTTATTGTCCAGATATGAATAAGGGATGGTCCTGTTTCACATCTACAGTCTAAGAGTACTGACTCTTTGATTAAGTATCTGACCACTGATGTATTGTACAACAGTTGACATTTGTCTAAACCGTTTTCGTTAAGAACATTTTATGAGACTGATGTACAGCACCTGGATAACGTTGGGTGTTAGCAGGTATAAGACCTAGAGGCTGTAGCTGTGTGACCAATGACCTCTATTCTATTTTGATTCTACCCCAACAGAAGCTAGCCCTTGGCGCTGTGGGGATTGAGGAGATGCTGACCACGCTCCTGACGGTAGCTAAAGTCGGACGACCCGATACGGACGGTTTTAACAGTATTTTGTTAAAACAGAATTCCCGTTAAAATAAGCTAGTTTGTTTATATTCTCTGATCAACTTTTCATTCTCCTTTTCCAGAGAGAAAGTGACTATGACTTCATCTGTTGTGACACATTCACCTGACGATAGAACTTCCCCCAGACAATCTCAAGCCTATTTGTAGATTTAACAAAAGCCATTCCAGCGCAACAGAAAACATAACGATAACATCAGACTGAACATTTCAACAGTATGTATTGGTAGTTTAGGTTTTAGATATTGTTATATTTCCTCTAAGGTTATGGGAGCTGCACGTTACAATTTTTCAGTCAGAGGTAAATTCAGTTTAATATCCTAAATCGAATTTTTTACTCAAGACATTCCATTTTGCTTTATTACAAACCTTGCAATTAAGTTAACAAGTAGAGTCTGATATGCTTTAAAATAAGGGCATCAAGTCTACAAATGGAGGCCTCCGTGACCGAGATTTAAGCGCCCCAGCACGGCGCAATGACGCAGGAGCCTCTCTTCAATGCGGTCGCTCACACTGACCTCCTATCTGGTCGTACATGGGAAGATCTTCCAACAATCTGTAGATAGTTGTGGGTTTCCCCCGGGTTCTGCCCGATTTCCGCCCACCATATTGCTGGCGGCAGTCGTATTTATAAGTGAAACATTCTTGAGAATGGCGTAAAACACTAATCAAAGAAATAAATAAATAAACAAATCTACAAATACAACTCACCCATTACTTATATACGGGTTACTGGAAACTGGAACTTGGAACTATTCGCTAAGTTTGGAGTCTGCTGTGGTGTTTAATTCTAACACATTTTCTTGTTAACTTTCTTGTTAAAAGGAAATCTTGGCTGGAGTTTAACTATATGCTGGAGGGAAAAATAATCTCGAGCGCAGCGTGGCGCGTCCGTCTAACCAGATCTTTAAGCTCGCACTCTTTTAATGGATATGTCTGTTTGTGGCATAGCGACGGAAAAATGACCAGTCTCCTAGGCTACCATTGACAAGATGACATCCAGATGACATCAGCCTCATAGCCGGTCTTCCTGGATTCAAAAAAGAGATGTCTGCCTTCGATGCTACGTGGGTTTTACTGGCAGGCAAACTAACCATAATTTAAGGGTTGGCCCCAGGTGAACACTATGCAAATGTATAGAAAACATTAGTCCCTGCTATGCCTATTTCAAGACTTTATAAGATCAAATAATGATGATGTTGAGACAGAACTAGACAATCCTAAAAAAATCACTAGCGAAATAATCACGATCAAATTTCAAACCTTGGAATGTTCTGAAATATTCTGTGTAAATAGGTCATCACCGATAGGCCGGAACTCTCCCATTTCCAGGGTAAATAAAATGGTTTAGACACACTCAGTTCAAACAGGAAACAGTCGAGTTGGGGTAAGGCGGAAAATTGAAGCATTAGGCTTATTATGGGCTAAATAAGAAAACATCTGCGTCAATTGAAACTTTCCTCCTACACAGATGTCTCAGTTCTAGCGCCAGTTCTTTGTACCCTCACGACTCCCCCATTTCAAATATAACCTAGACAAAGATACTCTTAGAAGGCTATGATTGCACGACGTCTTATAGGAAAGTAATTCCTCGTGGGTCTGTCTCATATATTCGAATTGAAGACAGAGAGTTGCTGTTTCATAATGTAACTCATCAAGGATCATCTACAACGAGACAGCCAGTGTCATCCAGTATGAAGATAACAGGAAAATGGGATATACATGTGATTAACTGGTCTCCTCTACCCCTTGAACAAGTGGAAATTGTGCCGGACATTTTGGGCTATATTTATTTTATTTATTTTTTTTGATTGGCGTTTTACGCCGTACTCAAGAATATTTCACTTATACGACGGCGGCCAGCATTATGGTAGGAGGTACGTTTTGGGATATAAAACGGAAATTCAGTCAATCCATGCTATCTATATATTCCAATGCAGTATGCCAATGAAACAATTGCGACATTTTAGTTTTGGTTTGTTTTGTGAATATCTACCTTTTGGTATCTGACCAGCCGACTTTACTAGCTTTAAGGGAGATGCCGTGGAAGATTATTGGCTATTTCACTTTGTGTAATTTAGATGGAAAAATACAATACTTTTGCTTTAATGCCATCACAAGAGGGACCACCCACTAATCCGTAAATAATGTCTTTCATGTTGCTGTAGACGGATCGATTTTTATGAAAATAGACTTTTTCCCGTATAAGTTAGACGGACACAAATAAATAAAAAAACACCCACAGAATTACAGCCGATGGAAAGCTTGGGATAATTCCCTTGGAGAAATTTTTTAAATGATCTCAAATCTCAAAATGAGGAATTTTTGAAGCCCACCATCCGCCTGTTTGATTTCAAGGTTTCTTCTCAATGGTACAAAGCCCTGTCTTCAAGTTCTATTCACCATACCCGTCTTTTGTTTTCCTCATGACGGCTGGCCATTTCCCGCCTCCTCGATACTTGTCTCTTAATGACTACCGGTTTACTCAGGGATACGGATATTCTGATGCACGTTGCGCTAATTGCCACCGAGGGAACTACGTACATGCTGAAAAAAAGAAAGAGAAAATAGGCTCTTCGAAACTGCCCAGTTCCTCGACTAGCCTCCCCATAGAGTGCAACATCTATCTCGTCAAATTTGTCATTGCAAATGACTCGAGCCACTGTTCCCAACTCACTGCCGATGACTGCCGGGAAACTCCGGCAATACAAATAGGGCAAGGTAATGACGATAGGGATCACCCAGGTAGTGGCGATTATTTTACACGTCCGTGATTTGCTGTGAACCTTCATTGCACTTAGAGGATGGACTATGGCGTAGTATCTGAAACAAATCAACAACAAAGGTTTTATATATGAAAAGACAAATCGAATACATCAAGACTGAATAGGTGATTAACTCTTAACGTTTAATGCATTCTTGAACAGTTTTTGTTCGGGTGTCAGGCTTCTTGTCCTTTGATCATGAAGTAGCCTTAGACGCCAGCCAAATGAATAATTATGGTTTAATGCAAAATCGGCAATGTTTCAGCCATATTGTGGCGTTACACGCTTGTCAAAATTTTAATCATGAAACTTGGTATGTTCCATTCCGTTATTTTAGCTGACACTAGCTCTACAATAACTTTCCCAAAATTTAGATTTTTATGTATTTTTAAAGTGATTTCAAATTTGGACTTAAATCCAAGTTCGCTTCTTGACACCGGGGCCTGGTCACCTTGTGGTAACAAAAGTAAGAATTATTTCTATATAACTTCAACTTTATTCCTTGGTCAATAATAAAGAGGTTCCAATATCATTTCATTTTCACCTGCATTAGATCTTTACAGGTAAAGAAAAGGAATATTTTTGGTATCACGTAGAGATGATATTTATAGTCTTGAGCAAATGCATGTCTTGAGTCAGATAAATGTAAATAAAATCCCAAGCATACACATGTAATAAAATCACGCGTGTGGCCATGTTGTGAGTGGTTTATCATCAATTGGCCAGAAATTTCTAATGAGTAAGGATAATCAAACCAAATCTATTGTTACGAGCCCCGTTTTTAAACATTGTATTATATTTCTTTATTTATCAGTGTCTGACTCACATTTTTCTCTCTGTGTATGTTATAGCCTGCACTGTAGTCCAGCCTAGCGTTCTCGAGGCTTGGGTGTTTATGGGTTTAGTGTCATTGTCATAGGGTATACATTCTGCAAAAATATATCCGTGTTGTAAACATGTTTACGGTCAAACCATCCAGAATTTTCTTTTACGTTAGTCTATGGATATGAGCGACGGAGTTTTATTGTTCGCAATCATTTATTCAAGTCCACATCTGAGCAGTCATTCATTCAAGTCCACTTGTAAGCAGTCATTTACACAAGTCCATTTGAGAGTTGTCATATTTACTGTCATCCACTGTAAAGGATTTTGCTGGGTTTGGAGATTTAGGCTTTCACGATATTCGACAATCGTCAATTGTACTCCATTTTCTGTACAGAGCATTTGTGCATCACCACTTGCTATTTTTTAAGATGCTATTTTGGAGTTTGTATCGCTCATTGTCACTTTGTGCGATTACGTTCATTTTATACCAGTTTACCCTGAAAATGACTCTGCGTATATTTCGGAGGAATGAATTCCTCTTAAATATGGATTCAGTATTTATGTGGACATGATCAGATAATAAGGTGAGTGAGTGCTTAGAGTTTAACGTCGTACCAGCTATCTTAAATTTCTCCATAACAGACAGACGGACAGTTAGGGTGGCTAAAGTATACTGTACTAACTTTGTTGAGGCGGTCATTAAAGGTAGAAATGATTTTAGCACAGATGCAAATCCGATCCAGTCTGGTTTTAAATGCCTTGAAATCATATACATAAGACAGACGATGAAGTCAGGCCTCGCTGCATCGCACAAGTATTCGATAAAAAATATTTTGTTAACTGAAGTGTGTAGCTCAAGTTGCTATATCGAAACGTTTTCGCATATTCAACCGCTGTTGTTGAAAGTGTACTGTAACTTCTGTGATAGAGTGTGTTTCTGTGCCAAGTGACATTTCATAATTTGTGTATTATAACATACGTAATCCGTTTACAGTTTCTTTCACCCAATGTAGGTTTAGGTGTCGTGTTACCTTGGAGGTAACATGCCAAATCGCAGCCTGTGAACTTTCGCCGGTGTGGTTGTGCAACTTTCTCATAAATGTAGCAACCATCGCTGTGAGAACGTTCTATATTAAGAATCAAAGTTCATCCAGGTCCTTGAATTTAACAGACTGCAATTTCAGATATATAGCCTTCAGTTCACAGCGGTTATATTTACCTGGTTCACCACAAGGAAGACGAAACGGATTTCCTTTTGTTTAAATTGGGGTAATTTCTGTTTATTTTGAAGAAAGTCCTTTTCTTCGTTATATGTATAACTAAAATTCAGTACACTTTGTACGTATAAATGCATAAATATGTCGTATTATTAGTTAAAAGTAATATCTTGAGAACTGCGTTGGGTCTTAACCCACTGTACACAATGTTAGCATTACCTCTGCTACATAGACGCGTAGTAACACATATACTAGTAATGAGGTTTTGCGTACTGTCACGTGTAAAATATAGTCCGTTTATTGAAGCAGGGATGTAACTCTAAGTTCTCTTATATCAAAAGGGAACAACGTTGGACAAATCTATTGCAATGTTTTAGACTGCATAAATAGTGTATTGTGTATATTGTAAACAGCCATGCTATTCTTTTACTTTTATTCTTTTAACATGCTCTTTCGTCCATTTCTGTAGTCTTCATTCTTCATACAACCCATTCGTTCTTCATACAACTGTGGATCGTACAGATATTAAACCTCTCAATCGAACTTGATGTCCTATCCTTGGATTAGTTACTGGAGAGTACGGATTAACTTAGTGTGATACGCAGTTTTCGAGTTACGTCATTACGACAACAGAGTGACGTCCTATTGGAAAATGACGTCGCCACTTTACGGTGCGGTAGGGCAAACTGCCTATCTTATAACATGGCACTGATCGTGTTTAGATCAAAGTACCGGGATAACATCATTATTTTTGCAATATTGGGAACCCAAATCCATCCAAAAACAAGATTCAGAAGATTAGTCTAATGCTTTTTAATTAGTACTCTATAGTCTATATACCACCTATGTTAAAATTACCAGATTGGCCCTACTGTGCCGTAAAGCGACGACGTTATATAACAAAGGGACGTCACTCTGTTGTCGTGACGTCATATCTCGAAACCTGCGTATTCCTACTCTTTGTGGGAAGAGGCATGTTAGAAAGGATGTAGAATATACACCCCATGTGGCTTAAGTATTCACAAGGGTGGCGTTGTATTAACAGACATTTACGCCTCAATGGGTCTCACTTCTAATAAATGTACTTTACCAGGTTAATAAAAGTCTCTTTTGCAAAGGTTTATTACGTGCATGTAGCTGTTGAGGTGCGGGGTTTGTTTTTATGTCCACGGGTTTGATTCGCTCTCACCCATCCCCCCACCTCCCGTAAAACCTGGCACTTGTGGTACGAGATATAATTAGTTTATTTATTTCATTGGTGCTTACTCCATACTCAAGAATGTATAATTAGTTTAGGAATATTTGATGTTGGCATAGGGTAGACGACCGCAAAAACAAACATCTTTCTTGAAATGGCAATGTAGTAGATTGTTAAGTGTACTGTTACATTTACTGCTCAAATACTCGATCAGGTTATCTTCTGAGTACAGACGTTGGAGAAAAAATTAGCCATCTTCCTTTTTGTTGACGATAAAGCGCCCGTTTCATTGCATACGTGTCGTGTACGTGCACTGAATATTCCCCACAGCAGTCTACCTGATGATAGTTTTGTAATTCAAAGCCTCACACGGTGGAATTCAATACGGCACGGATGGACCACCGATTGATCCTTCAGGACTAGCCATTACAGCTCCTTCCGGGCAGCGACTCCCCTTAATGTCCAGTAATTGTTGTGATTACAATCTCGACGGGGGGTAAGTTGACTCACGAATTTAAAGTAATAGGGAATCTAACATCTTAAATATGGCACTGAAAATTAATAAATCGTGGCCAACGATCCACGCTGTTGGACAGGACCGTCCAGTTGGGAATAATCTGAACGCCCCTGGTCTTTGACCAATCAACAAGACAAAGCTAAATATAAATCCCCAACATAAACATTAGAAAGCGTTCATTAGCAAGAAAAATTAGCCATCTGTTTTTCTCCTGATGTTGGGACCACAAATGGCAAGCCTTAGGGGAACGCATCGATTTCGATCCACAGCGTGTCTGTTTTCGCCACACGACGTCAATTATCAACCTCTGTTTGTCGTGAGTTTAGTGTCTGCTCGCGGGGATGATGGGAAGTTCAGAGGCGGTGTTATTCTCATAAAACACGTAGGACATGTCCTTCTAACGTTACCATCAAAGAAGGCAATGGCATTTTGATTTCGATCTTTAAAACCCCATTGAGTTATAGTAAGAAAATACTGCACCATGTTAAAACCCTTGTGTATAAAAAAAAGCCAACGCTGAATTAGGGACTATTAATCTCTTTATCTAAGTGTCATTCATTTTTTGTATGGATTACAACCCTTCAATACCATTATGTCGGACGCGCCAAATGCGACAGCTTTGGTCTCGTTCAAATCTTTGACAATGTTTTAAGAAATATTCCATGATTAACCTTTTTAGTACAAGGGGATGGAAAATGACAGCACTGCACGCAAAGTACTTAAAGCTTAATCACAACTGAACTTAAGTTAAACTCAAGAGGTTAGTGTTTTAGTGTCGAAAGATGGAGACCCAGGTTCAACCTCGAGTTAGTTCATGCGGGGGACTTTATACTGGACATTCCTATTGTTTCACCAACTGGTGCGCACTATTTATGCAAGTGCCAAGCATTTACCACTTCAGAAAACTGTGACTGAATGTGCGGTTATGTCTGCTGTAGGCATAGAGTTTTAGTATGGCAACACAATAAGTATACTGAGCATTTGGGTACGCACCACTGTTATAGGAGAACAAAACTTAAAAAAACATGACAGTATAGGCTGAAAAGAGCACATTTTTGTCTATCTTGTGGCGCTTGTTACATAACTTTGCGATTTTTCCTCGACATACACGTAAAGCATGAATACGGCAAAGCTGGCATAAATCGCTGAGTCCATCGCGTCCTCCATCTTTAACACCCTGTAATTTACGCTGGGGGTGTGTTGCCCCTCAGCCAGTGAGAGTCATTAAAACTGCCGGCTTGTTCGTGTAAACTCGGAACCTATGTCCAGCATTCCGGTTTCCCGATCGTCAAGCGGAAAACGAACTGTACTGTTCGCTACCTTCTGGGAAGAAGAGTTCTACGGGAAATGTACGAACTGCACTTCGGCGGTTTTCGACGGCAGTTCTCCTCTTAACACAGAAGACTTCAGGACTAGTTCATAGAAAAAATGGAGTCGCCCACAGAGGCTTTTGGCGCTGACTTTATTTATAATTTATCAACTTGAGGTACATATTAGATTTTTTCTGGCATGCACCTGCAACGAAATGCATACTCTTTTCAATGGTGTTTGGTTGATATTTAAATTTTCTTCTCCTTTAAAACTAGACTCTATAGTGTTCGATCGTTCGTTTTTCTTTAGGTATGGTTAGAAAACGGTATTCTGTCAATCCATCCCTTTGCAGTCAATAGAAAGCAAGCTCTTATGCGTCCCTGGGAATGATTTTGAAACAGCATAGCAGGCAATATTGCGAACGTGTCTGTTCGTTGGTGTTAAAAAAGAGTTGTCTTTCTTATCTGTGATGACAAACAACGAGACCCCCTCTCACCCACCATAATGATGGTCGCCGTCGTATAACAGAAATGTCCTTGAATACGGCCTAAAACACCGATCAAATAAATAAAAACAAGAAACAGTTGAACACGACGGACGCTGGATAAACGGACGATTGTGCAATAAACGACCAACTTTCCACAGAAAGTCACCGTCGAAATATGACAGAAATGCCAAAACCGAGGCATTTCGCAAACAAACTTAAGTTCCAGTTTAAAATAAACCGATTTTTGATGTGATGTACTTTACACATGTAGTATTAATCTCACTTATGCGGCAGGCGCCAACTTTCTGAGCTCGAGGCTGCTGGCAGTTTGCTGAAATTGTGAACACGTCCCGCATAAGTATGATTTATACTCACACACATCATGGCCAAAATCATTTATTTCTACCCTGACAAAAGTGTGATGCTTTGCTGAATGAAATGACTGTCCGTTTTTCACATTTGGGCTTTGAAAGTACAGAGTTTGTAATTGATTTTTGGTTTTATGGTTACGATTTTTTTGGCGCAAATTTACGCAAGTTTGAAGCAGAAATAACGATTTAACTTACTGTTTCATTTTTTTCTTCGAATATTTGAACCAATATGGGCCTATTTGTTCAGGATGGAAAACGCTTAGTTGTGTTACAATGTAGTTACCGTGGCAGTGTGATTCTTATCAAAGTGTGGTGATGGCCCACTCTATATTACATCATTGTTCGAGCCCATTAGTTAGCCTTATCAGCGACCAAATCAAGAACCACGCCATCATCTGGAAAGATAAAAATCAATTGACCAGAAATTTAGAATAATTAAAGTAGAATGCACCTATCTGCATACCGTTTAATTAATACCCAGTGACATAGTTAAACTGATTCGCAGCGCTTCCTCATTGGTGTTTTACGCCATACGAATATTTCATTTATACAACGACGTCCAGCATTATTGTGGGATGAAACCAGGATGAGCTGGACTTGAACTCATAGCGGCCATTCTTTTTAATCATGTGGTATTGTAACCCTGTTCTTTTAGTGGGACTGTTTTAGGTATGAGTGAGTGAGTGAGTGCTTGGGGTTTAACGGCGTACTCAATAATTTTTCAGTCATATGACGACGAAGGAATCATTAGGGTGCATGTACGTGTAATGTGCCTCCCTTGTTGCAGGACGGATTTCTGCTTCACTGAGACGACTTACCGAAGGCAAGTAAGCCGCCTCGCCCGAGCTATTATACTGATACGGGTCAACCAGTCGTTGCACTATACCCATCATGCTGAACGCCAAGCGAGGAAGTTACAAATTCCTCTTTTAAAGACCGGCCCGGAAAGCACAGTTGGTAGAGCGTCCGCTTCGGGACCGGTAGATCCAGGATCAATCCTTGGTCGAGTCACACCTAAGACTTTAAAAGAGGAAGTTGTAACTTCCTCGCTTGGCGTTCAACATGAAGGGGATAGTGCAACGACTGGTTGACCCGTATCAGTATAATGGCTCGGGCGAGGCGGCTTACTTGCCTTCGGTACGTCATCTCAGTGATGCAGCACTAAATAAAAGAGCGGTGGAAATCCGTCCTGCAACAAGGAGGCACATTACACGTGCATGCACCCTAATGATTCCTTCGTCGCCATGTGACTGAAAAATTGTTGAGTACGACGTTAAAAAACAAGCACTCACTCCTCTTTTAAAGTCTTAGGTGTGACTCGATCAAGGATTGATCCTGGATCTACCGGTCCCGAAGCGGACGCTCTACAAACTGTGCTATCCGGGCCGTTTGTTTTAGTTATGAACGTATGAATGGTTTCTTGTGCAAGATGCCTGTAGAAGTGGTGGTTATCCTAAATCTTGCAAAGAGCCTGCAAAAAGTAATATCTCCCTTAAAATGGACGCATAAAGATGCCTTATGGTTATAATTTGGTTAGGAAAACAGGTCTTTGGATATTAGTTTTTGTTTTTATGTTGACGACCTGAAATGTAATTTGGCATAGGGTTACACCACGACTTTAGTCAGCGCCTGTGTGGTTTTCCCAATGTTAGACGTCGTTGTTTAGATTAAAGATACATGCATTGTTACGTCACCTAATGTTGTCCATCATGTGAAACGGGAAATACAGACTTACTACAAACCACAAAGAAACAGAAGGTAAAAAAGTGTATTTAATTTCTTTACAGCTAACCAACTGAAGCAAATTGTGTCTTGCAGCAGTCATTCTTTCTGACTACATGGACTGTAAGTATCTGACAGTCCAGTCACTCAACAATCGACCTCCTTTTCGACACCTTGAACACCAGTAATGGCTATACACTGAAGGGGAGACATTTTGTTTCATGGGTTAATGCCCTCTTCTATTTTTACGGATAATGTTCATAAGTTGGGACAACAACAACATAATCATTTTAGGGGGAAGATGTTTAAGTTTAAAGTGCTACTTGATTCCTTAGAGAGGCTAGTCGGAAATGTTAAACTGACATGAAGGATACGCTACAGAATGTAGCTAGCACCACGGTTCAAAAACATTTACGATGAATAACTCTATTTCAGATCTTTAACCACTCTAAGCGAGGAGCCCTCAAAAACAAAATCTTTGGGAGTTTCCGTAAAATTGTCATGATGTAACGTCAAAATATTCCTTATGTGACGATGAATCAGGCTGATATGACGTCGAGTAAGGCAGTTATGCTGGAGTGACTTCATACGTCGGTGATGGTGACGTCCATGCAAAACTGGAAATGACAGAAAACTTTTGTTTCCGTGTTATCCTCACAAACTAACAACAGCAGCTGGAATACAACGCATTTTTTTCACAATATAAGAAAATAAGTCCGCTTATCTCGATCGTTTTCATTTAACCTTGCTTTTAAGATATACAAGTCTTGGCACCAAAGTAGCTCTTTAAGGGTTGACTGTATATAGCGTTAAAGATATGAATTAATTTTACGTTTATAAGGCTGAAATGGTTCCAAAAATGTTTGTAACAGTTTCCGTGAGGACAAATTCACTCAGAAACATCATCTAAACCAGTTATTGAAAGCCAACGAATTCTGGCATTCTACAGGAATTTTACTCGGATTTTTACAACAATAACTTATGCAACGAAACGCAAACTGTATAGTCTCTCGGGAAATGAATGAATGAATGATTATAGATCAACGCCACATCAACTTTACACATTTCGTGTGAAAATGTACACATTTTCATCATGAAAGGAAACATTTTTCTTTGTATGAAGGGGAAAATGTTACGTGTAATGCAAGATGGGTCAGTACTGAAGGGTTCCGCTAAGCTACACCGAGTTAGTTAAAAACAAAGTTATAAACAGCAAACATTAGCCATTTCTACAAAAACGAGGGGAAACAAGCGATGGCACAAGGAGTGGCAGTGGCACATTTATGTTCACAACTCCATCGTTATAATGGATATCGACCACAGTACTGAGGAGAGTTTGCGCTTTTTCACTTGCTTTATCGACGATATGCGATACTCTCTGCCTCAGTGTAAACATCTTCATTGTTGTCAGCGAATTGACAATGACATACCGGGTTTTTGTGATAAGGATTTTTATTCTGTTTTTGTATTCGACCACTTAAGGACATTCAGAGTTGACCCAATACCGGATAACTGCGTCACGTGACATGATTTATATCTGCAAGACCACATACCTGGCGTGTTAGAGATCTTTATGAAATATATTCACTGAAAGTTAAGACGGAATCTCAAACGCTCTCTTTTGCCACACAATTAACTTAATAGCTTGCACAATTATTTCTTAAGTACCGTATGTTAATGAGTACACAGTATGATGAGTACACAAGGCAATGACGTATAAATCAAAATGCGTTTAAATTTTTAAGAACTAAGTGAAATATTTGTTTATGTTTTGCACAGATTCATGTGACAAGTAACAAAGTTTGTGGTTGGAAAGAGCTTTATAACATATGACAGAACCACTGGACTTAATTATAAGAGTAAGAGGCATCTTTTTCTGTATAAACCAAAATATGCTAAGCTTAAAAGGGAGGGATTCTGAAGTGGAACAAGGCTATAAAGATACGTAATTATGCTCTAACGTTGTAACTCTCCAAAAATGTGTGGCCGGCTCGCATAGCTTTCTTTTCACGTAGACAAGGCACTGGAACATTCAAGACCTTTTCCTTGGCCTACACCATTGTCGATGTGAGTGTGTCTTATCCCAATGCCATCATGTCTGGGAACATTTGACTCTAGGATGAGAGATTTAACGTTCTGATTTTGACTTTTTAGAACGCGTTCATAAATCAGTCACAATTGTAATATATATTTTTGCGAAACGATCTTCAAACTTAAAATTAGGAGGAAGTTGTGAATATTCGCATGCGTCTAATTACAAATTGGCAAAACCAATCATGGAATTAAGGACTCAACCGTATCAGACCACTGATTCAGCGTTTTAATTGGATTGAACTTGGAGATGTGGCTCTTAAATTTCAATAGTAATTGGAAACGCTGACATCGCACAACCTCATCCACAGCTTACCTTTGTCAAGCCAATTAGGTCTCTAATGACATCATGTCCCTTACTGAATGAAAATGTACCGACAACCTTTTACTCCCAATTGTTACAATCAAATTAGAAAATTATTTTGCTGTCTGATTCATTTTAGTTTTCATCAGTAACAAGATTGAAACAAATCATGCTGCTATGATGTAAATCCTTTGTTTAAAATGAATCGGTTAAGAATTGGAGCGCTTGGTATTAAAGTGAAGTATTGTTGTTATGAATTCATAACTAAATCATATTTGCCTCTCATAATATAACATTGCGACCAAATATACACGAATAAATCATATTTACCTTTTATGCTATAAAATATCAATCAAATACACAATAAATCATATTTACATTTCACGCAATAAAATAACCCCAAATTACTTACCTTTCAATGGAAATAGCCACAAGTGTCAGATCACTAGCAAACACAAAAATTGGCAGCAGGTAATACTGAAGTGAGCACAAAATATCATTTCCAAAGACTTGCCAGTGGCACGGTGAAGTATACTCCAGGAGTTTTAAGGGCATCACGATCACAGAAACAAGAAGGTCGGACACTGCTAAGTTGAATATGTAATAGTTCGTCACGGTTCTCATGTAGGCATTACGTGTAATCGTCAGTACAACCATTATGTTTCCAACAATGGCACCAAACATGACTGCACAGTAAAGCACAACCATAGTCACCCGAACTCCCATAATCTGTGTGTAATCCCTGTGGTAAGAAGGTGAACGATCACATCGTTTCATATAAGCGGTTATATCTATCTCACCAATGTGATCCGAAACGTTGGGGCCATAGCCCGTCAGGTTATTCTCCATTAAGAAATGCTCGATGGTATCGCGTGGGTCCTCGTTCAGCAAAGTCAGAGACTGAAGCCCCCAGTTATCCAGCAGCGGTAGAAAGCTGGCATTAACGCTCATTTTTCTTCCCAATTCAGATGATTTACAGGAAGCCGTCGAGAAAACTGTGCGGACAGCAGGTGCTCGCCCCGACTCTGCAAAGCAAGAAAATTAACGTCGTTATAGCTTATCCGGACTAGTTTCGGGGATAACTGCCTCGCAGATAGAAAAACCTAAAACTCCCACTTCGTCTAGAAACAGAAATAATCCGTATGCTGAAAATCTGATACATTAATTAAGTTTACAATAGGACACTGACTTCTGGCAAATCTCTACCCATGTAGCAGAAGCACACTGTTAGTCGGATACGACCCAACCACAACTGTAACAGTTACAGTTGAAGGTGACCGTATAACAGTGACATTACGGCGTTGTGTCAAGTGATGTGCGGTCACTTTCTGATAAGCGTAGCTTATCAATTGTAGTTCGAATAGTCACAGTTGGTGGTTATGGTAATCCGTGAAAGGCGTCTTCGAGTGGCCTGGTTGTTGGTGTGTCAGCGCAGCATAATGACCCGGGAGCCTTTCACCGAGGGGATCTGTGACTTCAAGTCCAGCTCAAGCTGGCTTCTTCTCCGCTCGTACGTGGGAAGGTCTTGGAGCAACCTACAGCTGGTCGTCGGCTTGCCCCAGACTCCCAGAATAATGCTGGAGGTCGTTGTATAAGTGAAATAATCGTAATGCGTAAAACACCAATCAACTTAATGAGTAACCCATGAAAAATATGACATTATCAACAACATAAGTGCGGTCAAATTTACCGTAAGTTATATTTTGTATCCATTTCTAGTTGCCTTAAAGACATGACGGTTGCTGAGTATTACTGATGTAGAAACCTGAAGTAAAACATCACACCTTGTCAGGTACATGGCAAACCACCTAAATCCGGTTTCTCGAAACTTGTTCCTTATGTGCTTTCGCTGAAGCAAAAGCAATTTGCTAAAGGAACATAATACTTTACTTAGGAGTTTTTTGACTTAAGTTTAGTCCAGAAACACTCCACGTGGGACAAAAGTAATTAAGTAATTATGTGACTTGAGAAGTAATATGACAAATAAAATATAAAATATGACAAGCTGACATAGGAAAACGGTATTTCATGAATTCAACAAATCGCGAAGTGATGTGATTTCATATTTTAATTCGACGAGTCAGTACAACACAACGTCTAGATGAACCCACCAGCCAGGTAAGCTGTCAAATAATTAATCTAACCCACACATCTAGGGTTGCATTTTATGTATCAAGGAGTAAGTTCATCCCAAATTAGATCTACATAAAAAAACACACAATTGCATCGTTGTTGTGGTGCTGTTTTATCATATTTTTATGTTGTCTAAACATTATCAACTAACATCGTTTCATATAATGGTATTTCCAGCAGACCATCTGGTGTATTTGTGTCGATGAAGAATTTTTCAAGCAAATGCGACAGTAGCTCAGTCATTAACATACACGTAAAAGTTTGTTCATAAACGGGGTATCTCCATGGAGGAGTGGTTAGCGCGCTAGCGCAGCCCAATGACTCAGGAGCCTCTTACCAATGTAGTCGCTCTGAGTTCAAGTCCAGGTCATGCTAGTTTCCTCTCCGGTCGTCCATGGGAAAGCCTACCGGCATCTTGCGGATGATCATGGATTTCCCCCGGCTTCTGTCTGGTCTGGTTTACTACCACCATAATGCTAGCCAGTGTCGTATAAGCGGAATATTCTTGAGTATGGGGTATGCCACCAGTCAAATAAATATGTAAATAAGCTCTTAATAAACGACATTGCAGCATTGAGCAATTCTGTATTACAGGTAAGAGAGCAATGTGTGCTAAGTGGCAAGCATTGACCGGTCCTCCTTGACCTATCGTAGAGACATTCTACTGTTTCTGGTGTCCTTGCCGCATGCCTGAAATAGCTGCCGGGGTTTTTTTGCCATAGGCAATTTCTATGGAATTATTGCCTTTTCCTTTTTTGATGTAAATTTATACCAGTGTATCATTAAAGCTGATTCTGAAATGCTTTCTTTATATCTCTATCGTCTTCTTTGTTGTTTCTACAGCACCAATCAAGCAAAGAAATAAATCTTCTCTTGGGTGAAAAAATGCTACAAATTAATAATATTATTTGCTAAAAGATTTTTTCGGACTTTCTTTTTCCAGTATGTATCTGAGGGATTTTACTGCCAAATGGAAACCTTTATTTCTTAATCAGACGGTGTACAAACGGCTCTCCCTCCCCACTTTCCTTCACACACCAACACACCTTGCTGACCCAGGGTACGGCACAGTGGAGATACAGACCATATGATGGTGTAATGTGTTTCATACACCGATACAGGTGTCTAAGTTAATTTGATACGACGTGCGGAAAAAGCTATGGTAATCATCAATTGCGGATGGATGCTATACTTTACCCGTCCTCCACGTGGCTGTTGCTGTCCAACGGAAAGAGAAGTACTTTGTCTGATGCGGAATAATCCTTCTTCCGATATAACTGCTTCAAACGTGTAAAGCATGCAAATTGTTTGTACCGGTATTGTCGTTTAAAATTATCTGCACAATCGAATCTGAGGTCAAGACACATAGAAACATTCAACGCAGGATGAATGCGGGGAAATATACAAGGCCTGGGTTCATGACTTGTGACAGTGGGGACAGGATTCCCCATTCCCCATGGAGAATAGGCAACAAGAAGCATAGAAAATGCAGAATTCAAGGCTGAACGGCTCATCGTCACCATGGTAGTTACTTTTCCCACATGAAAAAACAACAGTTTCACAACATCTGTACACCGTTAGTCCTGTCAGGTCGTATTGACACTGCACTATATCTCCTTTAAGTATAATATGGAGCCCTACCTGACAGAGTAACATAAACTATGAAAGTTCAGAGAGAAAAACCATCTCCTAAATCCAGAAATCGTCTGTCTGGGTGGCGTTTAGGTGAAAAACTGCTAAAGGGTCCAGTCAGTTTGGCGACTGTTGGGAAACAGGATGGTGTAAGACATATTTCCGTCTGAGTAAACTATACATTACATCATTGTATGTGGTTGGTGAGTGTGGTTCGACTAGTCATTCTCATTGAGATCAGTGGGCGCCTAGATGTGGAGCTCATAGATCCAATACAGTTCCATGGCTCTCCTGGGGGACCTTACTTGTATCGATGATGATAATGATTTGTTTCGATGGTGGGTCGCCTCTAGCCAAGAGAACAAGGTCATTCTGAGTGGCTTCACTGACCTTGTTCGTGACGGCAGGGATTGAGTTAACAGTTGATCAAAAGTGTTCTGTTGTTGGGCTGCCACAACACTTTTAGGTGTCACTGAAATGTCAGCGTACATACATCTGCGCTCATGGAAGACGGGGTCATTTCCCTCAATGGCTGTCTTAAACGCATTTGAAAGCATTTTTAGCACAGCAGGGCGCAGTGTGCTTCTTTATTTGTTTGAGAGTTTAACCCCATATACTCAAGATTACTTTGAACCTGTGGATGATATTGGGTTTTCCCCGGACTCTTCCAGGTTTCCTCCTAATGCTGGCCGCCGTCGTATAAGTGAAATAATCTTGAGTACTGCACCAATCACATAAATAAACAAATCAAGATTATTTTGATTTATACGAAGGTGACGGAAAACCCCAAACATGTATACTTATACCAAAGTGGTCAGAATCATGAATGCTGCGCCAGGAGCGAACCACACATAAATACATTACTGACAACCTTTCTCACCTATGACGCACACATATGCATACTGTATTCAACGAATGTTAAAAGTGCATAAAAGACTACAACGTAATCGTCGACCGCCTATTATGTGCATACGTAGAACGATGTGGTTTGTCTTTATCAGTGGAAACAATATCGGAAGGCACAAGCCTGTATCAGATTGACAGAGCTTATCCGCCATGTCAGCACTGGGTCATTTGTAGCTGATGAAGACCCACACTGGTGTTCTGGGGTTAACTGGGGTAGCACGCATGGATGGGGTTTGGAGGGTTAATCCACAGACAGTGAAGGATTGTGGTAATAGCGAATTTTGCAGGATACTGTGTCCATCATAGTTACTGAACTGAAGACAAAATGGTAAAATAGTGCTTTGAATGTCTGTTGTTGTTTTTTTTTGTTTGTTTGTTTTGTCTTTTTTGTATAAGGAGGGGGCATGGGCTTGTTCTACAGGACTTTTTATATGTTAAGAACCCATATAAAACTCGACGTCGAGTTTTCAATGGAGCTTTGCCATGCAAAAATTCACGTAAAAAATTCAACTAACAGGGTTTCCTAAAACAAGTTGTATCTCCCCATGCTTCGACGGAATCAAAACTCGACGTGGAAACAACATTGTAGAAGCGTAATTTACGCGTACGTTTGACAGTATCGATATAATGCCATAAAACACAGGTTAATCGCCTCTCTGTTCAAAAAACGATTACTCAGGTTTTACCCCCTAATCCCATATGAAGGGAAACGTTGCGCGTGTGATAAATATATTTTGATAAGTATCGTATAATCTATAGATCAACGAAGAACACATCATGCATATAGACGTTATGAAGATGCGGGAAATAAATAAATAATGCATTCTAGAATGCCGAACAAATCCAGACAAACAGCTTGAGGGAAGCCATATTTAATGCAGGCAAAAATGATGGACATTTGTCACTTGGGTGTCCCAGTTATGTTTGAGAGATTGAAAATGAAATAAAAATAAATCAGAAGGGCACTGGTCTTCAGGGCGACCTTTACTAAAATGGTTCAGTATAACACAGTTGCATGTTCCTGATGCTTCGGCCGATCTTCACCCAGGGTATGAAAGATTTCACATCACGAATATAAGTTACTGTCTGCCATGTATCCGCTGTGGTGTGACAAACAGCCACTAATGTGTTTATCTTCACTGCTGCCAATTCCAGGCTCAGTTCTCCAGGCCATAAATACAGGCCTCTTCACTACCCCTGTTACATCATTGGATTTCCGAGATTCAATGAGGAATGATCACATTCATCCGAAACGAGAAGTAAATTTTCCGCTTCCTGCAGGAATCTAGCCACTCCACCCTAGCATTCATCAAAACGAGAAACCTGTCTAAGATGAGATTTCACTTTTTTCACTCCGAAGTCTTTGAAGCCTGTTTCTGCTTCCCACACGTCCGATCGATGTGTTCTTCTAATAAAATGTGAAGTCGAAATAGAAATCTGCGTCTTTACACTGCTTCCACATACTGTACTTGTGCATCTGAAATGTGGTCCTTGAACCAGTGCACACGTTCTTACAACAATTAATCTTTAACTAATATAACTAGCATCAAAAGAAGCCTTTTGGGGTGTCTCCATATAGTCCTTAATATTTGTACTTCAGTTTTATAACGTGCACTATTTGATTAACACATTCATTTCAAACGCTTGCTTATCACTGTGCACGATCCAAGTCTGAAAAGTTAAGATCCATCTGTAGAACTATCAACAATGGATAAAAAACTTAAAACAAATGAATTCTTTAAATGGCCTCTTGATTTTGAGCCACATCTTTCCTCAGTCATCAGGCGTTTATTTATTTGATTGAAGTTTTACACCGTACTCAAGAATATTTCACTTATAAAACGGCATTCATATACATTCACATTCATATACCAGCACTCAACCAAAATGGCCGTTCCGGGTAATCCCAAGGAAAATTGCTCAAAACGACGTTTAACATTAGCCACATCGTGCAAAGAGATCAAGCCAGTAATTTTCAATCATGTGGGAAGGCGCAAGGAATGTCCTGAGTGAACAAGTGAAATGAGTATTCAAATCGTCTACCATCCTAGTATATAATTTGTCGCTAGTAGAATATGTACCTCGGTTGCGCTTTGATTGCAACTGGTCATATATCCAACTTGGCGATCTAATTTAATACGATGAATGCAGTGGAATTAGACACAATCATGAAGCATACTGCCAGAGATTCTGGACAATATGTCCATATTTACATACAAGGCACTCATTGTAAAAGTTAACAAATTTAGAGTGATGGCGTTTGATGGAATAACCTTGACACAGTAGATTAGAAAGAATAACTTGTGACGTTTTGATTGAAATCGTCACATAACAGACAGGATCTAACAAATGTTACAAGGTGAGATATGTACACGCCATATGCAAGATCCTTTGGTAAATATTGCTCTCAAAGTAAGGATAATTTACAATGTTAAAATTAAAACTGTGCCTTTTGTTGAAATGCAAGTGAGAGAGGAAACGGTTTTGGGTTCAGACCAGATGTTCTATCCCCATGGAAACCCACGACTATCCGCAGTTGCTGGCAGACCTTCCCAGTTACGACAGTGGACGAAGCCATCTTGAACTGGAGCGATCCCATGGATGAGAGGCTTGTAGAGGTCATAGTGCCGCAGTAGATCTTTAACTTCCAGGCCATAGCGGGCCCCCCAATCAGCAGTCGTAACACTATTTGGAACAATTTGGTCTTGTGTTGAAATATCACAAAGTAGATATTATATTCCATTAATAAAGAACTTGCAAAAATAAAGTCCTGAAAAAACAAAAAATCTCCAAAGCATTTAACTGGAACGAAATGAATACTTACTGTTGTCATATTTGTTATTTGATTATTTGATTTTGTTTAACTTTGAAGTGAGTAATTTTCCTTCACGTGACGATGGCTATGGGTCATTGGTGCGAGACGCCTCGCCCATTACTTAACAATCCAGAGCTGGGTACAATCACTCGATCTCATTCGTCATGTTCGAGGGAACCGCTAACTTCCTCGACCATCGAGTATGTGGCCAAGTTTGAAAGGAAAGCAATCAAGAGCCCTGTTAGTCTCACAGGTGCCAACGTGTTGACTAAGGCATAGTCAGTATTGTAAAGGTAATATCAATATCGAATTTCTACGTCAATGTTCATGTCCATTAAAAATAGTTCTCAGCCGGACAATCTCAGTTTCAAGTAATCATCTAACTCTAGATGTTTAGCATTCAGACCGAGCATCCATCATTTAGCTGCACGTAGAAACCAATTAAAAGACATCCTGTGGTAGGGCGGGGGAATCGGCAGTATTCTAAGAAAGCGAAACGGACAGCCCGTGCACCTCAAGAAGCGAAACGGACTGTAGCTGTCACTGATATAGCGACTGACATCCTCATATGGCCACTTCATTTTAAAGTACTGTTTTGCTCCATTTTTCTGTAATTTCTTTATCTATTTATTTGATTGGTGTTTTAAGTCGTACTCAAACATATTTTAATTATATGACGCAGGCCAGTGTCGTGATGCGAAGATAGTGGAGAAATCACGACCTTTCTCAGGTTGCTGACCGACCTTCTGTCGCACAAATGGGGAGGAAACCACCTTCCTTTTTCATGTTATATTGCAGGCGTGTGGCTTTAAGCCTTCGGTATGAACAGAAGCGTGTTGATGTTCGTGATATATAATCGAAAAAGGATATTTTAGGTAAATTAAAACTTTATATTAAACATTATGGAGTGTAGAAAGTCTCCTTATAACAAATGTAACTTTTAGCCTGACAAGTTAGTCATAGACGCGTGCTTTTAAGCTTGATTCACGTATGACTGTGGTATAGTTAGCGTGCTACGTCTTAACTTAAAAAATATCGCTTTTAAATTCACGGTAACACTTATTAAACACAAATACGCCAATATCAATGCTCATGCGGAATTATGTTTCAGGTAAATGAAAACAAACCACAAGGATTCGAACTCACTCTTACAGAGCTACCTGCTACAACGAATTTTTCAACTCACTTAAAACGCGTTCCCAACTTCCATGAAAATAGGAATTTTAAAGGTTATGCCGATGGAACTTTTATAGACGGTTCAACTAAGCTTTATCCTACTGATTCACGAATTTACACAATTCTGCTCGGATTTTGAGGTTTCCACTTATTCTCCGCCTAACCATACCACGCAATTTGCTCTGTGCATAGTAACGCCTGTAAAAGCTGTCTGTGTCACATAAAATCAGGTGTTGGTGTTATATTATATCAAATTACTTCTGTGGGTTTGTTGTCGTGGTATCTGTTTTATATTTGCGCCTACCGCCTTCCCCCAACTCCTCTCCATCCCGCCCCCTCCACATCAATCTAAGGCTCACCAGTTAACTGGGAGTTTTGTATACACGCAAATCAGTATTGATCAGGTGGAATGCTGGCTATGCCTTGATTTGTCTGTCAAAACCAGGTGATTGAAAATCTCCAGGGACCTATTTACGTCCGCTTCATTTGCTTGACAATAGTTTCGTAATATCATGCTCGTTGTGGTTTAGCATTTTTTTTATCAGCACTCCATTGACGTAATTCGTTTTGAAATGATAAGCATAAAAAGCTTGAATCGATACCGAGGTAAAAAAAGTCAATACCAACAAGTAACGGCTCCAAACATGTGCTAGGGGCAGTTTGCGGGAGAAACTGAAGGAAAACTTGAACCCAGCCCTATAAACCAGTGATTTGTTGCGTGCTTCTAGAAAGCAATGCTTACAGACCAAGAGCTTTTTTCACCAAAATGTACAAAGTCTTGTTACGTGGGGTCAAATTAAGAACAACCTCAAGGCGTGCAATTGTGCAAATTAAGATAGGCAGAAATCATTTCACCCAAATCGTGGATCAAGTATATTTTGTAATTTGCTTTTCTACAGGCACTGGTATGTGTTTCAGGCATAAAACCTTCACCAGTGTTATATTCCGACTGTTGTGCTGATCGACATACGTGTTTGCTTATAGAAGTAAACAGTATTTCGGCACATGGTTGTTTTTCCTTGCGACACAAAAAATAAGGCGTGTAAAGGAGGTTAGGAGGCATCTCGCGAGGTTCACTTATTTCTTTGAAACTTAACAAACCTGCGGATGGTCGTGGGCCTCACCGGGGCTCTGCCGGTTTCCTTCGATCATAATGTTGGCAGCAGTCGTATAAGTGAAATATTCTTCAGTACGGCGTAAAACACCAATCCAAAAAATCAACACGTAAATCTAAACTTTCCACTTCCTAGGCATACATTTACGTTGGGTAATCCTTGTGGCCAGGGGGTCCTTGCGACAGTTTTCCAGATAGTGTTATTTCCTTTGAACTTCACACATGCTTCACTCAGTAGAATCCCTTGAGACACCTCCTGTTCTGCAGAGGAATGGGGTCTACATTTCGCCATATGTCCAATGTCTTTTTTATGTTTTCCACAGTAATAAATCTCACTATGTGCTTTAGTTCATTTAATTTCACCGCTCTTCGATAAGACACTAACGTCCATTGCTGTCACAATTCGTTTTTCACGAAAACCAAAAGTATCCTTTGAAATGCGTGGCGTTTTCTCGATGTAAATTCGTGCATAATCAACCATGTTTTTTTCGATATTCATCCCCAAATGTGAATTGTTGTGAAATGTTCTTCACTACCGCATAGTATGAAATACATTACATCATTGAGGTTGGGCTTACTCTGTTGTAAAAAGGTTCCACTGATATGGCCAGATGTATGGGGATAGAACACCGATATACATCACGTTATCTAACAGACCGGCTGATGCAAAGCGGCAGCTAATCCAACAAAACCTTCGTTAACCCTCATTCTTCAAAGTTTTCTAATTTCTCCTCAGGTTGCCTAGACCGTTTAGTCAAATGATCATGTATATCGTTCCACTCAAATCTAAAAAATAAATGCATATAGAAAATGTGTCATACTAAAATTATACTAATCGCGTAACTCTGACACTGAGGCATTTAGTTTCATACAATGCAGTAATCGTCATCGATGCACAGATGCTACTGTTTTGTCTTAAGTTACATTTATGGAACACTTAATGTTTGGAAAGGAGGCACATTTGGCACAATGACCCAGTAGCCCCGTGTCACACGTAGGAAGGTATGTACATAACCTGCGGATGGTCATGGGTTTTCCTCTGGGTTCTGTCCGGTTTCCTCTCACCACAATGCTGGCCGCCGTCCTTTAAGTGCACTATTCTTGGATACGACGTAAAGCAAAAATCAAATAAGTAAATGAATAAGTTAAACACCAATGAAAAAGTAGATAAATAAATTTAATGTTAGAATTGGTGGGAAATTAGCTGAAGTGTGCATCGGGGCCCTTTCAACGACTTCAGAACTTATAATCTTGAATGTTCGTAGCTTGATGCTCATTAAGGGGGAAAAGCCAAGTACGGATCGATATGACGTCGGTGTGCTCTACAGTGGGAGAGCTATAACCCCAGTTGTTCTTACGTTTTCTCTCAAAACTATAACAGATTTAAACCTTCTACAGAGTCCATGTGTATAAAGCTTATAAAAGATGAAGTCCCAAGGGCGAATTTATTTATTTATTTGATTGGAGTTTTACGCCGTATACTCAAGAGTATTTCATTGATATGACAGTGAGGCAATTTGGAGGGAGGAAAACGGACAGAGCCCCGATGAAACGCGAGACTCAGCAGTGCTGCATCTTTTATTCTTCTGCAGCCTTTGCCATAAAGTGATGCCATAGCTGGCACATGTAAGTGACATTGATTGTCACGAGCATTACATGTAGGAAAGTGCTTGTCACTAATCGACGGAGGCAACAGCTTATTTGCTCCCAGCGTGTGCATTTTCCCTCTCCTATGGGGCTCACTGTAATATCAATCTTTACAAAAAAACTTTATTTCTACATGTGGGGCATACGACTGTGAACCACTGACATAGAAGAACACAACACATGGGTGAGGAGAGGAATTTCTGTGAATATCCCCTAGGATTGCTTCATCTAAACTGCTGCAACACCTGTTCCAGCTGAGCTTACCTAGCTTGTAACTCTAACACTTAATTTAAAATCACTGCATCCATTTTCTGTCTAATTCGCTTACATGTACATGCATCCATACGTGGTATAGTGGTGCAGCTGCAAACCCTAAAGTCGAACATTAATCTAACCAATATTCTCCCTAGCCTTTGTTTATTGTTTGTGGGAGAGCTACATTTAGTTCAAATTTCTCTCTCAGAACGTGATTATTGGAACAGTTTACTGTGATTTGTTTCGGACATAACTGTGGAAATATAGGGGAGAGGGTATTGCGGTGTGTGTTGTAATTTGGTTTAATGTTTGATTTACTATCCTAAAACAAGCAGGTGAATATATTGCTGCAGAATAAAAAAAAACTTTCATGGTATATTTGCAATTCTCGAAGCGCTGTTGATCCATCCGCTCAAATATGAGTAGCTCTTCGCGAAGATTCGCCTGGTGTTAACGGACATATTTATGACAGTCGCCTGATAAGTTTCCGGATTACAACCAAAACGGTAGTTTCCGAGTACAACTTGACATTTTTTGGAATAGGATCACTAACGATATTAAGCTCATTGAGTCAGCTCACCGTGGTGCGAACAAGCCAGAATGTAATGTACAAATCAAACGGAGGTAATGGGCTGATTTTTTTCCCAAATTGGCATGGAATGGCAGCTGATTGAACACAGAAACCGTATATGACCGCAGCTGACTTAGTTATGATTGCCACAATACAGCGATGTAATCAACGCGTCTTTTCATGATCATCCGAGCGACATTTAGGACTAGAGGTGTCCAATTTGGCACGAGGGTGAGCACCGTGGGCAGTGGCCCGTCAACAATTTTATTATGACACGACGGCTTATTTCGATTCGTGTCAGCAGCTGATTTGAACGATTAAGCAGTTATTTATCCCGTGACTGAACGTCAGTAGAAGTGCAAGCGAGCATCTCACCCGTACCCGGGGCCCACTAGCTGCCATTACCGCTCACATCCACAAACTGATACTGTCAACACTGACCTTTCATAGCCCCACTGGACTCGTCACAACGGCTTACTTATAACAGTTATGAGTCCCTAACGTAACAGAAGAGGACATCAGCCATCACTAAAAACTCGTTAGTCCATTAGGAATAAGAGTAATATAGAAGTATGACTTTACTGGGGGATAAAAAACACTTTTATCGTCTAGGGAAATCGGTTGAAAGAAATATTCTGATGAGGTATACCAAAATGATGTTTTCACTGAAAGGCCTCCTGCCATTCGTCAAAGAGATAATAATACCAATATCTTGGCTTATACTACGCTGTTCTTTTCAGTAAAAACTTCTAAAATAGGAAAATACAAAATGGCCATGTCAACATATCTGTGAAGAAGGGCCTTCAGGTATATTGTATTGTTGTGTCGAAAACAACCTTGTCAAACAATGCGATTGATACCCAGCAATACATGTAGCCCAAAAGTACATTACCTATTTCTGCCAGGTTTGCTCCCATCATAATACCTTCTTATAAATGAAATATTCTTGAGAACGGCGTAAAACAACAATCAAATAAATAAATACTCATACAATTAGAGTAGGTCTTAACAAAAAAAAACGTCCTGTCCTGCCTTTTACTTTACACTCGACTATGATTTGTTTTTGGTTTGTGATCACTTTTGATCACAATACGACGCCGATTCTTATCATGAAGAAGATCTCGGTAATTTTAAAAGAAGTTTTAACCTAATACATAAGAAATACACTTTTAACCCGGATTAAACTAATGAATAATCACTGTCACTGTTTGATGGCGTAACTCTATGGTACCCATGAACTGATGGAAAACAAATGTGTTTTGACAGTTTTTCATGATGCCGTGATAACTACTCTTTAGAGTCAACATAATGATATAGCAGTACAATCTGAACCATGTTATTCCAAGAACCTATTAAAAATGCTTCATTAAGAACTTCATGCCCCTTCTTTTTTTTTTGCCATTACAACATAAACATAGATAAGGCAAAACAATAACTTTTAGTTACTTGAGGATAATGCTTGAATTTCTACCGCTTTCAGCCGTTTTACAGTAATATAAAATATAATCATTCGAATATATGAGGACTCCTAAATTAGTATCATATCTTAAATGCATAGTTAGAAGCGATACGCTTAATGTTTCAATTTGTCAAGATCTGGCAATAACTTTCTCTTGAGAATTAAAATCGAAATATGTACTCACTGCTTGAGCATCTTTCTTGTCAGTGTTCCGGATGGATATAGCAAGAGCTTGAGAAAGCTTCGCCAAATCGATAGGGATTTGGTCGGGGAGACAGCTCATGCTGCTGCAACTGATGCTGATGATGATGGTGATGATGGTGATTTGTTTTGATGGCGTCTCCATTCCAGCGAAACCACACAGACAGCGACGGAGTCATGAAGCCGTCCTCCCTTAGGCAACTACACGGTCAGTGTGCACCAAAGACGCATTAACACTTCCTATAGACCTGATCACTTTGCTTTAAGGAAAGTCACGTCAGTGAGTGTGTATTGTAAAACAGTCAGCCTTTAATATCATATATGACAGGTTTTACATCTCTACCTAGCCATTCTGGCCTTTATCCATAAATATTCAAACACTGGCTTTTTCTATCTCTAATACTATCTATTCTCTACGTTAAATCAAAGGGGAGAAACAAAAAGGAAGACAAATTGGTGGATGGTTAGTTGGGTTAGAGTTGATTTCGGTAGTGTGAGTGCTTTCAAAGCCACGCAATGCTGCAACGTGATGGCTAATCCAGACTGGCAATCCTTGAATGTCGTGTCCACTACAGGCAAATACCAGTGGTATACCAGCAAATATTGAGACAATGCAGTGGAAAATGGAGCAAAGGCCGTCTTTTTAAAATTTATTTTATTTCACTTTGAGCGTCCCTTTGCGATTGTTTGCTAAACGCCTTTGACGAGATCGGTCGTATAGCTGTAAAATCGCACTTTGCGGAGATTTTGGATACTATATCAAATCATACGGTTACTATATATGTACACCCCCGAGATACAAAGGCATGGTGCTTGATTTGTATCTAAAGGGATTTATGAAAAGCGTGAACCATTCAGTGATTGAGACCTTCCAAACTCAGATCACATGGACGTTGTATGTGAAAAGAACCAAAGGCTAATTCCATGCCCATAATTAAATACGAAAACAAACAAACCATAGCATGAAACACAGCAAACAGATATCTGAATGGGTCAGTGAATAAGCAAAAGACTCAACTGACCACGACTTGGTGAATAATAAAATTGCAGTGACGGCAATGTGATATTTGGACATAGTCACACAGAAATGGTGAATTCTGGCCTCTTAAACTCACTTTGGGTTTTATTCTGCCTGTTCTACATGTTGCTTAAAAACTAGCAATCTCAAGCAGAATTACGTTTGAAACACGGTGGTGATTTTAATTACTTTGCATTAATTAAACATCACTGACCAAGAATTACTAATTTTTTGTGTTCTAATCGCATTTAATAAACATCATAACATATTTCATCATTTGTCGATAAAAGTGAATTTTCTTTGTTAGGATTAAGCCTTTAATTCCATGTATTCTTTTCAGCTCCTTTCTTTTGAGGGGTATTTCATGTCCATCCACAGAAAGATATATCTCACACTGACACACCCACATATTCCTAACCCATATGCGTAATACAACTGCTCCCAGTTCAATTCCACACATGAGAAAATTGTCATCGAGTCCCAATGGCGCCACCTGCCTCCGTGCGTCAAAAAAAAAAAGATTTAAAAAGGAAGAAAAAAGACGTGACACTTATTTCTCTTTACCCACATAACCTGGCAATCTTATCCGTGTTGCCCGAAGCAACATAAATTTTTTTAATGTAGTTTTCATCTTATGGTCATGTCAAAGTGTATGAAATGTGAAAGTTTCTCCAACAACATTACAACTCAGCATAAGCTTACAAGCATACCTTATATAAAAAAATCAAATCAAGCAGAAGTCACTGTGAGTCACTGTGAAGCACTGTGAGTCAGATGTTTTAATATTTCGGTAATTCGTTGAGTCCATATCGATAACTTTTAACTTTATTCGTAAATATGAATGGAATGTACAGGTAGAATCTCTTCGTAGATACGAAATATCTTTCGTAGTTGTGAAATTCCGCTTAACTTGGGGCTAGGATCCGTACATTCATCCTGCTGAACAACATCACAATGCTTCAACTGAAGTTTATGGAACACTTTAACTATTGACAGCCTCACTGTCGTAGTGAGCGTAGTTTTCAGAATTGTCCAAGAAGTAAACAATCCATCTGGACTGCTTTCTTTGGCTCCTCTCCGTGATCTCTCACAGAACTCACATTTCAGTGGTTTGCGTGGTGACAATCTTTTTGTTTTAAAATAGAGATTATATTGGGTTTTCTTTGGAAAGAAACATGAACCTTCTGGAAAAACAAGCGTGTGGCTTATCAGCATTGTACGGAACCGTGGAAGAAAAATTATAATTATATAAAAAAAAAACATTTTCTTGTTTGAAGTCTTGAAAAATGACAATTTTTCCTGAAGAGTTACTATTACTATAAATAGACCATTCTGCAACGGCCAAGTTCCCAGTTGAGATTCGCCGGACAAAATGGAATATATATGTAGATATGCTGCGTATGCTTGAAAATGTAAGCACACAGCACGCTCGGGCTTACAATATGGTATCTTGAAATCGGTTCCTAAAGCGGTAATAAGTTAGCATATTTAACCAGTGGTAAAGAAGCGTATGTTTGAACGAATATTCTTCAGTTAAAGCATGTCAACGTCTGTATTTATAGCACGCAAGCAAAATTAAGAAACAAATTAGCTCGGGTAAGCTTTATCAATCACTGAAGATTGAATCCCTTAATTGTGCCCGCTTAATTGTGGAATCTAATACGGTACAAATGCTATACAGTAAGATCGTGATGACCTTCATATAACAATTGGTTTCTGATTTGGGGCCTGCTATAGGATCTCGGGCCCCGCGTTAAAAAACCAACAGAAAATAAGAACTTGGAAGCCAAGCTACACTAATCGGCCTGCCTATTGATTATTGAAGAGAGGTCTAAATATAGAAACAACAGATAAGAGAAAAATTAACATTTTTAAGCAAAGTGACGCGAAAAAAAAACTTTTCTTCTTTGCATCTTCAGAACAAAAATTTTTCTTTTTCTTTACTATCAAAATGAGTAGTAAAAGATGTTCGTGTTTCCTATGTCTTCGCTTTCAAAAATACTTTTTTTCTTTCTAGTTACATGTAGCTATGTTTTAAATTGTTTCCTTTGTGTTGACATTTATTTTTCGCATGTCGCTTCCACTGTTCCGTAGCTTAGGTTTAGTATATCTGCGATGAGTTTGTACGAGTACTGCCAGTGTCTACAGCAGAAGATTCTCTCCGCGGTTTGACTGATCAGTTGCCTTTCATTTCCAATTAGTGCCAGAATAGCGAGTGTTTCCCTATGGCTCAAGCCGTATTATTTGACACATTTTTCAACATTTTTTGTAAGTGTTTTGATACTCTTGTCCTCCACGGAATGCGTTCCAAACACAAACACGCCTAAGGTACAGATCCTGTTTGTTCCAGGAATTCTGTGTGCTGTATTAACAAATATGTAGGGAATTTTACATCCACGAAATGGCATTCGGATATCAAACAAAAGCTGAATCGCTGACCCCTAAGGCTTAATGTCAAGGCAATCTCAACCCATGCTCCCCAATAGTTCATATGTGCGACAACGAACAGCAGTATGAGGGAGGGAATATGACAGGGGGAAACTCGTGACCATCCGCAAGCTGCTTCCAGACTTTCCCATGTACTACCAGAGTTGAACTGCGATGATAATGCATGGGCATTGACAGTATCCTGTTGTGTTACAAGGACTTGGTTATCTTCACTGAAAGCGTAAGGCATGGGGTCGTGCTGTCTTTAAAAGTGGATTGTTAAACGTTTGCAGCCAGGCGTTTTTCAGAGTAACACGATTCTTTAAATAATCACAACCAAGCAAAAGCATCACTTTGTCTATACCCTTCACACATGACATGTGTGACAGTTTTTTTGATTTTCAGTTTTAGTTACTTTTTGAAAAGAACTGAAACTTTCAACTTTCAATGAGGAATACCGTACACGGACATTTCCAGTGTGAAACTCACTACTACCATTTATCACAGAGGTTTCCTGTTAGTACAGGATTTTCGGCGTTTATTTAAACCGGTGACCGCTACATAATTCTCAAAGCCAGTAAAGCTATAACGCATTCTTCAGAGCCGCAATATTCAGGGATTACCATTCATTATTGCTCTTCTTGTGCATCATTAGTGACGTGAAACTTGGAGTACCATTCATCAACAGTGTGCAGGTATTTATTCGGAAGAGTACAAACACCTTCCTGTTACCCCCCCCCCCCCCCACCTCCACCCACATTTCGTGGAATGTACTTATTTTCGAGTGAATAGAAAATAGAAAGTTCTATTTGGAGAAGAGCGGTCTTGATCAAGGTGGATACTTTTCATTCACAAAACGGTACATTGTTATTAGTTAGCTTTAAAGAATTTGTATATAACAAACACCAAAGTATACAGCAGGGAGAATAGAGGCAAAACAATGACGACATCGTGATAACTGGCAAATGGTCACACCTAACCGGTGAAATCCGGCTTCTTGTTAGTTTACCATATGCAGCGTTTTTATTGTCTTTCACGAATAACAGTCAGATTGTGGTAACAAAATACCTTCTCCAATTAATGCTAGACGTATCCCTCTCTTGCCTACACAGCCACAGTCTGCATTTATAAACCCTCTCCAGCCTGATGTTGTCTTTCACAATTCATTATATTCTTGTTTGGTATTCCTGAACCTCACATAAATGTACGAGCTCCCGAAAAGGAGTCAGGGTGCTCAGTGTAACAAAAATGGATCCATACAAACTTTGTAAGGGCATGGATAAATTCCATACTTGCCCTGATTCAAAGCAATAGCGTTCATTCTATCGTCCACTGATAATATATTTTACTATACCACTTCGGCTGCAGTTGAATCCAAAGACCTCGTTTATCACGACAAATGTTCTTGTCATGTTCAATAAAGCTTTCCGCCAAAAGCACAGCCACCGCTTTATTGACATTAAAATAATTTGAGCATTACCAATCTTTGTGGTGAAGGAAAAGAAACCTAAATGTCAGTATGAAGATATTTGCTCTATACTTCAGAGTGAAAGTATTTTTGTTTACCACGTATATATGCAAAGTTCAAATACGCATGGCACCTCTTTCTGGCACAGACGTATCGAAGGTTTTATGCTTCACCTCACTAATAAATTCATTCGTCATCCTTGTACGTGTTTTGATCCTTATACCACCCGATAAAACTCATAAACACCCACGCAAAAAGACTAGCCTGAGGAGTCTGGTTCCATCAAAGGTTTTTACTTAATTGTCTTGTTTCGTGACAAAGACTGTTATATCAAGTCCTTGGGGGAGGTCTATTTTCAGCTTTGCAATATATTTACTTGAAAGTTTTAACTTAATTTTGATTACTAGTTCGTACTCGAATACCGTATTTAGGAATTCTGTCAAAAACAGATGCCCGTGGATAAATTATTTATTTTACAAGCAGTAATCTTGCTGTTACGGGGATTTTTGAGATGCAGTGGCATTGCTTATAAAAAAACTGAGCCTGGTGTCTGGAAATGTCAAAGTTGAAAGGTGAGAGGTTATAGGTGGTGACGTTTACTGATGCTGTTACTCTTCTCTGTACTTGTACCGCTTAAATGGCCCACTTAATTTAACCTTGTACATACCGTGTGTTTGACCGTGAGACTTCACTATCGCAGATGATCAATTTTCCCGTTTATGTTGCGATTGCATATCGATACGGTGAAATAGTAGCAGAAGACCTGACTAATTATGGAAGCCCTCCTCCTATTTTAACGTTATAACTTGACCAACGTTATATCTATACACAGCTAATGCATGCACAATGATAAATTCCTTGCAAGTGTATAATTGGCAATAGACGCCAATTTGCTACTTCGTATTGGCAAAAACGTCTTACAGTATCGATCCCATTATATGATAAAAAGAGGGCTTGCAACGTCAGTCTTTATTTCAGAAGAAAAATATACCCGGTTTTTCATGCACTGGCTGTAAAGTTAGATGAAGAGACAAGGCACTTTGTTTCATGCATGCCATAGACGGTCGCGTTTGGGTGAAAAAGTGCTATCTTCAAATTTTGACAATTTTCTATCTCTTCACACAATTAGTGTACATAGATCCCCACTGTTTTTGTTCGTTTCATATATTTGGCCCTATATGCCTTTTGGAATGTGTTTTATGTCATACTGAGCTTAAAGGTCAAGCACTCGTTTGCTAAAAGTCCTGTTACGTTATTACTAGATTTCATAGTAAACAGTTACTTCGGATTTTTTTAAACTTGATATATATCATATCTATACTGAGGATGCGAATTAAACAGAAGGACTTTTGACAGTATTGTTTTGATCAAGTTTTCCCAGTTTTCTATTATTTCACTGAAATAGTGTATATGCATCCCGAGTATGTTTTCTTTATTTCCTGTATGTGACCATATAGGCCTGTGGAATTTGCCCCATGCATGTTACTCAAATGCCAAAAATCCAGTTACCAAATTTCAGAATAAAGGCTTGCTTGAAAGGTTATGAAACTTGGTGTATGCTATCCCTGCTCAAAGGTTGCAAACTGAATCACGTATACCGCACTCAAGAATATTTCACTTATATGACGACCAGCATTATGGTGGGGGGAACCGGGCAGAGCCCAGGGGAAATCCCCAATAAATCCGCAGGATAATGGCAGATCCTGGCAGATCACACTTACCGCTGCAGATCACCAGCGATCATCCACGATCATCCACAGGTTGCTGGAAGACTTTCCCACGTACGACTAGAAAGCCATCATGAGCTGAACATGAACCCAAAGTGACTGCCTTGGTGAGAGACTCCTGGGTTACTGGATGACTTTTGACGAAAACTGGTCTAAAGGACAAGATCACGCAAACATTAAAATCTTTTGGGGGAATGATTGCTTTTCCTAAATGTTCTCATACTTAATACTTTTTCTTCATTTTATATATTTTATATATAAATCTTGGGAATTTTCAAGACAGTTTAAAACACGGCAGCGGATTGGTTTTAAGCATGCCACAGTGCAAGGCTGTGATTGGCTAACTAGTGAACTTCCGCTTTTACGAGCACATGGTGCATCAGTGGTAAAGTATAAATGTAGTTCCACGTGCTAATGCTGTCTTTGTCCTTGCTGTGTTATGTTGGCTGTGTCGCGTGGCTTTATGTTACCGACATGCCGGATTTATGTAGCGGTAATACCATAGGGCCTACTGGAGACACGCGGGTCGACACCTCACCGAATTTGCTGGAATACTGGCGGCAGAAATATAAGCTTACCACGCTAACAATGTCTGCCTTCCTTGATAAGGGCTCTGATGAGGCTGTGTCTTTGTCGAAGAAGTTGTGCAGACTATCCCAAAACAACATCAGCGTCCATGTGCCAGGGAATCTGTCTTCAACAACGTATCAGTCAATACCACGAGACAGGGGGTGACTTTGTGTCGGCGGCCCTCTTGTGTGGTCAGGAGGACACAATTGCCGTATGACCTTTGCAAGTGAGAGTCAAGGACTCGAGAATTCCGTATAATAAGCTGAGCCAATGCCAGTATTTTGAAGGTGCCTCAAAAATTCTCAAGGAAATGATTCTAAAGGACAAGTGCCCAACAGAGGCAGTGATACAGTATTTGGACTATATGGCTAAAATTGCCGACTTCGGCCAGACATTCGATCTGTTTGGTCGGTACTTAACTTTGATCAGCAATTTAGACGTCAGCATTTTTCTGAAGGTTTCTCGTGGAATTCAGATGAACCAATGTAAGCTTGGCTACGATCACGACCAGAAAAAGTGAAGATGAATAATCTATGAAACCCAAACAAAGTGTCCAGTTCGAAATATATCCAGGTGATCCGCATTCCGGGAAACCAGTGTGTGAAAAATTCAATGGACGGAACGGCTGCTCATTACTTCATTTATTTATTTATTTCATTGGTGTTTTACGCCGTACTCAAGAATATTTCACTTATACGACGGCGGCCAGCATTATGGTGGAAGGAAACCGGGGGGAACCCACGACCATCCGCAGGTTGCTGTCAGATCTTCCCACTTACGACCGGAGAGGAAGCCAGCATGAGCTGGACTTGAACTCACAGTGACCGCATTGGTGAGAGACTCCTGGGTCATTACGCTGTGCTAGAGCGCTAACCAACTGAGCCACGGAGGCCCCGGCCTGCTCATTACGAATGTGTAATTATGCCCTCTTATGTTTTGATAACCACAGTCAGTCTAATCACCATACCTAAACACCCAATCGTGTCTCTTATACCGTTGTTAATACAAAAAACATGTAGGGTACCCTATTTCATGGCCGCAAAGAGAGAAATTTGAGGTGTGGCATGCGGAACTCGGCTGTGACCCAGATAAGGACTTTGTTTTGAATGGCAAAGAAGGTTTTTCAATAATTGACAGAATAAATGCTAGGCTCAAACCTGTTAAAGTTCAAAATTCTCAGTCCACTTTAGTTTACAAACACTTGCTAGATAAGCAAATTGATATGGAATTAAAGAAAGGGAATTATTAAATATCGGATCATGTGACAATTATTAGCGCACTAAGCACATTACCAAAGGCTAATGGGAAAGTGCCATTGATCATCCATGACTGCAGCAGACCAGAGAACTGTAGTGTCAGTGACTATGTCACCAAAGACCCATGTACATATCAATCACTGCAAGATGCAGGGGACACAACTGTGTTGTTTACCCAGATGATCTCAGCTGAAACTAAGGAGAAACGTGTGATGGCTTTCAATGAATTAATACGCCTGAATCGATGCCTGGATTTCGGCATTAAGGGCAAAAGGCAACGTTTTGGGGAATTACAACTGATACCACTAAAGGCATTTTGTCCCTTGAAGACACAAAGCTAGTTGATCTTGTACGTTACTTTCAAAACTTTCCCTTGAAACGTCGCGCCACTCGCAAACAGCTATAGAAATTAACTGGCAAGCTGAAATGGGCCACTAGTGTCGTAACTTGGAGTCGAATCCATCTTAGAAAAATGTATGATACCATTACTGAATTAAAACGGCCCAGTCACAGAGCTCTTACATGATGACCTGCTCTGGTGGCTTAATACCTTAACTCATGGTCATAATCGTAAACTGGTTTGGGATGCACGCCCAGTGGTTTCGGCCTTTGTTGATGCCTGCAATGAGCTTTCTGCATGTCCAGTGGCCATTGGACGTATAGTAATTGACATTTGGACTACTCGGAACTGCTGGAAGTGCACATAAATGTGAAAGAGTTGGCAACCCTTTTAGTAGCAGCTGCATGATAGTTAGAACATTGGGGTGGGTGTAGAGTACGATTTTATAGCGATAACTTTGCAGCGGTAGGAATGCTAAATAATGGCACAACACCTTGTTATTCTGCTGTGGTTAGTTTGAATGAGCTTTGTGATTTGGCGCTCTACCATAGTTTTTCTGTAGAGGCTATATGCATACCTGGTGTGGACAATGTTATTGCCGACTCGATATCAAGGTTCCATCTGCCTGGTTTCATGCGGCGAATTGTAACTTGTTTGTACTCCACAGTTGATGTCGTACCATTGGGCTATTATTTGCCGAATCATATGTCGGTGAGGTCCTTTTCACTTTTTCATCCCACAGACTTTCCAGTGGCTGTGCGCATTGAACAACTGGATGAGTTAGTGAGAGACCTGGGTGCTACGGTATATGCTCCGTCAACTAAGAAGGCTCATGTTACTCAACTTAATTGTTTGTTTGTTTTTTTACAGTTTTATGAGTTGATAAATGTACCACCGTTGCCCATAATTCACAAGACAAAGCTTTTGGCACAGTACGGCAGTATTTCATCAGAGTACGTATCCTAAAGCTTGATAATCATTTGCCTAATCCTCTCCTTGATAATTAGCTACTTCAGCGTTTATTGAAGGTTTGGAAAGATTGAGGGGTGATACCCATAATCGCAAAGCACAGTTGCTACTGGAACATTTGTTAGCCATACGATCTTCTTTAAATTTTGACAGTATTAAACATGTTCAGTTCTGGGCAGCAGTGACAACTGGCTTTTTTGGACTGTTGCGAGAAAGCAACTTAACAAGTACTAGCAAAACCCCGCCTATCAATGCTAAATGCTTAAAACGGGCAGATGTAGAATTCCGCAAAAACCGGATCATACTTTTTGTATCGGCTTGAAAAAACATTCAATACCAACAAAGGGTACACAAAACTGTTTTACACAGGCTTGAACATCGATACAGGGAATTGTGTCCTAGTGTAGCAGTAACTAGGTTTCTAGCAATAGCAGTGCCTATGGACCAGCATTTTGCCCTTGTTTTGTCATTGTCATAGCCAAAAGCCAGTGCCTCTGGCTACAGTTGAATTTCTTAAGCAATTAACAGAAACTATTAGTAGAATAGGCGTTCCTCAGGGCACATTTAACACACACAGCCTTCGTAGGAGGGTATGCATACATTGCTCTACCTCTGACTGTGATAAAATCGTTAGGAGACTGGAAAAGTGACTGTGTTCTGAAATACACTGAGCCAGATTCAACTGTTACTTTGAGCCTTTTACAGAATGTTTTACACTAATCTCCTACATTGGAGGTGGGGTATCAAGGTGATATTGGTGTACATACATGTACGTGGCAGCTTGTGGCGCTCGTGACAGATTTGCTGTCTGCTTTTATATGTTTTAGTATTGGTATTTTAGATTAGTTGTAATAAAATTTTAAGTGTGGAAATAAAATTTTGTTATTCGCCAAACCGTTGTTATGTTTTAACGTGGAGGTCATACTGATGTTAAAGTTCAAGGTCGCTGCAAGTCACAGGTGCACTCTCACCTTCCTTTAACGTTTCCGAGTAAACCGTTTTTTTAAATTCGAGTACATTTGGTAAAGATGATTTATACAAATTACGCACTCTGTATGCATTGTTTGAAACCAGTTGAAAGTTTATTATCACCATAAATCATTTCTCAAACTATAAACGTTAAGATAAAGTTTTCCATAATTTCAGTCGTAGGTTATTAAGGTCTATTTCACAAGGTCGAAATACTCTAAACATATATATGAAAAAATTGGCCCCCCCTAATACTGAAGACCCAGGATCAGAATCACGGTATTTACAAGAATAAATTAACTCGACTATTTCTGACAAATCAGAGTAAAAATCTTCGACGTATTTCTGATTTTATTCATACGCGCTGCAATTTCGTTCACGTCCGCGCTCACAAAACCTTTTTACATTTCTCAACGCTGTCTGTAACTAATTATAATTCTACAAAAGGTGCTTAATGCTAATGCTATATAGGTATTTACGTAAATTAAGCACATGAAGAATTTCTACCTCTTTTTTGGCAAACTATATATTGCGCTGAAGTGCACGGCCTTGTGATGCCTCCCACGAAGATTTCCCGGCCCTAGCAGTGCAATAGCAAAATGTAATAACAAAAGTAATATCTAACCAGTGAAGATATCATGTTTATCACTGAAGGAAATACTGGGGTTTCACTGATGTATAAATAATAAAAGACAATATGATAACGTCACCGACTATTGGCTCTTATCTCTCATCTTTATTGATTACAGATACCAGATTCAGATTTCTTATAAGTAGTACCCTTGCATTTCCGAACAGTTATGGAGCATAAAAGGGCAAAATTCATCAAAGTGTATGTTTACGAGAATACCTGGTTAAAGATTTTGAAGAAGGAAATAGTATTTGTGTGATTGCACTCTCAGTATGAAGTGTCGTCTATTGGAATGTAGGTATGTATGTATGTATGTATGTATGTATGTATGTATGTATGTATGTATGTATGTATATATGTATGTATTGGGATTTTACCTCATACTTGACAATTTTGCAGTCAAATGACGGGCGACATTAGACATGTGTGTACATATACAGTGTCTGCTTGTCACAGGGCGAGTGCATACAGCCAAAGTGCTGAAGTGCCATGACACCAGAGATGACACCCCGCTCAACTGCATTATACTGACACCGGAATAACTAGTCCCGTTTCATTTCTCGAACTAGTGCTGAGCGCCAAGCGAGGCAGCAACAAAAACCATTTTTGAAAGACTTTTGTATGTCTCGGGTTTGATTCAGGGTCTCCAGTCTTTGAGGTGGACGGTCTAACAATAAAGCCACCGAACCGGTCCTTATTTCTTGGAAGCAGAAAAGCGATGAACGTTATAAAACCAAACGTTCAAGATAAAATTTTCAAAATTAATGTATTGCACAGCTGAAAATAGCGCTTGAAGAAATGAAATCTTATAACTCCCTTTGTGGAGAAGAAAGACAATTCAGCAAAAGCTTTGAAGCATTCTTGATGCAAGGGTTTTTGCGTGTATGTATTATGAGTCTTCTCACACAGAAGCGATCATGGAGTGGCAAGCCAGGTACAAGAACGACGAATGCGTGAGTTAGTGGCACGGAGTATTAAATCTCACAGACCCCTGTGCCAGTATGTAGTATGTATATACAAGTGGTAACCAAAAATACATGTACTTCTTTTGTAACGTATAAGCTTCATGGTGACAAATTTTTCTATGAGACGGCGACTGGTGAGGAGCGAACTATTTTAATAACATGAAAACAATGACTTCCTCCTTGGTGGAAAGTTGTATCGATTATTAACAAAAGTAAATCAAGGGAAGCACGAAAAAGCGATATATCGCTGCGTTGAAAAGTGGTGTACACTGAGCATCGCGGTTCCTGTTACAGCGCTGGTGCATTCCAGTCAGGTTCAAGAGGATCGAGAAAGAGCATAACAGATTGTTACAGATCACACCAGGCTGAGGAGGGGTTCGTACATGTGAATGCAGACTGTGACAGGAAGTGATGGGCAAGACTAGCGTCAACTGCAGGAGGTGCTTTGTCACCGCAGTCTGACTGCTACTCATAAAACAGTCGTCATATAATGGTTTACAGTAATAAGCAGAACTCACTGGGTTCCCGAATGGTTTTATACACCATCAAACTGGTTCAATCTTCCATAATCCATTTTTTCCACCACTAGCAATAACCCTCTACTGCTTTCCAACGCCTTATTTATCGCATTAACAATATAACTCCGTTTATACAGGAAATCTTGGAGGGAATAAAAGGCAGTCTGACATTAGCTTGTTATGGTGTCATTAACATTTCTAACGACATTAGCACCTGACCGCTCACACACGTCATCATTCACATGTTTCCGCTTACGCAAAGGAATTTTAAGGCTATTGTCAATTTTGAAGTTACAATCACGATCGTAGTTCCAAATGGTGGTCTGTGTAAATGGATAATGTACCCGTCAACACCTGTTCTTGCCTTCATTTTCAAATCACACTGATTCAGTAGATAACAAAAACAGAATTGCATTGCACCAAGTGGAAAAGAGCTAGTTAACTAAGGCAAGTATTTGTACTTAGCGTTAATTTTGGGACAATTGTAAATATTTACAAATGCAGATCTTAAATTAGTCATGTAATTGGTTTACAATCAACTTAGGTTTACGATCCCTTTTTGCAAGCGATTCCTGGGACAGCCTTTGTGCTTCACTATGGGATATGAATGTCCGCCTTCAAAACCCTGTACGCCTTATTATTAGACAAGTCACATACATTATAGTCACCTTATTTGCCTCCTGGTTCTTCCCGGTTTTCTCTTACCATAACGTTGGCCGCCGTCGGATAAGTGAAATATTATTGAGTTCGGCGTAAACACGAATCAAATAAATAAACAAATAAATCATTTGCCGTCACGGCTAAAAACAATTATATTATCTAATGCTATTGTACAATTATTTTGATAAATGAATAAATATGCAGTCAGGCACCACTCTTGTGTTTCTCGTCAACAAACACACTTTCTGGTTGCGTAATAATATGGGATGAAGTAGACACCAAAGTCAGAAATGGGTACATTGGGACGATTATGTGTGTGAGCGGCCAGATGCTGATGTCGTTAGAAATCTTAATGACATCCCAACAAGCCACAGTCAGACTGCATTTTATTCCGTCCAAGATTTGCCGTGTTGTTGATAGTGATAAATACGACGTTGCAAAGCAGTGGTAACATTCCGTACATTAAATCCCCTCGTTTTTGCGTTCCTTGTGAACAAGCTGTTCTGCTGAGGAACAACTGTTTTATGAGTAACAGCCAGCCTGTTGTCACAAGGTACCTTCTCCAGTTAACGCTAGCCGTGTCGTGACACCGTCATGGCCATAATCTACATTTACAACCCCTCTCCAACCTGCAGCCTTTTATGCACTTTTTTTTTTGCCCTCTTGAACCTGACTGGAATATACCCTACACGAATCATGCTGACCAGTGTATCAGAAAGGATACAGACCTCTTCCAAGACTCGATAAATCCGCTACTGTTTTGATGTAGGGAAATAACCTTCATCCGTTCATGTGCTAATCATATAATTTACTATACCATTTCGATTGTCCTACAATCCAAAGATCTCACTTACCACGACTTACCATAATAAAAAAAAGCTTTCACCAAAAAGAAAACACTATTTATATAATTTGCTCCTCGTCAATCTTTGTCCCATAGGAAAATAGACCTGTTTCTCTGTATGGAGTTATTTCGTCCGAACGTTGGATAGTTGGATAGTGTATAACATATATCGATAACTAAAATACCACTTTTGAGGAACAGGAATTTCTGAGATGTTATGCACCAAGTCACCGACTCAGTGGCTATCCTAGTAGTTGTTCAGTTACTTGATAAACGCTTCTTTGTGATAAAACTCATAAAACGACCACGCCAAAAATTGCCAGGTTCCGTTTCGAAGGTTTTCTTTACTTCTCTTGTTCTGTGAAATGCTTTACTTTTTTTCTTTTATCAAGAGATATACTAAGCTTTGCAGGAAATTATTACAACTTTATCATGCCCTTAGTTTCAGATTGCTCATACTTTTTAAGATTACGATGTTCATTTATTTCCGCTTTAATGACCTAAACCCCCTTCACCTAAACGAATTACAAACTTCATTATTTCATGCAAAATCAGAGAAGCTGTTTGTTCATGTGTCAAAAAATTATGTTTACTGAAAGTCATCATTTTGATGAAATTTTATACCGGGTGTCAGTGTAGCAAAATACGGTGATTTATTTACATTTGAAGTGTTCATATGCTACTTTAGTCCCAAGAGAAACTAGCAGAAAATATTAAAATGGCGTGATCGATGAAATATAGCTATAACAAGGGTTCAAAGTCTCGATCTTTGTCAGTTAACCCTGATATTAAGACATAAAGATCTTTACACTGCAGTAGCTCTTTACCATTATATATGCCATGTTACTCTAGGTATATGTTATAAAATGAAAACTTTCTGATGTGGACGAGTTCTATTTTTGCGTGGTGAGGATGCATGAACGAGCTTGCTATTGCAAACGTGCAGTATGAACGTTGCTAAAGGCGAAGTGCAATATGACATACATGCCGTACGATCGCCACAACGTTAAAACGTTAAAAGCAAAGTGGAAGGTATATAATAATTGTACATTATCAAATGGCATTCCGGTATTCTAGCGTCCAATTAATGTATCTGTAAATGATAGAACCTTTCTGTAATTGTAACTGTTATTGCTCTTTGGGCGTCTTTTACTTTAGTGGGGAAATCTGTGTCTTCTACTTCCCTAAAAGTATTACAACCATCAGAGGGAAGACATACATACAAAATTATACGGCTGTCAGGAATCAAGCAAGCCGTTATCAGTTTTGACTATGGTGACATGAGGATATGGTCGATACCCCTGAATGAGATTTCAAGTTTCAAAAGAATTCCTCAGAGCAAACATATAATGGTATCGTTTTTAATGTCTCGTTTTCGAATTGATTCCCATTATTCTTACAAGTGACGTTTCCATGCTCTATATGATACTTGTTGTTGCCCTTCCTTGTTGCTCAGCACTGAAAGGATAGAGGAAGGAAGCAGGATTGGTTAGCCCAGTATCAGTATAATCTGACTGGGCGGTGTCATATATGGTGTCTCCGGCATGACACTTCAGTGGTGGAATGAAGTCGCCCTGCTACAAAAAGAAACAGTACATATTCACCTAATGTAATATGACTTAAAATTGTTAAGTACGACGTAAAACCCCAAGCATACATAGATACATGCATACATACAAGCGTTTTAATAGCCTGCTCACAAAACTTGAATTTTATGCACACTAGACTGCTTGTCAAATTGACTTGCTTTACTTTTTCAAGATAATGGCGAAGAGAGAAGTGATACGCGTTGAACTCGTGCCCTGTGGAATCTGACACTGTCTCAGTTTACAAGGCGACGTCAGGCTACATCGTCCCGTTGTCTTCGTATGAGATCTACCAGAATAGGTTAAATTTTAGCAACTATATTTTATTATCTGGAATTATTCTTACGTGGGAGTGTCAGATTTCCTGGTGCTATGTCCCACTGTTCCTCAAGGTTAAACTTAAATATAAACGTACTCGTTAACGGCATGACTAGCCTACTTGCAAATATTTAATTTGTCGTTCACTGGATAAACATCAAAACCACAAGATTGTTTGAAAATTAAAATGTGAGAATCATTTTGCATGAAAGCATTCTCATATAGTATTGACAGAGAAGCATTCGTCAGTTAGAATCCGTGATAATTTATGAAAGTGTAAATCAAAAGTTACGCTCAGCTTGTTAATAAAAAATAATAAGTGGCTTTCTATCATGCATAATGTTTAAAGATCATAATGTATGACTGTTTTATTTGTATGGCTAGTCTGTCCATTGGGCGCTTGGAATCTTGCACAGACCCATACTGTTGTTGTTGTACTCAATGTACTCATGTTAAATCAAATTCACGTGTGATATATATTTAGAGTGCCAATGTCTAACAACGCCTGGAAGCTAAAATAGGAGTTTTAAATGCAACAAAGCCACTTTATTAGCTGTCGATATTTACAGCAGAAATATTATTGAAACATTATTAAAACATTATTCTACAGTAATTTTGCCGGAAGTAGAGATCAAAGTTACAAATGTGTGCGTATGGATAATAATGTGTGTGAGCGGCCAGGTGCGAATATCGTTAGAAATGTTAATGACATCACCACAAGCCATTATTAGACTGGGGTTCATTCCGTTCATGATTTCCCATCCAGACAGAGTCGTCTAGCTCATAATAATAAATAAGACTGCAAAGCAGTGCAGGGCACTGCAATGAACACCTCCAACACAGAAACACCCTTCACTTTTTCATTTGTTTTTGGAAAAGCTTAAATTGTGAACAGTTGAACATGTCTTGTGTCGTACAAAAAATCGATATACCAATAGATTATGTTGAAGATTGTGTAAGAACATCACATGACAGCTATTTTATGAGTAGCAGCCAGATTGTGGTCACAAAGTAACTCCCCCAGTAGACGCTAGTAAGTCTTGCCCCTGTCTTCCGGTCACAGTCTGTATTTATAAATACTCTTCAGCCTGATATGGGTTTTAACATCCCTTTATGCCCTTTCTCGGACCTTCTGAACCTGACTGGAAAATGTCCACTCCCTAATATGAGCCACGATGATCAGTGCAACAGAAGTGGGTCCAAATACACCCGGTCAAGGACTCAGTAAACCCTATACGCTTTCCTTGATTTAGGTCTCTCTAGCATATGTTGATAATATAATCTACTGCGCCATTTCGGGTGTAATGCAAACTTCGTCTTTCGTGACAAAGAGTTTAAGATGATCAATAAACCAATAAACCTTTTAAAAGAAAAAATCACTGTTTTAAGGCTTTTGCTCCTCATCAATCGTTGTTCCGGGGGAAAATAGACGTATATCTGAGCTTGGGGTTATTTCGTCCGAACGTTAGACAGAAAGTATTTTTGTTTTTGACCTGTATATGCAATTATTCAGATTCACATGATAAATCATTTTTGACACAGAAATCTTGAACAGTCATGCCGTGATACTAGCTCGTCCTTTCTTTATCCTTGTAGGTATTCTGCTACTCAATGATTGCTTCTGCATTGTAAAACACCCACGCAAAAATGCCTTCAGACTCAGGTTCTTTATTCTACTTTACCTCTACTTCTACATGGAACATTCTACGCCTTTGCCAAAAAAAGACAATTTTAATCTTTTATCTTGCGTCTTGTTTTAGAACATTGATAGTTTTTCTCCAGTATACCTTGATTTTTTTCTGCTTTCAAGAAATAATCCAGGACTTAAACCAATCAACAATTTATTTAATCAATGTGCAATCAGATCCGAAGAATCTTTATAAAGGAATTCTCTCCACTAACTTTACACTCTTAAAGAGATTTAAACGGAGATTTCCTTGGTGAAATTCATTTATTGTGTCGGTATATGGCAAAAAAATTGTTTTGGGGCAAAAAATCCGAATGTGGTATTTGAAATTGTTGAAGTCGTAAGTTGAGAGCTACTAGTTCAGAATGTTTACAGACGCTTTTACTTTGCTTTGTATTTGAACCGCTGGACTACTCTACTAAATGTAAATTGGCCTCCTTAAACAGCGAACATTGCTTAGGATTACTCATTTTCACGGCTACAGGAAACACGAAATGAACATCTCACTAGTCCATGACAGAATTTATTTAGGACTATGTCTTTTATCTTAACGTTTATAGATTTTTGGAAAGTAGTTTACATTTAACCAACTTTTCATCAGACATACCAGTAGCACATCTGCTCAGGAGTGTGTGATCATCCCTTAAGTCTGTTTGTGTCCTTCTATGGTTTACTTCTATTAGTATTCTATCCAGAAGTGAGTATAAATTGATGTTGATTTGTTCTGGATACACTTAAAGGTACAACACAATCAGAAGGAAAGCAAAACACATGTGCTAAGATAAATTCCTTGTAAGTGACATTGAAGTCCATCTTGGAGTATAACTGACATCATTTTACCATTATATGAGTTGCGATAAATGGCTTTACCTCAGCTGCCTTTGTTAATAAGAAATAAGCACCCAAATTTAAATGTACGGACAGGAAAGCAAATTGGGGCACTGTATCGGAGAACAGTTATGTAAACAGCTATAAAAGAGATTCCGACTGTTATTAGAGCGACGCTTGAGGCATGGATGTGGTGGAGCAATATCAAAATTGACGGTTGTAGAGTGATACCGCCATGATATGTTGGCAGAAGAATTCATCACGCCAGAAGGTTCACTTATTAATATTTACGTAAGAACACTAAAATAGTGTATGCATGCCGCATGATTAATTTTACTCTCGACACATGGGCTTTTTATCAACTGTGTTTAACGATAGAAGCAGACATACGCGTGTATATCTGTCCTAAAGTGCCTAGTTCTTCAGTGGGCTTTTCGAAATACGAGTCCGACACATGATCCTCAGATTTATTTGTTGAGATTGCACTGAGACAGTAACTAGGTGCTTCCCTAAACCGTTCAGGAGTATGTGAGTGATTCACCCAAAACATTTCCAAACGACTTTAAACGACAAGTTTAAACACGTGTCTTTTCGAAAATAAGGTTGCAAACCGAATAACTCTTGACAAAAATTGCTTCGAAAGTCGAGGTCATGTTAAAAAAATTAGAAGAAAATTGCTATGTTGAGATTTTCTCGGTTTTCTATCTTATTACTTAGATTGTATACATATATGCACGCATGCAAGTACATGTGGCATGTTTTTCAGGCATTTTCCCATCTTTTCCTTGGAAGTGAATGTCACTGTTAAGGTCATCCTGGTGCTTTAAAATCCTGTTACCATTCTTTTGGAAAAAATCAATGAATATGCCTATTAACCGAGAGTTACATGTATGGAAAACAGACACTGCTCCAGTTCTTGTCATTCAGAAGCACATTTTCTGGTTGCACAACAACTTGTGCTGAAGTAGAAACCAAAGTTAGAACTGCGTGCATATGGAGGGTGAGGTGTGTGAGCTGGCAGCTGCTTATGTCATTAGAAATCTTAATGACATCCTATCAAACCAATATCAGACTTGGTTTTATTCGGTCCAAGATTCCTCATCCAAGCGGAGTCGTTTTGCTAATGCGATCAATAAGGCGTTACAAAAAAGGTTCACATTCCCTATATTAACCTCCTTTTCCCGTTGGATGTTGAAACGCTCGATTTATGAACGGTTGAACTTGCCCAGTGTCGTATAAAAACAATCAATACATCACTGACTTCTGCTGAGAACTTTGTAAGAACATCACATGACAAGTGTTTTATGAATAACAGCCACGCTGTGATCACAAAGTACCCACTCCAGTTGAGGCTAGTCGTACCCTTCTCTTCCCGTCACAGTCTCCATTTATAACCCCTCCTCAGCCTGACATGGTCTTTAACAATGTTTTGTGCGCTTACTTGTTCCTCTTGAACCTGACTGGAATACACTGGCTTCTAACATGAACCACAAAGCTCAGCGTAACAGAAATGGGTCCATGCAACGATAGCGTTCATTTTGTCCTCTACTGTTGATATATTTCCTAAACCATTTCATTGCCATACAATCAAAAAAGATAATTTTTTTTATCAGGAGAAAGTCTTTTTATAATAGTCCATATACCTTTTCACCAATGAGAAGATAATACTTTCAAGGCCATTAAAATAATTTCCTCTTTACCAATTTTCGTCCCTGTCGAAACAGACATATCTCTCAACATGAAGTTTATACATTAGAAAGGTAGTATTTTCGTTCATGACTTGTGCATAACTGATATAAACACGACACCTATATTCTGGTATTAATCACGTTCTCACAACGATGTGAGTGAAATATTGCTCCCGTGGCGTGAAGTCATAATCATTCATTCATCCATTCATTTTTTTCTGGCGCAGACGTCCCTGTGATGTTATGCACCACGCCACTAATTCAGCCATTTGTTATCCTTGCACGTGTTACGACACTGGATGATCGCTTTTGTGTCATAAAACTGTGTTACACACTTGTTCCAAAAAATGTTGTCTTCAAATTGTGGTGCTTTTGAAGGCTTTTGTTTAAAGGAGGAGAAAACATAAAAATGTTCAGATGAAAGAGTGCGAAAAAGTATTCCTAAATGTGATCTTAAATATTTTTTCCGATTTTTCCTTAAGGAGAAAATGACACGTGGGAATGATTTTGTATGGAGGGTATTTGGGACCATTTTTGGTATTTATAGTCTTTGTTTAATAATGTCATAAACGAAGACGTAACACAGGTTTGATAAACATTTTTGTTCTAGAAGTTGTTCTTTTCAGCTAACAAATGGATTAAACCTCAATTTGGATCATATTTATATTTTTAATATGTTCATTAATATTATCATAACTTAGGTTAAATGTTTCGATATAATCAAAAAATTTACATTCAGATAAATTTATTAGACAAGCATGGCATCCTTATTTAGAACATTATTATATACAACGATAAATACCAAAAGTTGGTCCCAAATACCCACCATACAAAAATATTTTCAAATACCCTTTTCTCTTGAAAAAAAGTCCCAAAAATGTTAAAGATCATATTTGCAAAAAGTTTTGACGCACTTTCATCTGATTTTGACATCATTTTTATCTTTTCTTCTCCTTTCATTCTTTTGTTCCTTGACAAAATTGTACTATGCTTTTAGGTTAACAACGTTCATTTGATCATTTTGGTGACTACTTTTGATGGTTTTTATCTGGTTACAAAGAGGTCTTCTTGATTTTAACCAACCACCTTCTTCATGTTTTCTGTAAATATTATTTCCTTCTTCAAAGCCTGTATCAAAGAATCTCTTTTCATAACTTAATTTTTAATCCATTATAAAAATAAACCCGTTTTCATTGTTCACTTTCATCCAGTATACCGTTTTTGTTTAAGGAATTTTGGGGGGGGATTGCTGGTGTTCGGCTGAAAAAGATCAAAGTGGAAAGGCTATATGTAACACAATGGCGTGTAAAAACCATTTTACTCTGCATACTTTTCAAACAAATATCTCGAACGCTCCAGTCTACTTATACTTTGGCATAAAAATTGCATTTTGAGCCTGCAATAATATAGAAAACAAATCCAGTTTTGTGTTAAGATTTAATGAAAAGGTTTGTAATTTATCGGTTTTTAAATAGATTAACCAATGGGTGACCGTTTGCCTGCTATCAGACTCGGAGTTCTGGTTTTATTCTCTACGTTATACATTTTGTACATCTAAAGCCTAGTTCACTGATTTGGGTACTATGCCGATACTAGGAATATGTTGGTGTCTATGAGTTTCAAGCATATACATGACAGTATAGAGTAATTAAATAGAAAGGCTGCGTCGGAAACACATGCTAACATCTAGCCAAGTGGTAGCTGAGTCCATCGAGCCCTTTCAATTGACCACAGGCTTCACTTCCGGCTTCCCTTTTCTGAAAATCTGTTAAGTCTATAAACCTCGTTACGTGACAGGAAAACGAGCTTTCATTGAACCAGTCTTCATTTTAGAAGAAATATGTACTCAGGCTTATATGCACTGATAATAAAGTTTGACATGGCTGCGTCGGAAATCAAGCAGAATTACATAATCAACTATTAAAAAGTTTTGGAATGTGCTACTAAAGTGATGTTTGAGTCGAGGTTTATATATCATAAATAGGCAGACACTTTGGCAGGACAATTTGTTACGCAAAGGAGTTGAGTAATTATAGTGTCACGTCTAACATGAGTCCAGAAAAGCCCACTTGAAGTTTTACGAGAGCGTTCTCAAATAATACGACACATGATGTATTTTGTGTTTTATAAAGCAAGACGTTTTTATCACAAATGTTTGACGATCAAGTAGTTATGCAAGAATGACAGTCTTTAATTACGCTCTTACTCAAAGCAACTAGGAAAATGTGATTTTGAATTTCCTCACGGCAAGTCTATCTGCCGAGGTTGCACTTACATATATACAAAACACTCGGCTTAGAATGCAAGACAGTTATGCGTAGTTATGTAAGATTGATAGCATTAAATTACGCGGTTCCTCAGCGCAAATGGGAGAATATAATTTTGCTATTTGCTCACGGGAAGCCTGTCTGCCGAGGTTGCACTTACGTATATACAACACACTCGGCTTGGAAAACCAATAAAAGTGTGGATAATTCATCGAAGAAATTTCCTGACTTCATCTGAGAAGTAACTATTATTTTATTTCAAATTTGGAGTCCTACGATTATTTAACGGAATCGGTATTCTGAGCACCCCTGCATGATGGAACCTTTGTGTAACGGTAAATCGTAGACACCCGTTTACATGTACGTACTCTGTTGGCTCTAGATCGGGTTTTCACTATCAACAGCTGTGCGATGTTTTGTTCTTTCGTGCAGTATGTTACATTTTTCAGAGTAAGTGTGTTCAGGAACACTTGGGTAGTACAAAAGTACTCGTGCTGTGCTGCAGGAAACCACGTGCTTCTTGTACAGGTTGAACCTCTGAGTATCCAATAAACGCCTTCTCATTTCACAAGCTATTGTAAACCCAGCTTAAGAGAGAATGTATATGTATGTGTGGGTGGGTGTGTACGTGCGTGTATGTATGTACATATGCAACAATAAGGGACATCTTAGTTCCCCTTTGTGCCACTAGAGGCCGCCCTCCTTGAACACATGCGGATTAACGTGTCCATGAGTACATTGGAGTACATGATTCAGTGATCTATAAAACAAAAAGCTGTGTGTTCGCTCCTCCGTCGCAGTAGGGCATCTGAGTTTAAAGCTTATTACATGTATCGCGTCTTCCGTGCTATTAACAACATGCAGTGTTAAATGTTGATAAATTTAAGAGCAAAGCTTGAGCTACAAATATCTAATTATGTGCCTATTGTGCCTGTATATAGTGTAAAGTTACCAAAGGTGAGATAGGGCGTACATGTAAGCTTTAATTAGGACTGATATCACAGATCCGAAATGTTTAGATCAATCAATGAACTGGTATGTATGCATGCAGTGTCGCTGTGCCTGGTCTGCCCTGTCGGGATTGTCTATTGGCATGATCACAGGCCAGCAGTGCATCGCAAATAATCAGTACTAAGAACAATCGCTCTCCATTTCTTCTGGGAGGGCTAATCCTCCGGCAGGGGGTGCTGGTTGTGTCTTTCTCCTAGTGGCCATTTCTACCAGGACTTTCGGAGATTCGATTGATATTTTCTCATTTTCAAGCGTTCAAGGAACCATCTAAACGTATGCAAGGGCCTTTAAAATTTGGAGATCACAGTGCACTATTACTGTACAATCGTAATACATCGCGGCAAATATGTTAGGTGTCTAGCAATTAATCCACTAACGCCTCAAATGTTGTGAAGAAGTTAAAATTACATACAGTTAAAATGGACTTAAATGAGAGCATCGAGCGTAATTTTAAAGTCGAAATTGAACTAACAAACATATTGCGTGTATTTGACTTTTTCATATTTTTCTTAAACAAGTTCATACTGTGTTTTGCAATCGCGGCACTGGAACTAGCATAAGGCGTATAAATGAAATCAGCCGTTGATATTTCCGTCTGCTGTTAATTCAATGTACAACTTATATGGCTTATTGGTTATTTGGTACTAGGGTACTATGCGTACTAGGGTCTTCGATTGTTGCATATGTGTATGTATGTATGTGTGTATGTATGTATGTATGTATGTATGTATGTGTGTGTGTATGTATGTATGTATGTATGTATGTATGTATGTATGTATGTATGTATGTATGTATGTATGTGTGTGTGTGTGTGTGTGTGTGTGTGTGTGTGTATGTATGTATGTATGTATGTATGTATGTATGTATGTATGTATGTATGTATGTATGTATGTATGTATGTATGTATGTATGCATTTTACGTCGTCCAAAACGATTTTTCAGTCGTCATGACGAGGAGGCATTAAGTGTGTGTACATATAGGCCTACTGTGATTCCATACCGCCAAAATGTTGCCGTCACTGAAGTCTCATGCAGAAGACTCCAGACGGAACACCCCACCCAGTCACATTATACTAAAACCGGGTCTTTCAGTGATGAGGGCCTAGCGAAGCAGCAACAAGTACCGTTTTTAAAGTCTTTGGTTTGACCCAAACCTGGCATGTTCCGGAAAATGCATAGCCTTTGATCTATGAGTTGACGTGTGCCAACTCACATGTCATTCATCCGGTTGCGGCATGAGGTGAGGAGACATAAATACGTACATGTATTTACAAAATAAGGCATATTTGGAAAAGAGCGCCGTTGTGTTTTAATTATGTAATAAGGGTTGGAATCAAAGATTGTGATACCAGTGCACACTGACCTTGCTTATGACAATCCCACACCATATCAAACACCATATATAGTGCAGCTACAAGGCTAGGGCTGGGCTGTATATTTTTTTCTTCTTCACTGATCGTACACTAACGACTTCCGCAATTCCTCAGGCGGTAAATTTTGTCCCAAATGAAGAATACTCAAAAATTGTTCACTTTTACCGATGGTGATCAGTTTTGTGAGTGGAGGAAACGGAAGTGTTCGATGTTAACCACCGACCCTCGGGAAGTTACTGATTAACTTTCCCGTGTATGACCTAAAGATATGCAAACCTTAATGGTGAAGTGTAACATCGTCTTCATCGAAAAGTAAAACTGCGCAAGCGGCCTTGTAAACCCCTTATTTTTACCAAGTCCGCTATGCGAACAGTGAGAGAAACAGAAAAAAGTAATATGGTGTTGTTTTTCGTCCACGTAGCCTACACAAAGATTTCAGACACAGACTGACAAGGACATCCACAAGTCATCATCTTTTCCTTGTTGAGGCAACTCCATTAAATTTCCCGTTTATGAGGCACAATGATGGCAGTGAATTATCAATGCCATTGCAAGAGGCTTTCAACGAACCTCTACATGCTGTTCCCACAGATGTGAAGGGAGGAAAGTTACCATGGTCAGCTTCTCTTGTACAATTGACAAACTTCTCCTATGATGTATGATTTCAAAGTTTTTCAAATAGTGATAAGCACGAGACAAAGAAAGTCTTTTTTATTTCGCGTAAGCGACAAACTCATAAGATTAAATGTTATTACAGAGTTAACGAGGTGACGGCAAAAGTTGTTTTTTTTATGAAAGAGTGTTTTGCATCTTGGGTGCGAGTAATGGTTAATGAATATACATGTATGCAATGAGAGGTATCAGGGAGGCTGTGCACTACGATTTTAATTTGATTACAGGTGGAGATGTCACGATGTATCTTTACAACCAAGACATGTTTTCCTCCGTCTACGCGCGTTGCCTAACTCGACAGAGTTTCGAACGTAATCAGCTGGCACATGTTTTATGTAAAAGCTCGTTTTGTGTTGTAAATTAGCTGCTTTGACCTGGTTAATGAAGGCAGGGTGGGTGAGACTAGTAAAGTTGACATTTGGAACTGGACATCCTTACACTATATTTCGCATGCTGCAAAACACTTGTAACACAATTTCGTTCGTTTGAGGCATGTTGTGGAGAGATATCTCCTTGCAGAAATTAAGAGTATTATGCTAGATATCAAGGTTTATTATACGAAATGATCATTGTATATGTAATATGAATTTTCGAAGCCCATCTGTTTCTATACTCTATGCAATAACTTCTGTGATAATAAATAAAAGCTGCCCCAACCACAAACTCCGATATTTTAAAGTGTGCAATTCATTTTACTAAACTCAGTGGTGATTGATGTTCCTTTTATCTTTTTCAAGATGCTGCTAGGTTTGAGACAGCGCATAATTGAGAATTATGATAGCGTATTCCTGCGTAGGAAACAAATGAGTGTTCAGTACCGGTTAATGTGACCATTAACCAGCTTTCACACTGTCGTCGCTGTTCTGGCTTTACTCTCTACGCTGTAAGTCTTTAATCGTGTTGGTAGCGTGAAGTCCAAGAAAGACAAGAGACTGACTTTTGTAGAATGGTGTTTCTGCATTATTCACACACTCTCTTACCTGTCGGACATCGTTCCTGACTTTGTATATATCAGAACATTCAGTACGACATAAACAAATAGACATGTACCAGGTGATGCTATCCAGTTTACCTAACACCAGATTACACGCACGACTTCCTGTCTGTGCGTCAGACCGATGTACTTCCTCAGACTTCGATAAAACATTAAACTAAGCCTCATACGTCAGCAGTGTCTCTGTCTCGCTGCATATTTTATGAAACTCGGTTGTGTGAATCTTCAAAGACCCTTCAGTCCACATAGGGTACATACATGTCCGTACTTGTGTCGTTGTTGTGAAGAAAAATGTGCTGCACAGATTTAACATCAACCCTCTCCTAAAAAGTCTGCTTCCATACCACTTTCTCTTTTTATATACAATATTGTGTGACCAATTTTACGTACATTCCTAATCCAATCTAAACCAACGATTCAAGAGAACATTACGTCATCACAACCGATGTCACATGAAAGTGCATGAAAGGACTTTTTTAATTTATTTTATTAATATACTCAACATTTTAGCCAATTATGTGTTGATTCTTATGGGAAATACATGCTCAATACATAATCAAGATATAATAAGATAATTAAAATAAGCCTATCCAATCGATTTTTTCTGGGGAACAGGCATCCTGCTCTTAGCTCTAACATTTATGTTTCTGTCAGTTGTTCTATTGGTTAGCCTCCGGCTATGGCACACTCACACACGTATATTGCGTCCTGAAAATATATCAGTGAAACTTTTAATTGCATTGTCCAATGTTTTATCCCAGAAGATCTCAATAGCTATCCAACATAACATCCTCAAATCTACCTCGGATCTACATTTGCTATGCTGACACTGTCCTCAGCGATAAGTTTGCCGAACACAGAGAAATATTACTAAAGACAGACCTTGTTTTGTTCTAAATCAGACATCGTTATAAAAGGCGATTGTGACATAGTATTTTTGAAAGACACTGAAGGAAAACAAACGCATTTGAATTAGTTTGAACATACACTATAGTGATCCAATAATTTTTGGTATAGTGGGTACATGTGACCGATCACTACCGATCTTGTGCAAATTACAGATACAGTGTATAGAAATCATTTCATTGTGACACCTGTCAGCTAAAAGTAGCACAGAATGTAGCAACTTAATGTAGAACACGGGAAAGTCAGTTAAGGTCTTTCCTAGTAGAACAAAAACCACCACATACACTATTTCTTTCCATAGAGAGGTTCCCAGTCTATAGCAAGCGGCTCCATTAGAAGAGCGCCTTGTGGCTCAAAGTCTTGACTTGAGGCTCAAAGTCTTGACTTGGGGCTCAAAGTCTTGATGTCAAAGAGCTCATACAAAATATAAAATACATGATTCTCAGCATGTGTGATCTTTGGATTGCCAGTTTCCATGGAAACTTCCAAATAAGTTTACTGGGTTCGTTTGACCGCAAGGTAGGGGTGATTTTCGCCAGTTTCCTTGGCTTTAAACTGCGGAAACGTCCAATTAGAGTTAGCAACGTTCGCTTAGCCTCAAGGTAACGCTGATCTGCAATGAATTTCGGAATAGAATGGGGTATCCTTTTCCGCTATGAAGACTTGGGTCTAAGTGGGACTCGTCACGTCTTAATGTGTGTTACAAACCGACTTTCCCTACAACCCCTCAACAAAACGATACCAGTGAACATTAGACTACACGAATTCGCCCCGAAATACGTCAGGTGGGAAAGATCCGTCTTCAGTGTGACAGTTTGTTTGATTGCCACATGCATGCACACGATACTGACACCGGTCCGACAAGAACTTTGTATATCAATCTTATGCTGAGTGCCAAGGGTAATAGCGCCAAGATTACCGACGTCAAAGTTTTAGCGTTCTAACGTTCACGAGGCAGATGCTCTACACAGAACGCTACCGCAGACGGTCTTCTTCTAGATTCATAGTGACGTAACGCGTTATCAGACACCGTGTATGTTCACATAGTTATGCAGATCTAGATTTAACAATAATAAACGTGTGTGGGAAATATGGTTGCCGAAGAGCTATATGACATCTTAGGTTGTCAATGTATAATCCTCAATGCTGACGCAAGATAATCAGATACCACAAAAGACAAATTTACCATGAAGATACATGCCAAGTTTAGGCGATCCGAGTTTAAAATCATATCACGCTATAGACCAACTATCCCATTCAATCAATCGTCTGCATGTATAAACTGAGCTAGACACAAGGGCCTCCATGGCTCGGTTGGTTAGCGCGCTAGCGCAGCGTAATTGAACAGGGGCCTCTCACCAGTGCGGTTGCTGTGAGTTCAAGTCCAGCTTATGCTCTCTTCCTCTCCGGCCGTAAGTGGGAAAGGCGTCCGGATGGTCGTGGTTTCCTCCCCCCATAATGCTGGCCGCCGTCGTATAAGTGAAATATTCTTGAGTACGGCGTACAACACCAATCAAATAAATAAACTAGATATACATGTATAGCATATATCCAGTAAATACACTTGGCAGCTGTGACAAACAGATTTAAAAGGCTAAAACATAGGATATTACGTCTGTCCTTCCGAGAGTTATGTTTATAATGAAACATATTTCAACAAAAACTAATTTGCTTCCCAAAAATCTTACCTAATTGGCTTATTGAGCATTAAAAGATTGTTAGCATACACAGTAATCGTTATGTACAAAGCCTGATTTGAATAAGTTTGGATATTATTTTCTAACATGCCTTTGCGTGTATTTTGTGTAAATTTTCTCACCACGATGCAAAATAATGATAAAAAATAATGATATAAAATCATTTTATATGTAGGTAGGCTTGGGGATTTACGATTCACATTTTTTAAGTCATATGATGACCCAGAGTGCAACGACAGGTTGAACTGTATCAGTATAATGGCTCGGGCTTACTTACCTTCGATAAGGCGTAGGGGCCTCCGTGGCTAAGTTGGTTAACACGCTAGCGCAGCGTAATGACCCAGGAGTCTCTCAATGCGGTCGCTGTGAGTTCAAGTCCAGCTCATGCTGGCTTCCTCTCCTGCCGTACGTGGGAAGGTCTGGCAGCAACCTGCGGATGGTCGTGGGTTTCGCCCGGGCTCTGCCCAGTTTCCACCCACCATAATGCTGGCCGCCGTCGTATAAATGAAATATTCTTGAGAACGGCATAAAACACCAATCAAATAAATAAATAAATAAATAAATCGGTAAGGCGTCTCAGCGAAGCAGCACTAGATAAAGGAGCGGTGGAAATCCGTCCTGCAACAAGGAGGTACATTACATGCACTCTAAGGATTCCTTCGTGGTCACATGACTGAAAAATTGTTAAGTACGACGTTATACCCCAAGCACTCACTCACTCACTCAAGGCGAACACTGTGATGATTAGGGTATTGACGTGGTCCTCTTTACAATATAATAAACAGCAAATGAAGGCAAGTCCTACTTTTTGTCCGATTTGTCCAAAAAGAAGTCAAACCATAATTCCGCTAATCACTTATTTATTGAAAGAATCTGTGAATATGGGAGTTGAAAGTGGCCTTTCAAATTCCCCGGATGAGTCGAAACAGACATTAGTAGACCAGCCGTCAACTGTAAGGGTACCACTATCGGAGAGTAAAAATCGTTTCTCATCTTTACTCTCCGATAGTGGTACCCTTACGTACTGCAAGGAGTGCTGGGTTCAGTTTCAGTCATGCGTTCTCAAGGCTTCGGTGTTTATTGGTTTAGTGTCATTGTACACAGAGTATGCAAACTGGAAATATGTATCGGTGTTGTAAACATGTTTACGATCAAACGAGCCAGAATTTTCTTTACATTAGTCTATAAATATGAAGGACTCAAGCCCACTTGAGAGCAGTCATATTTACTGCCATTAACTGTAAAGGATTTTACGGTGTTTGAAGATATCGGCTTTCACGCCATTAAACATTCGTCACTTTTTCTGTACTCCATTGTCTGTACGTAGCTCTTTGTGAGCTTGTGTTTTGTATCTTGTATCGCTCATTGTCTCTTTGTGCGATTAAGTACATTTCATCCCAGTTTACCCTGAAAGTGACTTTGTGTATATTTCCAAGATGTAAAACATACATCTCCAGCTCGGCATCACGGGCGCCACTGTCAACCCGTCCGCCCTGAGAAGTTATACCTTACAGGCTGTTGGGATCAACTATTGTCAGCGTGCCGTGCCAACTATAGCTTGTCATTTATCGGACTGTTATCCTTCGATTGGGAAATCCTTTCATCTGTGGATTCTATATTTACGTGGACTCGCTTTTGGAATCCGGAATATTCCAGTCGGATTTGGAAGCTGTCGTCAGTGAGAGACCATATATTTTTGTAATTATATGCATTATTTTGTACTTCATTGTCAGTTGTATTATTTGTCTATTTCGTACAAGTATATGTATTGAACTTATCCTAGCGTCTTCGTGTTCCTTTGATCTTGTGTAGGGCATATCTCTGATCTGGGAGTTGAACAAGAAAGTTGTTTCTCATCTGTACTCTCTGATAGTTGTTCCCTTACACAACCAATAAGGACGTTTCAGGTCAGTAATTGCAACGCCTATTTCCAAAACAACATATGACACAAACCGCCGAAGAACTAAGAGAGTATATACAGTACGAAAATAGGACGGAATCATGCAATATGTGGAATATGTGGTTTTTTAAAACGGTCAAGTTAATAAAGTTTATTATTTATTAATGCAAATCATAGAATATCTCATTCACAATACTGTGAAATCGTCCTGTTCTTAGCCACTTATCCCAAGGTATCTTTATCGTCAACATTCTTTTTTCTCTATGTCTGTCTTAAACTTGATAAAAAGTTGGCGTTAGATGTTGCCTAATCGCGTGAACAAAACTGGTTTCTGCTAAGAAAACACTACAATTAAGCATACAGCCCTGGGGGCGAAAACCTTGGATATCAGTGGACAACATAGAGATTAAATATAAAAAAACGTGTCAAAGCTGTGAAAAATATCCCTGCGCAGCCATGTGGCATAGTGTAAAGCTCGGTATTTCCCGTTACTGATGAATCTAAATTGCTTTTGTACAACGATGTGTCAAACAAATCCATGAAAAAAAAATAGAATAATAAGCGTGACCTCGCTCTGTGTACAGATAGGAAAACAGAGTGGGGCTCCTTTGCAGCATGACGGTATGATAGCTTTGCCAACTTTATGGATTTATTATTTTTTTTTTGATTTATGTTTTACGCCATACTCAAGAATATTTCACTTATATATATTTTCACTTATGCGATGGCGGCCAATTATGGTGAGAGGAAATCGGGCAGAGCTCGGGGCAAACCCACGATAAATCCACAGGATGAAGGCAGACCTTCACACGTACCTCCGCAAAAGAAGTAGGCATGCCGATCGCATTACTGAAAGGCCCCTGAATCACTTTGTCGCTCTAAAACACCCTCACCCCTCCGCCACGGATCTGCGGCTGACAGCTTTAACATGCAGAGGTATTTGCCTACAGAATACAGAAAATTATATAAACATGATCAAATGAATCTTCTGATTAATGTTCTTGGGTAGGTTTGGGTGTGAAATATTGTAAACAGAATGACATTTTCCCGGTAGTTTTATCAAAACATGAATAGTGCCTTATAGTCGCCAAATGTGGCGAAAAGCTGCGACGTGATATCAAACTTGGATGTTGCATTTTTGTGGTGAAGACGTATAATATGAAAACGGAGCACTGGTAGAGTATGGGTTATGTAAACACAGGGAAAAAAAGCAAACACGACAGACAGTATACACCATCAAGGTGATCTTTGCTTTTTTGAATAATAAAATCTCCTTAACACTGCTTCCGATGAGGCTCAAGCTTCCTACTGACATAGTAACAAGCGAATATTGCAATAGCTGCGACTTCCTGTAAAAAGTCGATGTCTTCTTTCATTTATGCTTGTTAAAGGATTCATGAAACGCTTGTTTGTTTGTTTTTTCTTTCGAATTCACAATAGGTTTATCGATAACGAAATTTCCGAATATATCCGACTATTCATGACAAATACGCATAAATTAGAGGGGTTGTTAAGAAACATAAACTATGCTTCTTTTTTGGCATGTCCTTTTTTAAAACCATACTCTTCGTTTAATAGTCCCTTGCAATGTATACTTTAAATAAAAAGCCCACGTTAAAACGGGAGATACAGTACTGAAAATTTAATCGACCGACTGACTGACCGACTGATCACTTGACCTTTGAATGCAGGTACAGCCATGGTTCAAGGTCATTGTCAGGAAGAAGGCAAATTCTGTATCATACGTGTCAATTATAAAAATATGCATGTACCTGTCTGTTGGTAGATGGTGTCGGGTCATTAGTCACAGATGTTTGACGACTTGCCGGACTAAAGAGCCCATCCAGACTGGATGATCCAATTCATCAAGGCATGATAGCAAGAAACTCGATCGTGTACTAGTTAAAACCACCAAGATACCTGTGACATTTATCTTCACTGCTAATGTACATTAGTTGCCTCGGGTTCTCGCTATTAAATACAAAAAAGACTCCATACTGGAGCTGAAAAGCATCAATAAATGTCAGGTTTTGAGTAATTACTGACGCCCTTAGATTAGAGACTGTGTCAGAACGGTGGCGTGTTTTTTGTAAACAACATTGAGCAAACAGTCTTGAAAAATGACAGGGGATATGGAAATTCGATTTCTTCTAGAAAGGCGTCCGACCATAACACGGGATGTAGAATAGAGTATGGCAGACAGGATCAATTAATGTGGTGATATGGCTATCACTCAGAGCTTAAGCGGCTATTCATTAGACGACTCACAACCATCGAGGCTGCGTCAACAAGGACTCGGAGAGTTGACATGTTTCATAAGCAATTTTCCAAATTCACGGAAAAAGGCCTAATTAAGCCGAATTTAAAAACAGCTGAAACTATCAGTATGGTTGCTGAAGGCTATAAAATTAACAAGGAATTATTCGTCTTCAAGCGCCATTAAACGAAGTATATGGCAATGGACACTTTGTTTTTTGGAACACGTTTTGTTTCTAACTTTACAATAGTTATACATTACAAGCATTTCAGTGTGATAGAAAATATGTAAATTCCAAAGCTGTTTAAGAAGTTTCTTGCGCCTTATTCTTTTTTTACACTTTTGTTTCTGGACGATGAAAGTTTTCATACATTTGGCCATAACTTCATTCTTGTGGCTCTAAAAACCTCAATATTAGGGATTTCAGTAATTTATCAATATTTTATCCATTGTTTTGGAATATAAACAGCGCGTTTATAGACAGTTCCTGAATGTGGAGAAGCCGGCATATAACGGTTCATAAATCAAGTGATTTATGAATGTATTTTCGTCGCCAACGGCAAGTGAAGAGAGATAACATGGCCACAACGAGGCTCTATGAACTGAGCTATCCGAGCCGGTCACCACGCCTTAGAAGAGTTTGGCACCCAGGATGTAATATATATAGCAAAGACTTAAGTAGTAATAATAACACATGCTGTGAAAGATCAATCTCTACATTGTCAACGGTCGTCAACCAATATGGACGTTCCGGACGAATAATCGCATGGCCAATCCCCAAAACCAATACAAACCACCAAAGAACTAAGAAAGCATATAAAGTACGAAATTAGGACGGAATCGCGTAAAGAGAAGCAGTGAACAGTTTGCAGTGATGTTGGAAAAGCGCAAGATATTCTCTAGGCGATTAAGTGAAATCAGTATTTAAATAATGTACCATGCTTGTATACGCACTCCCTACGGTTGAACAACTGCCTATGTGGTGTAAAGGCGGAATAATTCAAACATTTGAGCTTTCTGGTGGCACAACAACTGACAAGAAGGATATTCTACTTTATTTCATCCATCATTTTGTTGATCAATTTGCCTCCAATTCGGTTTGGGTTATGGCTGTGAAGTGTTTGCGAAATGCTTGAATTTGATAGAATGGTTTCCTAACAAAGTTTATTGATGAGACCATGGTTTCGAGACAGCTATGCGTTAGACTGGTTCATTTTCCGGTAAGATACAAAGGCTAGCATACATAAATTGCCCCAATTATCACAGGGTTCCTGGGTGGATGTCGCGACCCTAACCGCTGACAAATGACCTAGTTATCGTTGCAGTCGAGTTACACTCAGATTCATGGATTTTTAACCTACTATCTTATAAACACGAGCTCCGTCGCACGAGTGAATTACTGGGCCTCCGTGGCTCGGTTGGTTAGCGCGCTAGCACAGCGTAATGACCCAGGAGTCTCTCACCCATGCGGTCGCTGTGAGTTCAAGTCATGCTGGCTTCCTTTCCGGCCGTACGTGAGAAGGCCTGGCAGCAACCTGCGGATGGTCGTGGGTTTCCCCCGGGCTTTGCCTGGTTTCCACCCACCATAATGCTGGCCGCCGTTGTATAAGTGAAATATTCTTGAGTACGGCGAAAAACACCAATCAAATAAATAAATCAAATAAATAAAAGTGTGAATTAGTGACGTTATACAGAAATGAGAAAAGAAAAGCCACAACTGGAATCACGCTGCACGATTTACTGTGGCTTTTTGTGGTCATATATTAAAAAGATTAAATTAATAAATTAAATCAATGAAAAAGTGACCTAAATTGCCACCTAATTTAAGGAAAACTTTCATCGGTGAAGTACTCTCACAACAAAACAGACTATGCGAGGAGATATTTTGATGTTTAAGGCCACGCCTGTCAACTGCTTAACCATTTGAGCCTTTGCCAGTTTTAATATGTATGCTTTGGGTTTTACGTCATACTAAACAATTTTTCAGTCATATGACGACAGACATTCATTAAGTGTGTGTACATATACGGCGTCTTTTTGAAGCAGGACGAGTCCATGCCGCCAAAATGCTGCCACCACTTAAGTGTCATGCCAAAGACACCAGACATGACACTACTCCCAGTCACAATATACTGGCGGTATGCCATCCAGTCCTGATACCTTACTCTTACCTCTCAGAACTAAGCGCCTAATGAGGCAGCAGCAAGTACCATTTTTAACGTCTTTTGTATGACCCGACCCAGATTTGATCCCGGACCTCCTGATTTCGAGGCGGACGCTCGAACTTGTCAATTTGATCTATGGCTTTTGGTCGCTGGGGATTATACCACGTATGCCTCTGCATGGATACATTTTCGCGCCGTTCTCGTTCTACAGAAGCGAAGATGTAATGAGCTAGTTATTAAAGTGCGTTATTAAAGACTTGTTTGAATCCTTTTCCGGAGTCCTTAACCTTAAATTTCATAACGAACCTCTCACGGCAAAATGTCTCTCCATTGTGCTCGCGTTGATCGATGATTAGTAGCGCCTGGGGAAGCCTGGAATAATAGCGAAAAATAACGTCATGAATGCGTCTTGAGATTGGAAGTCAGGAAACGCGAAGATAGATGATACAGAGGTCAGTTCAACAGACTTCTAATCAACCTTGCAGACGCCTATTTGAGTTTTTACGTACGCTGCCACCGACAAAGAATGAGAAGTTTTTCTCACTCGGCAACTTCTACGTGTGACAAGTTAAATTATTGTCAAAATTTCATCACAGTCAACGCCGTTGTTACGCAGGCATTCACTTCCCTAAGATGACCGCTATGTGACCTTCTCGGTACGTCTGATGGAAACTATTCTTCAGAAGTTATTTGAAATATGACTTCAGCTGGATACAGAATATTGCCGTTGTTAGGTCACCAACTTATTTATCGACCACTTACTCATAGAACAAAACAAAACAACTGTATCTACCAGTACGTTGTTGTACTTATCTTATTACCAAGGAAACGAACAAAAGAATTGATAAACGTACCAAACACGCTGTGTGCTGAACTCTGGTTAATAATTTTAAATGTATTAATTTTACTTCCAAAATTTACAAACGCACTTTACATAGAGATCTTGAAAAGAGTTTAGTCTATGGTTAAATGGATCAGCGATGAAGAGTCTGACTAAAATATGCCCCCAACCATTGATCTGGAATTCACCATTCTGACAAGGTTAAACCAGATTTTTATGTAGAAATTATGATGTAGTGACCTGTACATACATAGGAAATGCGTGAAGTGGCCAGTTGGCCATATTGGTGATTTACACCATGCTGGATGAGACAACATCATGGTTGGATTTACTACAGTTTCCTACAGAACAATAATCTTCAGTAGAAGAATGATTTCTAAAATAGCCATTCCAATTGGAAATCGATAATGTTCTAGTTAATGGAATTGGCTTCATCGGTGTACTTAAAAGGCAAAATTGCTGTCACTAAGGACCAAATATCGGATTACTGATTTTGAAGTGAAATTATTCACTCCCAGTTACTTCCTTTCGACATTTTCCTCAGTTAATTGAAAGTCAAGCTCGTTTCTGCCGTCAGAGATTCCGGTAAAGAGAACTTTCGTCTGATCTATAGTCAGATTATAATTCAGAATCTCCAGCTATTTACATCTTAAGAATAATAGCACCTTACACTTGCTCAGTTGTACACTGAACGATCTTTTGACGATCAGCCTATATGACTGATTATCTTAGCTTGCTGTGAATGTAACGTAGCTATGTTATTTACAGTATGAATCCTTCCTTCCTCTGGTCAATTTCCAACAGCCTTAACAAGCATTTTTTTGTTAAATTTCGGAAACAGAAACTGATGCATCGCCTCTGGCTGATCCAAATCCTTCTTTATAGGCCTTAAACTTTTTCACTTGGATATAATTTAAAAGCAACTTAAAAAGCCGTTTTTGTCATTAGGATTTAAAGTGCAGGATAGGCCATGCATAAAACATCAAACATATTACATTGTTATAGACTTGAGACACGTAGTACTGCGCGGGTTCAATGATAACAGTGTAGAGAAAAAAGCATCTCCACCATAAATTTTAAATGTTTACACCAGCTTTCCATTCTCATCAAGTGAGCTCGATAAAGATCCCACTATTCATGAATAACAACTTTTTCTCATACAATAAATAGCATGGTATGTATTCTATGTTTTTGTATCTTCAGTGTCATTAAACATTATTTATGCATTATGATGGAATATTTAGTGTAAAATGTTTGTTACAAGAAATAAAGACCATTAGATGGGATTTAGATACAGATGCTAATATGCATAGCATATGCATGCGTTTATCAATATGTACTCTGAGGATATTGAATCCCAGGAAACATTATCACCTAAAAAGCTACATGATCGTAATGGAAGCTTAATTTGTCCTGTGCGGTCGCTGTGAGTTCAAGTCCAGCTCATGTTGTCTTCCTCTCAGGCCGTACGTGGGAAGGTCTGCCAGCAACCTGCGGATGGTGGTGTGTTTCCCCGGGCTTTGCCCCGGTTTTCTCCAACCATAATGATGGCCGCCGTGTTATAAGTGAAATATTCTTGAGTAAGGCGTAAAACACCAGTCAAATAAATAAAGAGGTAACTTGTGCTGAGCCAATAGAACAATCTGTCGTTTATATTAAACTACGCTTATTTTTAGATCAAAGTTACCAGTATCTTTTCTACAAGTATAGTTTCATTCCGTATGACTGGTAATGAAAGACAAACTTACGTGTGCCATGAAAAGGTCGATTTATCTACATGTATGTCATGAGGGGGAAAGTCAACTTATGTGTGCCATGGAAACCTAACATCAATGAGAGTATAGCTTTAAACATACAACCGCTGATATCATCGGTACAAACAACATGACTAGCACCAGATAGATGACTTTCCTACACCATCACTAGGAAGCATTCTCCACTAATAGCTAACAAAGTCTCCAATTTCATATCACTATTAATGAAACACAATGGATTATATCTGTAATACTGTTAACACACTGTTGTTAACGCAAATAATCAGGAAATCCCATAAAAAGCAATGTAACACAATTCAAAAAAGAAAACTGACATGTCAATGACAATCTGATCCAACAGCGATGATAATAAAAAAAAGATAATAGCAACGACTGCCAGGTCTTTCACTCTCTAACTCTTTCCGTCTAATCAAGATTTCAATGAAGGCTCAGACCTTAACACTAACACAATTAATCAGTGCGCTAGGGACGCTTCTCCAAACAACGACCCTTGCAAATGGGAAGATAAATGGACTACATGGAATTTGATAACGATATAGGTAAAAGTACTGCATTCTTGTGCTGTATGGAAAGTTGTTTGCGACTAGGTTTCCTCCAAACGGGTTTCATTTGCAAGACACAAATCCATATTTAGAAATCCATATATAGCTGTGCCCAGAGATGGCTTTTGATCATCAAAGTTTTACAAGCTTCACCAAAGTTAATATAAAAGTTGAAACAAATAAGAATTTCCAGTCGTTCAAAGGGTTGTAGATTTAGTAAACAATTGTATTTAGCAGCTGAAGTCAAGTCTATAATCATGACCACGCATCTACTTCATGAAAACGTGACCTACGCATTTTATCTCTACGTTTGATCGCTTAGAGAACACATGGGGCCCCGATATGGATTTTAGGTTTAAGGTCACTTTAACCTTGAAATCATCATTTAGATATACACCGTTTATTCTGTTTGTTAAGTCATTTAGCCACCAGTTGTCAAAGTGTCATAGGCCTTCATATTCCATTTGTCATCGCATGTCTAATCGATTGTACTTTTTGACCAAATCGAATATGAATACAAGATCAAAAAAGGACTGGTCGATGCATGCCTGCATAACAATGTGAAGCGGACTGCATCCAAGCAAACCTAGCCAATGCTACAAGATTCGATGTCTTATGTCTTTCGATGTCAGGGCTGACTCTATTCAGCGTTTATTAACAAAATAAATCACACTTAAGCTCATATTGTGATAGCCTTGTCTAAACATAATCATTTTAAGTGGTAACAATTTTACTTTTATTGTCCAGTATAAGTGTTAATATCAAGCCTTTTCATTTAACTAGTCAAATCTGGAACCTTGGAATCTGCCCCAGTGAACACACGACCCGTCCCTTCATACAGAGCGCCATGATAGAAAGTACCAAGTTCAAAGTGTGAAAGAATTATACGGAACTGGGACCAAATGCAGATTTTCCCATCACCAGGAAGTCTTTCAACTCACTCAGCCATTACAGTCTAAACTAATGTTTTTTTACTAGATATGATCCCACGTTGTGTGATCGACCAGTGTTGTATAGCAACACTGTAGCACGCTGTGCTGGCAACAGCAGTGCACTATAAGTTAGCAGCACTATGCTCAGCTAAACCGGTTTAAAATGCTTTTCATAAACGGTAATAATAATGAGAATGATAGAATGGTAGAACGAGCTCATTACTCAAGGCAGGACTATATTGCTAGACGTTGCCAGTGCTTCGTGAAATTTGAGAGTGTTTGCTGAGCTGCATGCGTATCTACTCCACAGTTCTATATTTCCACTATTTGACACTTTGACAGAGCTGAGAATAACATGCAAGAACAATGGAAATGACTTGTTTCTGAAAGAGTGCCCTAAAGAGTTTTAATGAATTTTAAGTTGCATTTTTTTTTTACTTTTTAATTCATTACAAAACTCCGCTGAATTATACAAAGTTTGCAACAAAGGGTGGAATTTGGAGACTAGGAATTTTTGGCTGTGATTGTGAAATGCGGCTGTTGTCCGTCACGACAGTAAGGAACAAATCGATCGTGCAAATCTGTTTACGAAGCCTTGCGTATACCGACATCCACAACTGACCGTAGTTAAGCGCGTCCATTTCTTGTTGTTGAGTTCAGATGTTTTAGAAATTGCACATATTGCTACTTCTTCTTCTCAACACTTATTTAAAATATTTTTAACCAGGTTTGTGGGTAACAAGACAAAGAAGGGAATGTTCTGAAGTTATCGTAAGCCTATATAGCAGCTATATGGGCCATCTTTGACGTAAACTTTAGTTATTCCCCTTTTGTAGTCAAGGTCTTTAATGTTTTCAATTGATCAAGCAAATCTCTTGATTAATTAATTCCACCGGCAATAACAAATGCGTGGCTCAATATACCTCCCCCAAAATCAAGTGGCTACGGTAAATGTTTTCTTGTAAGTTGCAAGGGTATGTGTTATAAAGCAAATCTTATTCATGAATCTTTTCCAGAAGTACACGAACAACAGTAACAAAAACGTTTCCCATCCCTTTCTTCTTAATAGCAATAACATAGTACCATTCGACTGACATCATAAACAATATATACTTTTTAAGGACATCAAAGCACCATCGACCTTACTGATGTCACCTTACTAATTTCTGCTGAGTTTCAAAAGCAAAAATGGCTATGAAAGGAACATATAAATCAAAGAAGTCAGGGCATTTGAAGACATAGGATTTACCACCCTTCCCACAGAGCACATTTCTTGTTTGAAACTAAATTTCCTTCAATCTCCAAATAATTTTTAAAAAGTCTTTAAATTTAAAGTTAAAACTGGCCGTCAGTAATATTCACTTATTATTCAGTATTTAAAACTATTGATTGCAACATGCCGATATCAAAAGGAATTTATTGATGTTACAGGTCTAACAATAATTTTGAAGACCTGGTAACATAAAACTCTGTCTCTGGTGTTATAGATAAGTCACTTTTCGAGGATGCAAGTACCTACCCACGTTGTCTAAATATGTTGCTGAGGATCTGACATCAAGTTACGGACATGCCTTTATTCTACATTGTAGCACACTTTGATCTCGACACCAAAATTGTCTCTCCAGGACAGATATCTCTAGGGAAAGAAGCTTTTGTGGTAAGGAAACATCTTGTGCCCAAAGCTAAGATTAACCGTAAAAGTCTATCATAACTTTCTAAAATTGTAAATTTGAAGAATTCTCACCTCTTTCACGTAGTCCCCAAAAATTTCCGTTATCTGGCTGTTAGAAACACTTCGCGTGGAATTTGTATATATCCCTCAGAAACACATGTCAACGCTAAATGATCCTTGTGGCAGGTAGATGAGAATGTGCCCCGACGGCCAAAGAGAGCCGGCGACTTGATGTCAAATAATATCCGTTCCAGTCGGAATGATCACCCGAAGGTGAGCTAGCATACTGCTACATGCATTTCAGTCAGATAGAACTAATGACTGCACGACAGAAACCTTCTTCAGTGGACCAATTGAGACACTATCGACGGAAACTTTAAACACAGGATCACAGAAACAAGGAACACAGCTACAGATGATCGCTTTATAACTGGGCAGTGGTGACGTGTGCCATAGAGAGCGTTCGGTATGCGAAGGCAGAGGGAACAGGTTACTATAAAGGCGAGAATTTCCATACGACCGGCAGATGGCAAGGGGAAATGCAAACACACTTCAAATATTTACGACGTTCTTTCGTTAACAGAAGAGCCTTTTAACTGTCCTGTTCGTTGAAGGCGGACGGTTTCTTGCCGCAGTTTACTCTTGCGCTGTCCAGAGCATGTGCCCATGTAATTATACAGGATAAGGGGGTGCGATGCGGAATGCGGGATCTTACAGTTTGAGTATATCCATATCAACAGACAGGAACATAAACTATGGATTTCCGAAGAGATTCGTAAACACTCATGCACCCATTTATCTCAGTACTCTCCTCTGGTTGAAGATGATAAACGTAGTAAGATATCGCCTCGTCTACCTCCACTAGCCCAAGGCGATATCACCTGTGACACTATCTATGATGAGACACTGATGATTTTTCGAGCTGGTGTACGGTTAAATTTCCTTGTTTATTCTGTTACCCTGATACACATCTCTCTTGTTCCACATGGATCCCATCAGATACATCCCCTGAAAGCGTAGATACTTCTTTATAGCGAAATGTTATCCACCACAGATATGTGATGATTTATTTTCGCCTTTATCTCGATCTGCAATTTATGAATAACTATTGCTTTCGGAAAAAGTAGATACAGTCTCATACGTCAAATCTCAACAAGGTCAGGTACTATCCTGACAGCCAACTATTAATGGTGTTTGCTTTCTGGAATAAAAATTCCGAATCACATTATTGATGTTAACGACTATGAATTCATGACCTGAGACAAAGGAAATAAAATGCATCTGGACACAATACTGTGGTTGGCAGTAAAAGCGCTATACACACACGAAGGAGACAAACTGGAGACTAACTTCGAGACAACAGGCAAGAAGTTGATCTGTGGTTAAACTCGGGAGATGCTAGTATTTGTCTTCTCGTATACCGCTACATTGCGAACATTTCAATACAGCCTGCAATCATAGATAACCAGAGGTTCGGGAATTTGCATCTGTTATTGACAGATTCTGTGGTTCAATCTCAGCATTGCAAACGTAAAAACCCTGGCCATATGGAAGCGGTAGATATAAGGTGACTAGACTGAGTATGCAACGACTTCGTGAACGGAATATCTTCAGCTAATGTAACTGTACTGAATTCTTCTCCTTTGATTCAATAGTTTATAATACTAGGACTTTCAATCGCACAGTCAACAATACATCCGTGTTGAGTGGATGCATTTTTGCAACGTCGTGAATAAGTGCGGTGTGTCCGCAATGTCTAGACTCATTTAAGACTAATTGGTCATGTTTTGTAGAATGACCAATTAGTCATTATTAGACAATAAGAGTCTAGACATTGCGGACACACTGCACTTATTCACGACGTTGCAAAATGAATACACTGAACACGGACATCTAATGATATTACTGGTTTAACAGAAAATGGTTAATTCAATCTACTTTATCTCTTAAACACGATTACCTATAATTTCTAAATGGAATATATATGCAGACTGCATAATTTCCGTTTATCAACAGACTACTAATGTTAACCCCATATACGCTGTCGATTGTTTAGGATGATTAAATCTGGCTACACTTGGTTGTCGTTCTATATACCCTTATACAACACGTTACAGAAGACAGGCCTCTTGGGTTCATCTGTCCTCGTTATTGTGTACGTATCAGAATAGAAAAGAACTGACGTAACAAAAAAACACTTGCCTTCGACAATTCTTGACCAAATGTTAATGTGAAGTCTGTGTTATTATAACTCGGTGGTAAACATGCCAGTATGTGAACACATATCCAAAAATTGCGAGGAAAAATTTAATCTATGCATGAAATCTGTGTTGAATTGTTCTGATGGTTTTTAATGTAAAGTCTACTTGTGTACTTGAGCTGGATGGGATGAGAAAAGAGTTTGCAATGTCAATAACACTAAAAATGGTGGGAATGGTTATACACACATGAGGAATTCACACCTTGACTGAATTCTGTTTTAATGGTTTTTACAAAAAGTATGAAAGTAAATAAAGGTATCTACATGACATTTTCGCTCATTTCAATTTCTTTTCATTAACTATGCAAAGAAAGAAAGAAAACCTTATGAATTCAACTGAAATTTGTATTAAACAGTGTAGAAGTGTGATGAATCTAGTAAAGGGTGTTTTGGCATACTTATACAGAAGTTTTACCTCATTCGAGGGCATTACCGTTATGGTGGGCACCAAATACACCGCCTACAGTTTTACCATGTGGTTAAAAGGTTAAAACAAATCCGCCGGATCCTGTAAACACAAGGAAAGAAAATGGGTGATTTACAGCGAAAAGTGTGTACTCGATTTCCCTATGCTGGATTCTGCCCATTCGCGTAAAAGAAGACAGGCCAGCAACATTTGCAACCATATCCACGCTTTCAGTATTAATTCTTTACAAACTTTATGATCCTCATGATGGCTACCTGGAACTCTTCTGTAAACAGGTTCAAATATCACACGCATGTTTGCAGGATGTGGCAGCAGTTACAGGGATGTAAGAAGAGGGGCGGAGGGATACATTATAAACACTTTGAAAAGCTGAGTCTGTAACAGTGTGCACTCTACACGTGTAGTTTAATCATTATTTCGCCCAGTTGGTTAGCGCGCTAGCGCAGCGTAATGACCTAGAAGCCCTCTCACCAATGCATACCGGCCCCCGGTATAGCGTCCGCTTCGGGAGCAGTAGATCCAGGATCAATCCTGGGTCGAGTCACACTTTAAAAGAGGAAGTTGTAACTTTCTCGCTTGGCGTTCAGAATGAAGGTGCTAGTGCAATGACTGGTTCACCCGAATCAGTATAATGGTTCGGGCGGGACGGCTTACTTGCTTCGGTAACCGTCTCAGTGAAGCAACACTAGGTAAAAGAGAGTTGGAAATCCGTGCTGCAACAAGGTACATTACATGGACTCTAAGGATTTCTTCGTCGTCATATGACTAAAATACGACGTTAAACCAAAGGACACTCACTCACTCACCAAAGCGGGCGCTGTGAGTTCAAGTCCAGCTCCTGCTGACTTCCTCTCCGGCCGTACGTGGAAAGGTCTGCCAGCAACCTGGGGATGGTCGTGGGTTTTTCCACCATAATGCTGGCCGCCCGTCGTATAAATGAAATATTCTTGAATATGGTTTAAAACACCATTGAAATAAATAAATAAATAATCATTATTTCTGACGTCATACTGCCAGTGTGTCTACAGAACAAAAACTGTGATAATGCTTTTCAAAGGTTTGATTTTTATCCGGGCTAGGGACAACAATCACCACAGTTAATGATTTATTAACATATAGGCGTATAGGCCCTGACCTGCATATCTTTGCTATGGAAGAAATATATAAGAGTTTATCGATGTATCCACAATATAGGCACAAAACGCTCACAAAAACATTGATTGTTAGTAACTGAAGATGAGTTTTGTTATTGTTGTTTTTAAATGGTGGGAGGTAAGTGTGCACAGCCTGTGGGGAAAGGCACGGAGAGGAAGCCAACAAGAGCTGGACTTGAACTCCCAGCGGCCGCATTGGTGGGAGGCTGCTGTGTTGCCACACAATGCTCATGTGCCGATATCCCAGAGAAAAGAGTTGAGAGAAAGCATCACATTAAACTTACTTACGAATTACTCGGATAGGCTGTGATTATTGATTATATATACTTTTTTCTGCACTTGGCGTGAAAAGGTATTGCGGCATGGTTGTACATGTATAATGTCTCTCATCGTGGCACAGGTATAAGTATACTGTTTTTTATATTGTTTTTTTATGCACCCAAGATTTTAGAAAGGTCCGTAAAGCAAAGAGTTAACAGAAAGATTCGAATAATGGTACAAAAAAGACGATAGCAAAACGCTGCAAATTATTCACGCCTTTAACAACACTGTTTCTGTCCTTATCTCATTGACTTACGGTACAAGCTTATTAATATTCTTAGACTAAGGCCAACTGCCATTGAATAAGGCATACAGAATGTGTTTCTTTAAAGGTCAAATGATTTGAGCTGCACCTGTCTTATCAACAGCCCTTCTCAATCTGTTTACACTCAGTTGAAAACACTTTGCTCAGTATGGGTTTGCTTCACGTTTGTCATGTATGTAAGCGTGTCAAGCAGGTCTGTCTCACACGTTTCGGCAATTAGGCGAAGTAGTAATTGAATAAGGTAATAACTTAAAACGTGAAGGTATAAAAAATCTTCAAACAAACATTAAGGGGACGTTTGTACCATTTGCGTAATTCGGGTCAGAGGTGTGTAGTTTATTGTTGGCTTTTGCCCTTGTGATACGGATATGTGGGCTCATGTTGAGCTCATGTATTGCAACAGAAGAAAGATCAACCCGGTTTTGCCCAGATAAATGCATTTTGCATTTAAATGCATTCATTTAATTAAATGCACTAACGATATCGATGAATACATTATTAATATCGATAACTGGTGATCTGTCGATATTGCTAACTTATTTTCCGTAATCCATGATTCATTTATCAATATCTATAAATCATTTATCGATATCGATACACGAATGTACTATTTCTCAGGAAATATACTGTTTCCTGAGAAAGACTAAGAGAAAATGCATGTATTTACAATGGTCGACTTGGCAGAGTCAGCCATCGAGGAGGTAAGGTCTGTCTCACCTAGGTCGATGATTTCATGCAGTGACGGAGTGGTTTAAAATCTGTAAACAAAATTTGCAAATTTTATTCGTTTTACTCATTCCCGCTAAAACCTTTGAACTTCCGGTTAAAAAAATTACTAGATGTCAGGAAGAAGCAGTAATTAGTAATTGCAGAGGGCTAAAAAGGTGGATAAATATTGGTATCGATTTGTCGATATCGCTAATCCGTTATTCGATATCGATAATTCATTTACGATATCGATAATTCATTTACGATATCGATAATTCATTTACGATATCGATAAATGATTGATTGATATAGATAATTCTAGATTAAATGTTAATTTGACCCTTGCAGGGATGTCGTCAGAGTATACCACAAATAAAATGCGAACAGTTTAAGTACCGTTCTGCTGGTATTAGTTTCCTATATGACAAAAAATCCATCATACGATTTATCTATCTATTTATTCCATTTGAATGTTTAACATATACATGTATGTCCCTTTCAAACCGTTTCATCAATCCGACAGTCATAAGCTGCAATGTATTTTTCTTTTGTTTTACCAATACAAATACCATAGACTTATATTACACTTGTGTGCCAGTACAGTTTTGTTTTTACATGTTAACATCATGAGCTTGGTGTTTGCGCAAAATGCAAAGTAAATTATAATATAATTATTTCATTGATGTTTAACACCATTGATGAGAACTTTTCAGTTATTGGATGCTGTTCAGTTCTGTAGCTGAAGAAACTGGAACACACTGGCTAAGCACAATTAAATACTTGGTAGTTTCCTGACGAACTTAACCACGCATAAAGTTGGAACTTGAACGCCATGCTGATGGAAAACATGTGGTCTTTAACACAAGTACCAGTGTGTAAAAGCTACAACTAAGGCCATAGACAGGTTACTGCTCTCGTATCATTCTAAGCACATTCTATATAAAAAAATAAAAAATGTCAATCTTTGCTTACGCGTGGAAGAAAAGTAAACGACATGTCAGTGAAGTAAAACGAACGTATTGTCCAATGTAAGTAGTCCCAGCATGGTGGCACAACATTGTCGCTGGAAGTGATCAAGTGACCGTAACTGTTGATCTATAAATGAGTGAGGGAGTGAGTGCTTGGGGTTTAACGTTGTACTTAACAATTTTTCAGACATATGGCGATGAAGGAGTCCTTAGAGTGTATGTAATGTGCCTTCTTGTTACAGAACGGATTTCTACCGCCCTTTTATCTAGCGCTGCTTTACTGAGACAACTTACCGAAGGCAAGTAAGCCGCCCCACCAGAGCCATTATACAGATACAGGTCAACCAGTCGTTGAACAATTCTCTTAATGCTGAACGCCAAGTGAGGACCTCTGAGTGAAGTCCGGCTCAATCAAAATGCATAGTATGTTTCTTAGATCTGATATATCGACCAATATAGGTTCGAAGAAGGAAGTAGAATTAGTTCTATTTCAGAATAAATCATCTGTCTCGTGATTACAGTCGTGCATAATACCCCTGAGCCACCTACCTCTACTATTAGGCGCTAATATCCATTCTTTGATGTAGTAGTCCGTTCTACGTTGTGTGACTAGGATAGAGCAACCCCTTTCATTTCCTCTTTCCCAATCCCACCACACATCACAGCACAGGTCACGCATATAGCACTGTACCTATTTTTGTGATCTCTCTGTCCCGACGTAATTAAATGAAGTCGTTTTAACATCCGAGCATCAATCCATGAGAGAATGACTAATACATATGGCCTCCGGCGTCTCGATCTACAAAAGGTGTTGGATGGATTAGCTGTTGCTAAGCTGTCGTCTTGTCATTTCCGTGTGTTCTTTTCAGCTATTGCCTACACTTTTTGGTGTGAGTCTTCCTGTTAGCTTTGTCAAGACCCAGTTTTAGGCTTGTACCGTTCAAAGCTGTGCCTTCGGATACGCTTTTGGACCCACCAGCTGTTTATGTCATGGGAGGTTTTATGTCTGACGAGGTTGAACACCATTTTGATTACACGGGCTTACTCCATTCATGATAAAATTACACCTTATTTTCCTAAATACCCCACTATACTTTTATCCTACTGCTGTGTTAGTAACATGTTTTTCGCGAAGCTTTTTTCTTATGTGCAGAAATAGTAATGAATAAAAGATGTTGGATGCTGTGTTTTCTTTGTTTGATGCATGGTGGAGACGGATATATACCGAGGACAGTGAAAGGACTGAAGATGAGACTTGGCACTACGCCAGGGAATTGACAATGTGATCAGATCGGGAGTGGAGCAATACGCAGGACGACCTCATTAATGGTCTGCCGGACATCCGGATGTTGAAATTTACCGCAAGATGAAACAGCCTCTTCCCACGACGGTGTTTAACAGATTTGGAACGTGGCCAGCTTTTGTTAGAGACTTCCGTACACGTCCTCATCCCTTCGTAATTCCTTTCGTAAGAGGTAAAAAGAGAGACAGCAGGTCCAGATTTGACCAGAATACAAGTAAAACGTAAAGAATAGCAAACAAATATGCAACCGTCAGCGAAAATATCATGTAAAAACTATATTCAACTTTCCTTTATTTGCATATATATTTACTGAATAACTTGAAATCTAATCCTCTAATCCAATAGTTATTTTTGTTAGTCTAATTTGGCCTAAACAAGCACCTAAACCTAAAAGGTAAAAATATAAGTACAGAAATGTTGAACAGAATTCAAGCATTTAACTGCTTTTTATTTATACAGAAGAACTCCCTAAAATAAATAAAGTTTTGAATATAGTTTCTATTTACGCCTGTATTGTGGGTATTGTCTTTAACTTAAATCTTCACAGAAAGCAAAGCTACCAATTGCTCTTTACAAGAATTGCTAGTCTTTGATGTATGTTACCTTTCTATACCTTTCTAAAACGTGTGACAACGTATGATTAACACTGACGCAAGACGTCCATGTATACCAGTCCATACTAACTTTATCAGTACTAATCTTTTAAATCCAGTAAGATGTGATCGTGTTTCATTTTTTATGGAGCGTTATTTAGGCACTTTATCCTGGAGCAATCAGTTAGCTTAGAAGCTAAATAAAATATGTTTTTGACCGAACTTTTGTGGAGATTAAGGGGCAATTTAAAACAAGTAGAGTATTTACGTAAAATTTTTTAGATTTTCAGTTTTGAATTGTTTGAAAAATGGCCACTTGTTAATAGTCTGTTTCACTTGAATATTTTGTCTGATGTCTGGCGTGCCAATTGCTCAAAACATCTAACAGTCGCATGTGTCTCATGGCTGCATTTATTTATTTATTTGATTGGTGTTTTACGCCGTACTCAAGAATATTTCACTTATACAACGGCGAGCAGCCTTATGGTGGAGGAAACCGGGCAAAGTCCGGTGTAAACCCACGACCATCCGCAGTTTGCTGACAGACCTTCCCACGTACGGCCGGAGAGGGAACCAGCCTGAGCTGGACTTGAACTCACAGCGACCACATTGGTGAGAGGGTTTTGAGTCATTGTGGCGTGCTGGCGTGCTAACCACTTCAGCTACGGAGGCCCCCCTCTCATGGCTGCATATCATTGTGTTGAAAGAGATCTTAGCCTTAAGTGGCAGATTCTTTTGTGATTCGTACCTTTCTTTGAACAGATTTAACTATTTGCAAGGATTCTCAGACTGACAGTAGTGAACGAGCAGTCTGTTGAGATTATGATGCTAACCTTACTATTAATGACAATGGCCTTTGGGAATTTGACTTCGGGTATATTTTAACCGTTTGACGGCCTCCATTTTGATTTGGACAATTCGCTTTCTATTACAGACTTTCCCGTGACCACCCCACTGAAAGTTCGAAATTCAGACCGACAAACGTCAGAAAAAAAAAACATACCGATATCCAAATTAAGCTTAATACCACTACGGTGGGCGCGTGGAAGCTTGCTTTCCTTGTTTGAGAATGAACATTGGTTTCCACATTATTTAGATATGTATCAAGACTGTGGTGGAGGAGGGAGTTTTTATGTCAATATTATGTTTTAAGTGCCATCTCTCTGGCTATAAAAAATTTAAAGGAATTTTAATGTCAATGACACCACACATGACATTCACTATTTCACTTAGATTGCCAGCAGCGTGATGCTGTGTTTGTATAAGATTAGTTTCCTTACCAAACCATACTATTCCCGATCAATGTTATAATACTACGTCCATAAATGTCTGTATTACCAAGATTAGGAAATTTTAATTATAAACAACAAAGGGAAACTACGATGATTCTAGCTTGATAGCACATCTAAGTTATTAACTACCCGTCTTCCAACAACGGCGCTAATAAGCATGGGATCTGTGTCGTATCTAGAGGTTACGTGTTCTTGTCACCCTCAATGCTTTCGCAGAAGGCTATTGTGTGACCATTAACCCAAGATAGGGCGCCTGACTTTGTATTCTCTTGCACTTATCCCCTTACATGTCGTGAAATGTGTTAATGATTGACGTTGTTAAGAAGAAACGTGTGATCTATACCAAGCTGCTTGACACCTGTTTCACCCGTACTTCACAACACAATGCAATGGGCGTTAGCACACTGTGGATAAATACCTTCCAAAATTTATGCCATATGACGATACTCGGTTTCCAGGCTTGTTTGTCGGTTAAAAGATACATCTACACCAAAGGTAATGTTCGGCCATTTTTTCTTTACGTTTTCCAACTGTATGAAAATCAACTTGTTAAATTTATCATAATATTATGTTTTCTGGGTGATGCTGGAATAGATCATGTTGATGTGTCATGTTGTTTTGGAATGTACATCACAATGACCCGCTATACAAACAAAAGGATTGTCTTGATGAAATGATAGAACAAACCTGACTCGTACAGCTTAGCAGTGTGTTGCAATAACATTATCTATTCTGCGATAGCTCAAAAGACATAGTATTCTCTAAATTTAAAATAATTCAGAATGATCGACAGGTTTTGATTAACTTGTGTCTAATGTTTAGGTTATAGCTGAAAGATGGGCCAGATCTTTAAGCCACAGTATCAGGCGATGTCGTTTTTAGATATTTACACCCCAGGCTTCTAACATAATAACACGTAAAGAGTTCCGGAGTCGGCTCAAATGGTTACAGGCCTTGCTCGCTAAAGCTATCAGAGCCTTAACCACGGAGTCCAGTGGTCATAATTGAGAAGGCCGTTCCGCAACTTGCGGATGGTCGTGGCATTCTGCAGGGCTCTGCCATAATGTCCACCCTAATGCTGGCCGCCGTCGTATGAGTGAAATATTCCTGAGTACGGCGTAAAACATCAACGAAATAAATCGTGAATCCAGTCCTTTTTGTTCCGGCTACAGTTAAGTCACAGTGTTTGTGAGGAGGGGGTAGGGGCGTCTGTGCTTACGAATGTCTGTTTCGACGCATACATTAATGGTAATCTTTTGTTGTCTTTTATTCTGGTGTTTGAACTATAAACACATAGTTAATGTTTGCCTGCACTGATTCAACTCATTCACCTATTCGTGGTGGTACAATGTAGCGACATTGACTTCACACAAGACATTAATAACGCAGTGTTTAGCAAAATCCCTCGTTTTTCTGACTTTTTTTTTGATTGTTAGAGCTTAACGTTATAACGTTTAATAAATATTTGGATCATATCCCTACTCCTTGTATCAGGCCCGACCAAAATGCCTCACTGGAACGCTCTGCCGAAGACACAAGAAACATCTGCACGCCCAGTCACACTACCATCCTATTTCCTCTTGTGTTGTACCTTGTTTATCGATTTTAAAGCATTAGACATATAGTATAAACTCGCCTTTCTTATTTTGCAGTAAATTTAATAAAATAAATACGATTCATGGACGATACCTCATGCACCTCCGACGTTTCATCGCAGATCTCTTCCAATCGCTAAAGAGAAGTCAGACTGTAACAACATGCAGCATGAATCTCATTTAATGAGGTCATCTGACAACACAAGTATTTTGGTGAAACATAATGTTTCAGTACGTCTTCTTCTAAGCTGGTGGTAAGCACTTTTTGATTTAATGTTTCTGAAACACGTCAGACAAATTTCTCATACACAACAGACTTTCTAAAATGTTCCCCTTCAATTCACCACTTTTTTTCTATTCTTTGTTTTTCAACATGTTTCACTTAATACGCATTAGTCTGCTACATAGATTCAAATTCTAAATTTCTTTTGTTTACAGTTTGAATTATTTAGGTTTTTAAATGTTTCACATGTGTGAGCGTTCACAGATACAAGGCTAAGTGGGCACAGTCCATATTTAAAGTTATATAAAAAGTATCGTATCGGCATTCAAAATTAAAAGCCTAATTTCTTATGATTTTATCTATATATTTATTAATCTAACGCGGAATACACTTTGAATCAAACAGCTTTGTGATACAAACAGCAGGAGTGAAAACATCGGCAACGACGACATTCTTCGGCTAAGTATTACAGTGTGGTAGATTCTTGTTTCACTTGGATAATCTTGACACAATATAATATATTCAATATTGTCAACAAAAAATGAAAGCGTCGACCCCTGAACCAATGTCTCCCAAAACTGTTCCCTTTTCACCTCCACATTTATACTCTCACATGCACATTCGTTATTTTCTGGTCTTAAGGCGAGTGAATAGCTAAAAAAATAAATCACCGAATTTAACAGATCTGGATACTGATTTTATTTATTCACCTAGAACATTGCTTCTCTGCCTCTCTTTACATGAACTTGTCCTAATTCATTATTTAATATACTTTCTTATCTGTAGTTCTTTGGTGGTGCGTTGAATGTTGTTATGGAAATTGGACGTGCTATTATTGACCGGGATCTTTCTTCATATTTGACGGCTAATAAACAAGTCTGTCTCGAAGCATTGATTCAAACCCTTAATTATATCACTAAAATTCATTCCAGGGAATTAAATCACCGATCAGGTTGTGTATAAGAAGAAAACATTAACAATACGGTTTCTTATGGAACAGGGCACAAGCTTTTGAAGTTCAAGTCGGGCCATGTTTTACACTTTAAAATCGGCAATTTTGGTACTTCTCTGGATCGGTCATGGTATGTTCACGGCATGTGACTGAGTTTGGCACCAGTGAAGTAGCACTCATGATACAAGGGTACATCGTCGTAGAAATGAGTTGGCAAATCGAATGACCACAGCTTTGAATTTGCCCACTAAAAAGGCTTTTATATAATTTGTTTTTCTTTTCAGTTTTACTGAAAGTTTTTTTTTGTAGCTGAAGACATGGCAGGACAGGTGAATGCAACCAGTACGTTGGGAGACAATGTCCTGAGTGGAAACGAATTAGGATCGAGCAACGAAACGTCCGCTGACATTACCTGGAGAGAAGACATCATGAGCCCTGACCAGGTAGAAGGTGAACACCACTCACCTTCTCTCCTCGACGAATATCAGTTGATAGACATCCTCTTGCTTACACACAGCTTTATGTTGGTAGCAACAAGTATTCTTTTTAACGCCTGCGCGTTGTTTTCCATTATCAAGATACCGACAAAAACTCTCAAGTGTAGGGGACCCTTAATGAACTTTCTGGTGGTGGACATGCTATTACCTTCTGGCTATGGCATACTGACTTTGTTAGATATTCTTATGCTGTTTGGAATAAGGCATCCTTGTCTAACCCGTTCGAAAATGTTCATCCTCCCTCCGCTTCAGTACGTCCAGACGTTTGCATCATTGTCTTTAGTCATTGATCGCCTGTACGCAATATCCATGCCAATCCGTTACAAAATGAAATCGACGTTGGCCTTAACGATGATATCCATTTTATTAAGTTGGGGGATATCGATGTTATTAACCCTACCAATTTTCATCCCAGCTGCACCGTTTACCAGCATGAGAGGATACTGTCAGCGTCTGGCGACAGACCCAAACAAATTTTTCACAGCTTTGAGAATGCCTTTAGTAATCGCTTTAAAAATTCTTATTCTTTGCATCTATGTATTTATTTTTATATTTATAAAATGCTCAATGAAGTTTTCCCAAGTTCCCAAACACACAGGTGGGAGTTCTCGTTTAACCTCGATAAAATGCACCATTGGATTCTTTATTGTTCATGTTCTGGCCCTAACGCTGTACATACCAGGCCCGTTGTTCGGTATTTTGAGTGCTTCTGGTATCAAAGGTATGGACAGTCTTACAATTAGCAGAATACGGCGAGTACTCATCTTACTGTATCTTCTGGTCCCAACGGCAGATCCTGTAATCATTGCCTCGAAGATACCCCCGCTTAAATCAAAACTTCTTCATGTTTGGGGAAAGAAGGGTGCATCAAAAAGTGAAACAGAAACAAACATCAACAGGAGTACGTGCGTGGACACTTAGAAGTACCATAGTCATAGTGCTGGTAGCACTCCTTTCAGTGCGTCTACCGCTGTATATATTCGTTTTAAATCATTTAAATCAAGTTTGACCTTTGGACCCTGTGAGCATGTGAGCAAGATTTAGCCCTATAGCTTCGCGTGGACCTATAACCATGATTAATCAGTAAAACTGACTAATTTATTTGGTTGGTGTTGGTTTGGTTACTTGGCACTGGAATACTTCAGCTCATTATTGAGTAGTATAATGAATAATAAATAAATACTATATTACTGAGTAGTATATCAAGCACACACATTACAGCGAATGCTCCGCTTTCCACGTTCGTTTTTCATCACTGACATCACCATCCAATTTTGTAGAGAAGTCTTAAACAACGCGGAAGTCGCTAGAGTCACCCCCAGTGATGAAGCACGAAGTGATGTCAGAGAACGCAAAGCTCTCTCTCAACACTTTGTTTCTAGTGATACTTTATAATGCATTGTCTTTATCTAAAGTAAGCGCAACAGGATTCTAATGGACACATAAAACATTTTTATTGATGAATGCTGATTAAACAGCCCTGTGGTGAGACTAAATCTGAACAAGCCAACGTGTGTCGCACAAGCTCCAAAGATCAAGCTTGTCTATAGTTGTGGCATTGATGTAAAGCGCACTTGAGTAGTATATGTATGAAGTAGTAATGGAAGCAAAAACTTGAGACGGGGTTTTGTTTTCGTTGAAAACCTGGATATCAGTTTTGTTAAGATTGATTAAAAATACCTACCACCGCTCATCTAGAAGATATATCTGTATGTTGACTTATTATGTTTTCGTCAGTTAAAGTTGTCGTCGTCTTAAAGTTTAATTAGTGCCAGGTGAACAACGTATTATGTATTGTTTCGATACAGAAAGTGGCATCAGGCCATAATCACATAATTACTCATTCATTCAATAAAGAACTTTAGTTGTCTCTAATGGTTTATCTAGGTGTTTTGTTCATATATTTCATCAAATTTTTATCACAGCGAATCCTCCCCTTAGTGACTAACTGTGTCACTATTAGACACGCTTTTCAATCGTTGAGAAAATAATACTCGGCTTTTTGGCTCTTTTATAAAAAAGACAAGCTTTTATTTGCGCTAAGTCAGCCTAGTAAACAAAATAGGGCCATATTTCCATGACCTGTAAAATATTAATAATGTTACTATATTTATTTATTTATTTATTTGACTGATGTTTTACGCCGTACCTAAGAATATTTCCTCGCCCGGGCGAAACCCACGATCATCTGCAGGTTGCTGGCAGACCTTCCCACTTACGGCCGGAGAGGAAGCCAGCATGAGCTGGACGAACTCACAGCGACCGCATTGGTGAGAGGCATCTGGGTCATTACGCTACGCTAGCGCGCTAACCAACCAAGTTACGGAGTCCCCTAATGTCATTGTAGTATTTAAGCATTTACCTCAACAGGTGAAGCAAAATCGTTACTGAGATATTGTTAAAAGGCCGACTTTCACCTGTTACGTGTGACCATTTGACCCCATATGCTGAAGCTTTTTTTATATCTGAAAAGCTCGCTTTGGCTGTTAATAATCCTGGGCGGATAACCATGGTGATGAGCGTTCTGACCAACAACTTGATCCGGCATGTTTTTTTGTTTTTCTCGGTGAACCACGCAAGGTGTAAATACATGAATGTACTGTGTTAAGTGAAACACGACTTCTCTTGTACAGTATAGAAATAAAACAACGATGTACTTGGTGTGCAACACAGTTCCTCAGCTTTATCTCAGAAAGGATTTTCACTCAAACTGTTTATGGCCACAAATTATCAACTGACATGAAGAGCTTTTACGTGGCACGCCAGGCTTAAAAACAAACTCAGATTTTAAGCATGTCTTAAGTCGAAATCAAGGATTCGTTTACACGTGTGAACAAGTTCTTTTAAACAGGCGGCTACATTTTTATTCGACAGGTGAGTTTTAAGAACAAACGGCTTGCAATGCCAGAATTAAATTTTTTTACAAGTGGTCAAAATATGTATTAAAAGTTTGACATGTTTTATCGGCAGGTTGTTTTTAGGCTCCAGAGGTGCGGGGGTGGGTGTATTGACTTGCCGTCATGTTTTGAGCAAGCCTTTAGTCCAATGGCTGTCTTAACTGGTGCAGAACGAATGTGTGTCGACAATTGATAGCTTATTAGATAGAGACGAAGTTCAATATTGTTTACCTTTGAAGTAATCCACTAAAACGCCTAACCTGACAAACAAACTACCGATTCATGGGCTAAGGCTGCATTAACTGCCTTTTGTTTGCAGTGCCAAGGCCTCTAATCTACTGAAAATCTATGCACATCTAAACCCAACCACGAAATAATGGCGGAAACATGGCTTGTTTTAAGATACACTGGATCAAGCATATGCTTGTTTACTGAAGACTTTTCTAGTCGAGGATGACTCTCGATAATAACACTCGATGATAGAGCCTTCTGTAGTCTGATTAACATGAAGGACCTATTATAGATTTCCTTGAAAAACCATCTTCAAGTGTGTAAGTAATATAATGTTATGAGAGGGTAATACAGATCTAGCATAATCCGAGCAACGGCGACAGTATGATAGTCGGCTAATGATCACAGGGTTTTATTCTAACTGTTCATGGGGAAATGTTTAAATATGGTAGCAAATTATACGCCTCTTAACACTTTGGCTCATGCAGTATTAGATAAAAAAAATGCAGTGATCTTATCTGCAGTTTATTAGATGTCACTACATGGTTTCGAAAACCTCACAATGCTGTCACATTTTATATTCAATAATATTAAAGGAATATAGAGTGCCCAGGCGCAGGCTGGTTCAATGCAACAAGTTTGGAACCGACTGGCCATTGACCAATGCTCGAAGCCAGTTCTAACTGGATCGACTGTGCCTTGAAGTTAGGGAGTTTGTCAGGTATCTCTTCTTCTTCACGGCTTCATCTAACCACAAAAGTGGCCACCTTCGTAATGGGAAATATTCTTAAGTTTGGGTATAAATCCCCGTCAAATAAACACATTTTCATGTTTGTAATTCCGAGAAGCAATTCTCTTTTCACTGTGTCTTTATACAGAATGAAAAGATTCGAAATGAAAATGTGAACACATGTGACTGTGAAAACATCCACATTATGAAATAACCTGCCATCAAAAATGCTTTTAGTAAATTTTAGAACGAGTTTTCTTGTTCCTGGGAATAATGTAGACAGAGACATGTCTTTTGAAATTTAACCAACAAATAGGGTGACTGTTCAATGAATGCAAACTTTCAAGAAACAATATGAGAAATATTCCATTGATACCATGACCCTAGTTTCATGAAGCCTACTTAGTATTAAGTAACCCCTAACAAAATGCACTTTATATTTCCACAATTTATCCTGTCATGGTACATATAGTTACGGGCTTAGCTAAGTGAGCTTCATGAAAATGGGTCATGAGCTAATAACATCAGGCCAGAGAAGTATGTGTCTATGCGCCGAAACAGGCAGTCATATACCAGCCGTCAATCAAAATGGAGTCTATGCAGTCAGTAGTTTTCAATGACTGTAGGAAAGCAGTATAGCACCGACATCTGTGGCTTCACTAAAGTGCCGTTATATACATGGTCTTGATTCTTTTCGATGTGGTGTGAAGTTCTGTCAGATTCATGGGAGATAACCATGGTTGGCACCACAGCACAGGTCATATTAACCTGTAGTTTCCAGGATGCAATGCAGCTCCTGATAGAAATGAAGTTTCACTTTTACAACAGTGCAAAGACAGTAGACTATTAGGAGTTGTCAAATTATTAGGATACACGATTAACCTGCTATATCGCACTTCACGGGAGATTGAGAGGTCGACGACGCTGGTGTCCCCGTTTGCGCACTCCAACATCAAACGAAGCCTGTTGGCCTTTCAAAAGTATGGTGTGCAGTGTGCACACCTGTATCTCACATGACGGCGGCCAGCATCATGGGAGGAAACCGTGCAGAGTTCGGGGGAAACCCACGGCCATTCGCAGGCTGGCCAGAGAGGAAGCCAGCATGAGCCAGACTTGAACTCACAGTGACCGCATCGATGAGAGGCTCCTGAGTCATTACGCAGCGTTAGCTGAGCCACGGAGGCCCCTACTCACACTTAAGAAAGTTCGTTGGTAGCTCCTCAAAGGTCAACGGCTTATCTCTGCAATCCGATAAGATCTAGATGCTCCGAATATATATATATATATATATATATATATATATATATATATATATATATATATATATATATATATATATATATATATATATATACATATTCCCTATGCCCTATTGGTGTGGTCCAAAGAAGATCTTTTCCATCTTTTCCAACGAATGAAACAGTAGGGCTTTTGTTTCTAAAAATTATAGTCAGTCAATGCCGTATAGTCAATGGTACATGTACGTTTCGCAGTGTTAAAGGCAAACATCTTGACGCTGAATTCTACTGCATCGGAGGAGTGTTCATTTTTGCGTCAATATCCCATTTCTTGGAATTAATATGATTTCAATAGTTTAACAGTTTCCTCCCACCGTAATGCTGATTAAGTATCAATCAGCATAAGAGAAATAAAAGAAATAAAAGAAAAGTCGGTGTAAAACAATAATCACTTTAATAAAGTATCAATTATAAAATCTTACGCCTATGTTGAGATCTCACCACTCCACACTCAAATGAGTCATGTGACAAATAAATTCAGAATCGTATATCGAAGTACATACTACACATTTCTGAATTCTTTTATGTATAAAAACGACACGACATCTAACTGTTTATAAACTTCTGACCTCCACCCAGATGAAGTTTCTGTCCAGGACAAAAACCACAGAAAAATTTACAAAACTATAAAACTTATAAACAAGAATCTTTATATGGAATTTAATTATTTTTATCAGCCTACACTAGTTTTCACAATCAGGAAAGAAAGAGAAAATCTATTCCGATTGAGAACTTTACTACAGTGGGATTTCATTGGAATTCCGAAATGAGTTAGGCCATCGTGGTTGTCTCCCTTCCATCACTTATAGCACATCCGTCTCACGATCAATCTACTCTGGTTAGTTTGTATGTAGGGCCAAAGGCCGAGAACCAAAGTGATTCCTTAAATGTCAGGCTTGCATTGATCTAATATCTCAGTGGTCTATTGATTTAATACTACTAGTATATAATTTTATAGTCCAGTGCTTGCTTTCTAAGCATTGAACTTCACGAACTAGGCCAAAGTTATACACTACGTTTTGTACATAATGTAAATGGAGCTTAGTAATGACAGTACATTGCATTTCATTCCAACGTGCATATGTATGGAGGCTTTGGTTGTTACGTCGTACTTAACTGTCGTACTTAACCATATCTTCATGTGACAAACAGGCACCGATAGCACGGTTGGTAGAGTGTCCACTTCTGGAGGCGGTAGATCTAGGGTCCATCCTGGGTAGGGTCACACCTAAGACCTTAAAAAAGAGGGAGTAACTTCCTCGCCTGGCGTTCAGCATGAAGGGAATATTGCAATGACTGGTTGACCCGTATCAGTATAATGGCTTTGGCGGGGCTGCTTAATTTCCTTAAGTAAGTCGTTTCAGTGAAGCAGCACTGGATAAAAGAGCGGTGGAAAGACGTCCTGCAACAAGGAGGCACATGAAGTACACTCTAAAGTCTCCTTGGTCGTCATATGTCTAAAAAAATTGTTAAGTATGACGTTAAACCCCAAGCACTCACGCACTCAGTCTCTCACTCACTCTTCTTGTGACAGGGTTATTAAATGCGAACAAGTGTTTTGAGTGTTTGCAAAATGATTAAACACTAAACTCTTTGTGTAATATCTTTACTTGAATATGTACACCTGGTAAGTGCCATTTTTAAAGCCTTTGGTGTGACCCGACCCGGAGCAGTGCTGGAAGGCTTGCAAATCGCTTGACACTTGTCAGATATCATGAACGTTCTTTAGACGCATGTTTTCAGACGCGTTTTGAATGAACAGGGATGTGGGAGTTGTCCACAATAAATGATATACCGAGTTCCGTCAATGATTGTAAAGTAAATCACTGCGCAAGTTGAATACTGAATTCTGTGCTTTAGAGGTTTTTTCTGGACGTCGACTTACCAATGACTTGAGAGCAGCTTCTAAACTTTACTCGGATTAAAATCACCTTGTTATAAAAACAGTGTCTAATATTCCTAAGTTTTACATTTGAAAATACTCATTTGAATCATTATATTCGACGTAATGGCGTAATGTTGAGATATTTCTTGAGATATAGGCCTACTTCATGATATCCAGAACAGTACACTGGTGTACGACAGTCAGGTGACACGTACAGAGATGTACCTTCATATACGCTTCAAGCAAATAATTATATCCAGAACAGCAGTGTAATGTAAGACATTCAGGTGACAAGTACATAGATGTACCTTCATATAGGCTTCAAGCAAATCATTATATCTAGAACAGCACTTTAATGTACGACATTCAGGTGACAAGTACATAGATGTACCTTCATATAGGCCTCAAGCAAATCATTATATCCAGAACAGTACTGTAATGTAAGACATTCAGGTGACAAGTACATAGATGTACCTTCATATAGGCTTCAAGCACATCATTATATCCAGAACTGCACTTTAATGTACGACATTCAGGGGACACGTACAAAGATGTAATTCAATATAAGCTTTAAGCACATCATTATAATTATCCAGAACAGCACAGTAACTTCAGGTGACACGTACAGAGATGTACCTTCGAACAGGCTTCGAGCACATCATTATATTCAGAACAGCACAGTAATGTACGCTATTCAGATGACACGTTCAGAGATGACCTTCATATACGCTTCAAGCAAATAATTATATCCAGAACAGCAGTGTAATGTACGACATTCAGGTGACAATTACATAGATGTACCTTCATATAGGCTTCAAGCAAATCATTATATCTAGAACAGCACAGTAATGTACGACATTCAGGTGATACGTACATAGATGTACCTTCATATAGGCCTCAAGCAAATCATTATATCCAGAACAGTACTGTAATGTACGACATTCAGGTGACAAGTACATAGATGTACCTTCATATAGGCTTCAAGCACATAATTATATCCAGAACAGCAGTGTAATGTACGACATTCAGGTGACAATTACATAGATGTACCTTAATATAGGCTTCAAGCAAATCATTATATCCAGAACAATACTGTAAGTACATAGATGTACCTTCACATAGGCTTCAAGCACATCATTACATTCAGGACAGCACTGTAATGTACGACATTCAGGTGACCAGTACAGAGATGAACCTTTATACAGGCTTCGAGCACGTCATTATATCCAGAACAGCAATGTAATGTACGACATTCAGGTGACTCGTACAGAGATGTACCTTCATATATGTACATTCATATAGGCTTCAAGCACATCATTATATTCAGAACAGCACAGTAATGTACGACATTCAGGTGACACGTACAGAGATGTAGCTTCAATCCAAATCTGTAGCTTTCATATAGGCTTTCACGACGCTGTCCTTGAGGGAATCTGGGCGTTTAAACGTGAAATTATTTCAAGTTACCATAAAAGAACTGTTTCTCTGTTTTGTTATGGGAGTTAAAATATTTATTTATTTATTTATTTATTTATTTATTTATTTATTCATTTATTGCATTGATAACGCGACGGTGACAAGCAACATGGCGAGAGGAAGCCGTGCAGAGCCACAGGAAACCAAGGACCAAAAAAATTATGTTGCAGGTCGAGTGTTTCAAAGGTTTCTGTCATAATCCCATTGACCTTTGACCACTGATATCGCGGGTTATCTAAATTGTTTGGCTGCACCTTTAAGTCAGGAGATTTTTCATGAGCCCGGTGAGACGCAGTGGTTTCTCCGATGTTATCACTGTTCTCTTTCACACATAAATCTCGCCCCAGTCAAACATCTTTCAGTATGGCGTGAAACACCGACCGAAAAAGTAAATAAAATATATAATATCATCGAAGCAGTAATAAAAACATTTCTTTCAGGAAAAGAAAGCAGCGCTATTTTCATAATTATAAAGTTATGCACATTTTTGTCATACATCTAAACTTTACGCTATATATCAGTTAAAACTATAACTCTTTTAGACAATTGGCTGTAAAAACACGTCTCCGTTTGATTAAAATTGTTACATAACTTTAAAACGGTTGAATTTATATTATTTTTTCTTAGTTTTAGATTGATCAGTTTCAGAAAATAAAGCCTGCTCAAGTGATCACGGTGTAGGTTGTATTCGATCTACGACTGGACTGATTTGTCAGGGTAACGACAACAAATCTCTCTCAGCGTCCCACGAGGTCATTGTGCACAGCTGACTTACTTCTGCTTCTTTGAGTTCCATTTAAATAGAAAAATTCAGTGATAAAGGATAGCACATCGCTGGAAAGATTAATATTTATCAGGTTTATAGTCGTACGTGGGACGTATGTGGGATTCCGAAGGGGAAGCACTGTTAAAGTAACCATGGAGACGATTGGCACATTTAGTGAAATCCTCTGTAGGCTTTACTGCAGGTAGCTGATGTGTACTTAACAGTTCTTGGGCCAGACGGAATCCGACCTCTGAAATGTTAAGGAAGAAAGCGAAGCCCTGGTCGGACAAATATCTGGTGTATAAAGCGGAAATGGAGACCAGCGAATTAATTGTACATTCCACCATTCGCTCTGCCGTACAGAGACACAGTATTTTAGACAGACTTCTGTTATTAAACTCTGTAATCAGAGACGTCTAAATCCAACAAACCTCGATGTATGCTTCAAAGCACTGTCCTACAAGCGGCCGTTGGAATGTTTGGTCATTTCAAACAATAGCGGAAGAGTCGAGGTTCTTTGAAGAAGCCCCTCACACTCGCCATCAAATAAAACCTGATATCTAGAAGTTATTAATAAACATCTATTCCAGGGGCTTATACTACTACAAAACATTGTGTTACTCCTTCTTTTAGAGATCATTGTCTAATAGCTCTCTTATTGCCATTACGTGCGCCCACGGTCATGGCTAGGAGTGCATGTTTGTAATATTTACGTTTGGAGTTACCAAATTAAAACTGAAGACAACTCAATCAATCCAGTACTTCTCCTTTATGATTTTTTTTAATCAAATATGTTACTCCTTCTTTTTTACTTTATTATGTTTAACTTCAAGTTAAATAAGACAGTTAATTTTGCTTGCCAAAGTCTTATCGTCGATGTTAAACTTCAAAAAGATTGCCCTGTTTCCCTGTCAAAAACTAAACTAAGCGTTAGACAAATTCAAAAAAAACAATCTGTCATCTGTGTATTGTCAAGCTAGTGTTTAAACTGGCTTTTTCTATCATATCACGTGTACCTTGATGTACCTTGACGACAGCAAATATTGATTAGATCGGTTAAGTTTATCAACACAATGATGTTATGGGCTTTTTACTATCAAATGTTTTAACCGACCTAACGTGAACTCTTTTAAGTCATGACCTACAAATAATGAAATAAGTCGTAATATAATTGGGTGAAAGTAAGATCAGTCATCGCATTATATGAATAGATCAAAAAATCTTTTTACGAGAATCTGTGTTGTGACATATAGTGGATGCGTGATGGTTAATAAGATTTTACGATATGTGATGGTCAGGTTATAAATCTAATTATTTATTTGATTTTACCTTCACTTCAATAACATTTTTCTAATACTAAGGCGTACAGATTTATTGTTGGTGTAAACGTAGGTCCCCTGTCTTCAGCATTTAACTGACGATCTTTCCCATAAAAGTCACAGATTACCAACAGAGAGGAATTAGCGTGTAGAGTGTACGGGGGAAAGGAAAGTGGCCTTGAACAAACTCAATATAAAACCACTTAAACGACATTACGGACGCTGTCCGTCATCTATTGGCAGGGAGACACGAAAACTCAACTCTTAGTTTTATATAGTTGTCCGCCATTTAACTGTTGGGAACCAAGACATAATGCACGTGATTCATAAGACCTCTATTTAATGTTAGGAAATTTAACAGGAATAAATTCATTTAAAAACAATGAAAGAAAAGCAGTTTTTGTATGCTATGTCTACATTCCCATATATCGAATCTATCGACTACAGACACAATTTACAAAGTAAGCCAAAGCGTCTGAGATTCCTCACCAGAGTATGAAAGTCATTTGCGCTGGTTGATGAATCCCCTCCAAGTGGCTAACGATTTTGTTCGCTCTCTGCTTTGTCCGAGTAGTATATAACGATAGATATAGCGACGTTTTGTATACTTAACACAGCAACTTGTACAGATCAATGATCGTGCTGTGGGCGCATTGCCGGTTCAATTATGCGTCTAAACGCAGGATAGAAATGCTTTCATGCTTCTTTCATCTTATATTCACTTACTTTTTGTCATATGTGTCACAAGGTTTCATTTTCGAATTGTGTTACTACACTATATAATCATGATATCTGATGTGTTTATCTCCACAATATGGCTGATACCTGTCGATAAGCCATAACCATTCATTTATATGGCTGCAGTTTCCCACAATTTCCCCTCCACAAAACACAAAATGTCTTAACTGTCTTCCTCATCATATGACGAGGGTTGGGGAGGGGATACAGTCAGCAGTTTAATGTGTGGTGATTGGTAGACTGGCTGGGTAGAATACGCTTATTTTACGAGTGTACCGAGCGAATTGGTATGGTTATGCCACATACAGGCTTCAGTAGTCGCTATGTTTACATCTCGTACATAAATTTTCTTCCTGCTTGAATCATGTAGACTTTTCAAGTGAAATCCGGGGCTAAAATTTACTTTTTATAAGAAAAGATAACTGAGGTCGTGTATTGCTGTTGCGTTGTTACACTCAAATGGTTGTAAAACTATGACACCCATGTGCTTGATTCATACGCACTACAGCGCATGGGTAAATTAGTTGGAATCATGTAGTGGATGCTTTAGTCTTGGAGTCTTGGCAGTGGTGGCAGTGATGTACAGCAAGTGATCAAGGGCGGTGCATACCGTGTAAGGAGTATGTTATTCATTGTGTAAGCCACGATTTTGTTTCACCACCCAGTGAAAAGTTTTGAAAGATTTTACTGTGAGTATTATTTGTTTTCAAATATTGTCATTTGTACCTCGACCCGTTACTGGTTGCAAACAGAAGTTTTTGTTCGTCCAAGAAGATGGTTGATTTTGTTATTGTGCAGATTTATTGCAATGCGTTCCTGAAGCAGTGTATATTAGCAAAAATGTTCTTTTAAGCACTCTTCCCTAAACTTTAATAGTTTGTACTTGAAATAATCAACTTTTCACAGGACTGAGACGCTTAAAATCCTAAAAACGAACCATATAGACAAGTCTATTTCTTTCTTGAATTTCAGTTAATACGTGAAAAGGTCTGCAGTTCCCACCGAGCTCTACCCGGTTTCCTTTCATCAAAATCCTGACCGTAAATTATTCCTGAGTAAAGCGTAAAACACTAATAAAATAAATAAATACAATGAATTTCAAGCATATTGTAATATACACACAGAAAACCACATCTCGTTTAAAATCGTTGCGCAAATCGTGTACCCTCAAGATTGTGAAAAATATCAGTGTAAGATAAACACGTTTGCCTTAACGCTTTTTTCGCATTGTACAAAATGTCTAATAGCAAAGGTGTGACTTCTGCTTGAATTTTTAAGAAATTAACAAAGGCAGTCAAGGTGTAGGTGGTATTCGATTTTTGAGATGCATCCATCCAGACCAGTTAGGCAGCCAGCTCTACACAAAGCTGACAGACCAATGATCCATGACTCGAATCTCCTCATCACACATAATCTGTCAGGGTAATGAAAACAAATCTCTCCCGGATGCGCAGAGTTGACTTACTTCTGCTTCTTTAAGTTCCGTTTAAATTGAAACACGCTATAATAAAGGATAACACATCACTGGAAAGAGTTAATGTTTATCAGGTTTAGTCGTACAAAGACGCCTGTATGGTTCCGAAGTGTAAGCACTACTGCAGTAAACAGCGAGCTGATTGGCACATTTAGTGAAAGCCTGTGCAGGCTTGACTGATGTCAGCTCAAGTGTACTTCACAGTTCTGAGCCAGACGGAATCCTACCTCTGGCATATTACACACAGAAAGCGAAGCCCTGGTCGGACAAATCTCTAGAGTCTGCAAGCGGAAACCGGCGAAATAATGGCCATTCACCATTTCCTATGTAGACACATTATCTTAGACAGGGTTCTGTTATTAAACTCAGAGACGTCTAAATCCAAAGCACAGTCTGGTTAAGCATGGCGTAAGTACATGTGTATGTAGGGATGTGTTTGGTTTATTTCACACAATACCACACCAACCGAGGCTCTTTGATGAACTCCCTCAATCTCGCTATCAAATAAAAGCTGATAGCGAGATGCAATTTGTTAACATGAATTCATCAGCGAAGGTTGCTGTCAGACCTTCCCCCGTACGACCAGAGAGGAAGCCGGCATGAGCTGGACTTGAACTCACAGCGACCATATTGGAGGGAAGCTCCTGGGTCATTGCGCCATTCTGACGTACCATATAATGGATGAATATTATCAATACTGATTGGGGGGGTTACGTTAAGAAAACTTTCTTTATACGAAAGCGCTCGAATTTATTGCTTGTGGAAACTCCTGTACCCGGTGTGACCACCTGTCTTTGCTAGGTAACTGACCATCTTTTCTACAAAAGCCAATAATTACCAAAGAAGTGAACTCAATGTGTACCCTGTATTGGAGAGAGGAAATTGACCTTTAGCAAACTCTAGGTGAAACCACTTTAACGACACAATGATTCCTGTCGACTCTCTCTTGGCAGGAAATCTCGAAAACCCAATTGTTAGTCTAAATAGGAATATAGCTGTCCTGTGTTAAACCTGTTTGGGAAGACGGAACCAAGACATAATACACGCATTTGATATGGCCTCTATTTGTCTAAAAGCGGAAATCGGCGGAAACCTTATTGTTAGTGAGATGGCCAAATAGGTAGAAATACAGAGACCATTCAGTGAAGAGTGTTAATTGTTATCCTTAGTAAAGACTCGACAAAAACACAGTACGTACTTGAGAATATGCTGATGAAATCTTGGTGATTTGACCGGGGATTAGTAATGATAACGTGCCAAGCGAAAATTGGGCAACCTTCGGCTTTTCTACCCCTGGTGACGCTAGACCTCGTTTTAATTTTCCCACTAGATACCAGAACGTACCAGGAAATACGGAAGACGAGGGACACATCGGCAAGAAGATTTATTGTCCAATCTTGTTGCAGGCGATAATGAATAACTTGCCTGTCTGTACATATACTAAATCGCCGAGAGCAAGTGATCTCAAACGAATTTCCACCTGTGCCACAAGAAGACACAGTGTATGTACCGAACCTACTTGTAATGATTAATCTTTGTCATATTGTTAAGTACGACGTTAAACCCCAAGCATAAATACATACATGGAGACAAAGGTTAACTAAAACGAAGCTTTGACAGCACACGGATATACATACGGGAATGTTTCAGTCAAAATATTTTTCTAGATAATGTTGATGTTAATACAGTAAGTGAAAATTTCAGTGCCTCGTTTGAGCCAAAAACTTTGCGTTTTTGATCGAGAATGCAGTTTTATGCTCATATAACTTTTATGGACGTTTTGAACCTTACCGAACCTTTCTAGGGCTAATTCCCCTTACCTACCTTCCTGGGGCTAATTTCCCCTCCCGTACCTTTCTGGGGCTAATTCTTCCCCTCACCGTACCTTTCTGGGGCTAATTCCCCTTACCGTACCTTTCTGGGGCTAATTCCCCTTTCCGTACCTTTCTAGGGCTAATTTCCCTTACTGTACCTTTCTAGGGCTAATTCCCCTTTCCGTACCTTTCTAGGGCTAATTTCCCTTACTGTACCTTTCTAGGGCTAATTCCCCCTCCAGTACCTTTCTGGAGTTAATTACCTTTACCGTACCTTTCTGGGGATAATTCTTCCACTTACCGTACCTTTCTTGGGCTAACTCCTCGTACCGTACCTTTCTGGGGTGAATTCCCCTTACCGTACCTTTCTGGGGTTAATTCCCCTTACCGTACGTTTCCGGGGGTAATTCTTCCACTTACCGTACCTTTCTGGGGCTAACTCCTCGTACCGTACCTCTCTGGGGCGAATTCCATTACCGTACCTTTCTGGGGCGAATTCCAGAAAGGTCCAGAAATCTTTACACAAGGTTGGGCATTCTTGATGTTTAGGTTAATGTTTGAATAATGACGATTTCAATCAATATTTAGGTAAATAAAAAGATACGAGGCATTAATAAAGACATATATACTAACAACTGACATGCCGATTAATGAAACAGAGAGTCTGTCATTATTTCGAACATTTCTCGTCGTTTTGAGCTTTTCACAGCCTTTTGCAATGAGGCAAATACACATGCCGCATACTGTATAGCTTATAATCTCATGAGAAGGAGAAACTTAAATTCCTGAACAAAGCTATTACTCCAGGCCATTGTGAGATCTAAGCAGTAAAGGTGCTAATCGAGCACAACGTACTGGCCTCGTCTGCATTAATGATGGTCTAGGTGCAGTACACATGGTATTTATTTATTTATTTGATTGGTGTTTTACGCCAAACTCAAGAATATTTCACTAATACGACGACGGCCAGCATTATGGTGGGAGGAAACAGGGAAGAGTCCGAGGGAAACCCACGACCATCCGCACGTCCAAAGATATGGACTGTAGTTGTAAATAATAATCACCACATTTACAGGTGGCCCATTTCACACCGTGTGTGATAAGGCTATGCAATACCGGGTATTCTTTAAAATCTCAGGAAAAACAAAAGGAAAAGCATTTTGATGTTGCAAAAGTTTTTGGTATCTTTACAAGTTGTCTCTGTAATAACTCGCACACAAGTCTGCCGTTCTTCATTCTCACACATTGTGCTGACAGTCAGTTTTAATGGCCGCTTTATCCAGTATTAATACAGAGATGGATCTTGTTATAACAGACAAACTTACAATGGAACTCATCCTTGAACAAAACACCAAGTCTGTTATAATGCTGAACAAAGCTGTATCTCCAGGCCAACTGAGATCCGGGTAATCTGAGAAGTTAAAGTGCTAATGGAGCACGGAGTACCGGCCTCCTCCGCATTAATGTTGGTCTAGGTGCGGTACATATTGTGGGTTTTGTCTGGATCACAATAAATAGCCGCATAATAAGGGGGGAGGGTTTAATGAATCGGTGGATGGTCAAGACGGGGCTGAAAGGTTAACGAGTCTCAATGGAGGAATTCGCGGCTGAAGGGATGTCGGCTTTGACGTAAACGGGACTAATCAATTATCTTAAATCGATATCCATCGATGGGATCTTAGTTGCCTAATGAAGCCGAAGGTCACCACCACATTTATCAGGTCGCCCTCAGAACACGTCCTGGCAAATGTGTGTGCTGTATCTCTGTACTCAACCATTTAGTCTTTCTAGAGTAACGTGCATCACGGGTAACCAAGCTCTTCTTTATCGTGTTTTATGTACAATGATTTTATGTATGTCCTAGTACCAGTATCTTTAATATCACGCCAATCTCCTTTGTCTTCAAACGGGCATTCTTTCATGTAGACACAGTCTCGTGGGGAGAACAAGTCATAGGGTTTTTGCAAAGTCAGCAAAGTTTAATACTGTCATGATCACGTCACGATGTAGACAAAGAACCCGGTATGGTAAGGCGGGGGATCTGCCACAGTGAAAGAAAGAGTGCACCCTAAAAAAGCGAAACTCACTATAGCTGTGAGTGACTGTTGCTTAAACACTCGTGAGGCTACTTCTTGTTCAGTTCTGTTTTACTGTTTCCTGTTACATGGTAAGCTTGCGACTTATAAAGCTCCAAACATACCCTGAAGACTGTTATAGTTGCACTGAAATATCGGACACTATAGAGTCTAGAAAATCACTGCGCTCTAAATGTAACTTTCTGAAAAAATTAATGAACACGCAGTTATGCACTAATCCATTAAATACATATATAACACATCTTCAGCCTTATACTACCGCTGCGCATAACATGTTAAAGTTAATGATAGCTAGAGAGTCAGATGTGCTCTCAAAAAGGATTCACGTATGATTTCGCTCTAGTTGACCAATCTTATATAAAACCATAACTTAACAAGTACCCACTGTAATTCCTGATAACACTTATTTAATGCATGGCAGCCTATATCTTATCTTTCACAAAAAGAATCTTGCCAAGAAGAAGAAAGATTCGAATTCTTTCCTGAAATGCAACCTCCTCTCCACAGTGATTTCGTTAGTTCACCGTACTATGAAGAATCTTAACACACTATAAAGTTTATGTTTTACATATGAATACACACGTTAATTAGAACGAAAGTTGACAACACGAAAAAGTACACACATAAAGGTTCAGTAAAGATATTTTTCTAGTTAACGTTGATCTTCATATTGTAAATTGGCTGTTTTGACCTGGAATGCATTCTTGGCCTGTTACTGCTAAGCAACCCTCTCTTTTATGGCCATAAAACTTTTATGGGTGATTCGACCAAGTTTTATACTTCTGAGTTGGAAATTGACAGAACTTTAGTGACATTTTGAAATTTGCGCTTTCTTATCGTACCTCTCTTGGGCCGATTCTCAGCCTTACCGTACCTGGTGATTTATTGTAGAGGCGCAATTCATCTCTTAAATACGCTGCGGCTCCCCACAACCGAAATGATAGCCTGCATGACACAAAACATGCATTGTGTTCTTTTATTTACCTTTTGTTTTATTGAAACTTTCTTGCTTTACTACCATTGCGTTTACATTCTTGAAAGATGAACCAAGGTATCATATATAATAAAGTATACGCGTGTGGTTTTATAGAGGCCTATTCCTTTCTGATTTCCCATTATATTGTATTATATAGACGGAAAACTACACCTGGTTTGAAAAGCAGACATTTTACTGAGTGAATGTACTTTCAATTAAAATTATAAAAAGATTCTAATGTAACTAACAAATGGTCGTCTTAATATTTTTTGTAGATGACAAAAGGTGTGGCTGCTATCTGGACAGTTTAAGAAAATGACACAAACACTGCAAAGTTGGTATTCGATATTTGGTGATTCATCTACTTATGCAGGTAGACTAGTTATGCCAAACACTCTACACAAACAGGTCTGTCAGCAACCTGCGGATGGTCGTGGGTTTCCCCCCGGGTTCTGCCCGGTTTCCATCCACCATAATGCTGGCCGCCGTCGTATAAGTGGAATATTCTTGAGTACGGCGTAAAACAACAATCAAAAAAAAAAAAAAAATCTACACAAACATGACAGAGAGACCAAGAATCTATCACTTGAATCTTCTCGTCACACATAATCTGTCAGGGAAATGAAAACAAATTCGTCCCATCAGCTATTGCGCAAAGATGATTTACTTCTGCTTCTCTGAGCCCTATTTAAATAGGAAAACGTGGTGATATAGGATAGCACATTGCTGGAAAGAGCTAATACTTGTCGGGTTTAGTCCTACAAAAACCTCTGTGGGATCCTGATGTGGAAGCGCTATTGAAGTAAACAGCGAATTGGTTGGCACATTCAATGAAATCCTCTGTAGATTTATTGATGCTAGCTGAAGTGTACTTCACAGTTCTGAGCCAGACGGGATCCTACCTCTGATATATTACCGACAGAAAGCGAAACGGCCGGACAAATCTCTAGAGTCTAAAGCGGAAATGGAAACCGACGAAATAATCGCCATTCCCCATTTCCTATGTAGACACACTATCTTATACATGGTTCTGTTATTAAACTCAGAGACATCTAAATCTAAAGCACAGTCGTTTTAAGTATAGCGTAGGTATATGTGTATGTTGAAATGTGTTTGGTTTATTCCAAACAATACCGCAACCAGCCAGTCCCGTTTCTTTGCTCTCGCACCCCTGTGTTCAGCATCAAGCGAAGCAGCAACCATTTTGTAAAATTCTGGTAAGATCCGACCCAGGTTTAATCCTAAGTCTTCAGAACTGGAGACTGACACGGTAACCATCAGGGAACCGAAGCGTAGGATTTTAACTATAAGATTAGTTGTTTATAAGGAGTTGCAATCTTTCACCTTCTATGTCCAGCTCTTTGGGCAGAGGTTGTTATTAATCGTCTTTCAAAAGATGTTATGGTCTATCATCTGAGCCATTTCACAATTGCTCTCTGATCGATATTACCTGCGTCAAAGGCCATGGCTCAGAGAGCAGGCTATTATTGGGGTTATTATCGGCTCATTAATCGGGTAGGCCAATAAAGCACTTTATTTCTATCCTATTTGAGACTGAATAATTTTCTGTAAGAAGACACGTTATGAGAGGGAGGAAGTTATTACAACAAAGGGAAGCTAGTAAGTATCAGTGATGATTGGCAAAGTGTGTCTGTATTATTTACGCTTGAAGTTACCAAATTAAATAGGAAGATATTCGTCGTCTTTCGATGAAGTCGTTATCTATCACCTCAGCCATTTTACAATTTTTCTCTGATCAGTAATAATAAAAGCGTCAAGTCCGACATTCCTATACCATTCGTAGTCCGTAAAGGGCGTTCCAAGTCGATAATGGCAAGATCCATTTCCACAACAACGTTTAACACTAACTCCCAAAGACAAAGGTATGTAGGAAATTATACAAATAAGAAATAAAGCCGGTAACACACAAGAGAGAAGCGGTGATCAGTTTTCAATGATGCCGGGTAGACAATGAATATTCCAGGCATGAATTCCATATCAAAGTTTAAATTCGTAGTCCGTGAATGAGTTCCATGTCAAATAACAGCTCAACAAGTAGCTCAGTCTATCTCAGTCATGGCTCGGAGAGCGGGCCATTATTGGTTTGTTATCGGCTTATTACTCGGTCTGGCCAATTATTTCTATCCGCACTGAGATCGGTTAGTTTGCTGTAAAGAAAAACGTCATGCGATGACCGAAATAGTGTTGAAAATTATTACAGCAAAGGGAAGACACCAGGCATCAGTAATGATTACCAAAGTGTACCTGTACTGTTTACGGCCAATGTTACCAAACTTAAAATGAAGACAACTTAGTTGATACTATTCTCCATTTTTATGATTTTCTATCGAATATATTAGCTGCTCTTCTTCACTTCATCGTGTTTTGGTTCAGATAAAATGAGACGGGAATATTTGCACTTTACACACTTGTCACTGCCAAACTTCAAAAGAGGTTGCGCTGTTCCGCTGTCAAAAAAGCAAGTGTCAACAAATCTGACTGTTATATAAGGTAAAAAAAGGCCTAGGTATAACCTCGTTCTTGTTCAATGAGGTTACAAAAACTTCCTTTAACTATCAAATGCATTCTCAGACATAACCTGGAAATAATTTAATAAGCCATGATATAATGGAGGAACAATAAAAGCAGGCATAACATAATAGATACAGGTCGAAAAATTTAATTACGTGAATCTGTATAATACCACATAATTAATAATTTATTTATTTATTTTGATTGGTGTTTTTACTCAAGAATATTTCACTTATACGGTGGCAGCCAGCATTATGGTGGAAGAAAACTGGGTATAGCCACGACCATTTGCGGGTTGATGCCAGACCTTCCCACGTACAGCCGGAGAGGAAGCTGACCTGAGCTGGACTTGAACTCACAGCGACAGCATTGGACTTAGGCCTCGTAACATGTAATGGATGTTCACTGGTGAATATCAATTAATATTATTTGGGTGTTACGTTTCTTATATTTTTTATTTTTCTTATACGAAAACCCCTTCAATTTATTGCTCGTGGAAACTACTGTGCCTTGTGTGAACCACCTGTCTTTGCTATGTAACTGACCATCTTTTCTATAAAACCCAACAATTAACAAAAAAGTTAAAATCTGTATTCTGTACTGGAGAAAGGAAAGTGACTTTAGGCGAACTCCAGATAAAACCACTTTAAGGACACAACGATTCCTTTCTGCCGTCTCTTGGCAGGAAATCTCGAAAACCCAATTGTTAGTCTAAATATGAATACAGCTGTCCTGTGTTAAACCTGTTTGAGAAGACGGAACCAAGACATAATGCATGCATTTGATATGGCCTCTATTTAATGTTAAGAAATTTAACAGGAACAAATCCATTTGATAACAGTGAAAGAAAACGGGATTTTGTCTGCTATGTCTATATTCCCCTAGACAAAATCAGGCACATTTCCAATCTATCTACTGGAGAAACAATTTACAAAGGCCGCCAAAGCGTCTATGATTCCTCACCAGGGTCTGAAACTCATTTGCGCTGGCTGAGGAATCCTCTCCAAATGGTTAACGATTTTCCATGCTTGCCTGACAATCTCTATACTTTGTCTGGAATGCTAGATATACCAAACATTAGTACACTCAACATAACAAACAGAACACATTAATGACTATGCTGTGAGAACAATTATACGTTTAATCGCAGGTACACAAAAAACTTACTTTTTGTTATATTCCATACAAGGTTTTAATTTCGAATTGCGTCATTACAGTGTATAATCGTGATATGGGATGTGTGTTTCACCACAATATGGCTGATATATTACCTGCATGACGTTAAGCACCCATTTATATGGCTGTAACTTCTCACAATTTCCTCCCCAGAAAAAATAAGAACATTTACAGATAATAACAGTTTTTTTTTTGCGGATTGGCTTCTAATGCGTTTCTGCTAGGATTTTCTTTTTTGTGTAAATCTGTTTTAAACCCGAGTGCTTATACAATTAAAGGGTGCGTTCTGTGGTGATATGAGTAAAGATGGCAGAGATAGCATGCTAATTACGACTTGAATGTCTCCCTCTTGACTTTATTCACATTCAGTAGCCTAGCTATTGCGCTATCTGTTCGAGGTAAGTCACCCACGAGTGAGCAATAAAAGGGATAAGGTTCAAGGAATTCTGATACATCATATGACTGTGGTTGGGTGGAGAATCCAGTCCTTGGACAGGGAATAAAAGACTACCTAGCCTCCACTTCAGCTTGATGGCTTGGTGACAATACACGGTCGGCCAGTGATCTTACACGACTGTCATTAGAAGTCACTTACAGTTATTATACACAATAACATGTGTGACGTGTTGGAGAGTTCGTCCGTTATTTGCCCAAGACATGTGTTTTATTTTTGACAGCTTTTTATTTTAGGGCGTTCCGAAAATTGGGAGTAGTTTTGACTAGCGATTGTGTGGTGGTGGACAGGTTATAGTCTATGTTTTTAGCTGTACTTAGCTATGTGTACAATCATATCCAGTTCTAAAATTGCCTATAGTCAGTGGCACGTAACAACACAAGCTCTACAGGTGGACATGTTGGGAGTTCATATTCTTGCAAGGAAAATCACTTTAGAACACCTTTTCTCATTCAAAATGTCCATAAGCAAGTCGACGGCAAGAACTCACTGCCTCGGGTGACGTCAGAATTATGAAAAAAAAAACAGCTGCATGCTGGGTACTGAGCGGAGTTCAACAAGTTTTGAGGGAGGCCGACACCAGTTACCTAAACTGCTATCGACTTATCTGTAAACCCTGTAACTGACTGTCATATTTGGTATTGTTTTATACGTTTTAATATAATATAACCATAATAAACGAGTTTCATTTTTTCTCTTGTAGTAATTGATCACACGACTGTATAGAGTTATAGATGAGTGTTTAGAAATTAAAGCTATGTTGTCTATTAGCAGAGACATTAGTGTAGGCTGTGTTACTGCGTGGAGTTTGTTCTAAGCGCTTCTTGGTGCAGCAACTGTAAAACAAATTACTCTCCACGACCATTGTCCAGCATGAAACATGCTTTTGAATAACTATGACGTCACCGGAGGCAATACGTTGTTGGTGTCGAAATAAGCTCATGGGGCTGAACATTATGAATACTCTGAATTTTGAAGGATATGAAATAAGCGGACACATAACAACCGTGTTATACATCTATCAAGAAAGGAAACAAATTAGCGAGGTAATTTCTTATTTTAATCCAGAAACTTTTCCCTTATTGTAAGTGAAATGGACAAATATTTGGAAATACAGAGCGCAATCAGAGTAGAGTGTTTATTGCTATCCTTAGTAAAGACTTGGCAAAAACTCAGCGTGGACTTGAGGGTATTACTATTAGAGAGCTTGGTGTTTTGACCGGAGATTACTAATGATTACGTGCCAAGGGAAAGTTGGGCAGCCGTCTGCTTTTCTACCAGTGATGAAATCAGACCGCGTCTCATTTTGCACACTAGATATTAAAAATAACCAGAAAATCCAGAAGTCGAGTGACACACACTGTGCAAGAAGATTTATTGTCTAATGTTCTTGCAGACAACAATGAATAACTTGCCTGTCTTTATTTTGTCGTACAGTAAGTTGTGTGTAGGTGAGTAATTACTCTTTCGTGAGGACAATTTTACGAGATAGGTACAGAGTCTTCGAGCTTAATCATTGTTAACATAGTAACGTTAACATAAATGTAGCATGATGAATCCTTGGTTGATTGGTTGGTCTATTCATTAGAGTTTAACTCCGCAGTCATGAACATTCCGCTCTAACGATGGCATTCTGTGTTCCATGCAGCGAAACTCCCAAACACTTGACCCACCGGTTTCACTCATAGAGCCAGTTCTATACATACACCACATGCAGCTGAGAGCAAGTGATATCAAAAGACAAGCAAAACAGCTCCGCAACAAAGCTCCACTGCCACCAATGCGCTAAGAACGGTGTAGGCAATGAAGAGAATAATTCCCTCTTCGACAGTGGGATTCAAGTATGTGTGTCGTGTGTCTTGTGTGATTGAAAGGCAGCCATGTTACACCACTCAATAAGAGGGTAAAGGGACATGCACGTCATTTTATGTGACTATATCAAAGGGCGAGTAAAATATTAGTAGATCATCCTTAAACTAAGCCAAAGGACATTTTCAATGGATAATAACGCGCCCTGTTTCCGGTTTAATCAACCTCATCATGTCCACCCAGTGTTATAATCTATATTATACATGTAGTATGTGTATAATCTCGCATTCTCGAGTTTTCAACTTGCGTGTCCCGTTATAAAACTCACAGGTCGCCATTAGACAAAAGCGCGATTTTTTGCGCGCGGTTTTTGATAATCTCGACTCTCGAGTTCTCGAATCGCGTGTATTAAAAGATGCGGTTCCAGAATGAAAGTGGCAGCATCCGTCTTCCATACATAACAGACAGACCGAACAGATAGGACATCTCGTTGTCTCGACCATTCTAATATAGGGCGAGGCAGCGAAGTAACGAGGTAGCGAAGCGAGGTAACAAGATAACAAGGCGAGGTAACGAAGTAGCGAGGTAGTTGGGTTCTTAAGATGGGTTTATTATTGCCTTATTAAGTATTACATCAACTCGACTACGTCATTCAAATGTCAGCAGCTGAGGAGGTTAGCGCGTCAGTGCGGTGTAATGACCCAAAAACCTTTCTCCAATGCGGTCAGCGTGAATTTAAGACCAGCCCTGACCGGCTTCCACTCCGGTCATACACAGGAAGGTCTGTCAGCAACTTGCTCGGTGGTCGTAGGTTTTCCGCGGGCTTTGTATGGTTTCCTTCCACCATAATGTTTGCTACAGTCATATAAGTGATATATTCTTAAGTACGGCATAAAGTAACAATTGAGTAAATAAATAAATAAATAAATGAAAGACCTGGTGTGGTAAGGCGGAGAATACAGCTTGGTCGAAGCACCCATGCAAGTTATATGAACATAAAAGATATGGTTGCTTGGGAGTAACCCAGCTAAATTGCACTCTCGATCAAAAACGCCAATTTTTCATTCAAACCAGGCACAGTGTTTTTAGTTTACAGTATGAAGATCAACATTAACCAGAAACATACCTTTACTGACTTTCAGATGTGTATTTTTTCGTGATGATCTTCACATTTAAATCATAAACTTTTATCAACTTTGATAAAGTGATAAACTTTGTTATATCTTGGAAAGTTTAAAATCCGTATTTCTGCAATCATCTATCAGGCGTACTTCATGGTACAGTGAATTAACTAACTAAGTTCCTTTGAAGAACAGGTTATACCTCAAGGAAGAGTTCGAATCTTTATGGGTCTTTTTTTGTTTGAAACATAATTTTGTGTGGGTAAGGATATAGACCATCTTGCATTAAATAAGTGTTATCATGAATTAGAATGGTTTATTGTAAAGATTGTATTACGTTACGTGTGGCAACTATAACGAAATCATACGTGAATCCTGGTTGAGAGCACATATGTTCGTCTAGATATCATTAACATCAACACATTATGCGTAGCAGAAGCATGAAAGTTAGATTGTTATATTTTCATAACAAGAATTTTACAGTTACATTTGTGGTGCAATGATTTTCACAACTCTACAGTGTATAATGCAAAAACAAAAAAGATATTTTAGTATGACTGGACTAGGCTACCATTTTTCGATTTTATGACATGCACATCTCTTCAGTGCATGTTTAGAACTTTACGTGTCTCATGTTTACCAAATAACACGACCAGAAGATTAAAACACAATTCAAAAAAGTAGTGTCCTTACGAGTGTGTCGGCAGTTGTCACTCACAGCTATTGTAAGTTTCGTTTTTTGAGGTGCACAGATTCTTTCACCGATTCCCCGCCTAGCCATACCAAGTCCTTTATTTTAAATAAAGAATAAATAAAATTTCAGATTCCTACCACCAACCTGCTCTGAAATATGGCGTAGTCAAGATTAATAGGACGGACAACGATGGAAGGAAACGTGATCTTTGTACATACCCCATCAACCCCTACCCCACCCCCACCCAACCCACTCACTAACCCTTTTTCATCCCTATTCCCATAGTTTCCCTTCACATCTCAGCTAAACAGAAGTGCTGGGCTGGATGGGACTATTATGTGTTAGATCTTGGGCCTGGCAATTAGAGTGTGTTGATTTCAACCGGCACAACATCCTGCCAGGTGTTTCAAGAACCCAACTTAAACGCGGTGTAGGCCTATGCCTCAGCCTGACAGCCTAAAGTGATTACAATATTATAATAAACGCTCTCCAGCTCGCTACCTCGTTACCTTGCTTCCTCGCTACCTTGCCCTTTCCAATGGTCGAGGTAGCGAGACAGCAAGGTACCGAGGTAGCGATGTGGCAAGATTATGTTAATCTCGCTACCATGCTGCCTCGCATCGCTACCTCGCTATTTGTTACTTCGCTTCGTTTACTCGTTATCTCCCTTCGCTACCTCGTTGCCTCGTTGCCTTATCCTGTAGTAGAAAGGTCGAGGTAGCGAGATGTCCTCTATCGGTTTCCATACATACTTCAACAAATAAGACAAGTCTGTTACATTCCTGAACAAAGCTGTTACCCCAGGCAATTGTGACATCCGGGTAATCTGAGAAGCTAAGGTGCTAATCGAGCACGGCGTTCTGGCCTCGTCTGCATTAATGCTGATCGGTACATACGGTGGACTTCGTCTGGATTACAGTAAGCAGCCGCGTAATAAAGGGGAGGTTAATGAATCGGTGAATGGCCGAGACACGACTAAAAGGAGAGCGGGCCTTATGGGAGGAATTATCGGGTGAATGATGTCGGCATTGAGGTAGGCGGGACTAATCAATGACTTTAAATCGACATCGATAACATTGATCTTAGTTACCCAATCGATCCGAAAAAGTCACCACCAAATTTATCAAGTTTTGGTCAGAGTCGTCCCAATGGATATGTGTGCTGAAGCTGTGTACTAAACAATAAATGTTCACTTTGATTTGAATATAGCTTACCACTGGTAAGAACTTCACAGGGGTTTTTTTCTGATGTCTAAAAGCAGTATTTTTTTTCATAGACACCGCCATGGTATGTAGTTAAAAGGGAAAGGCCTTGGGAGTTGATAGCCTGGCCTCTTAAGTATGACAAGATTTATAGGGTTCATAAAATCTGTTTCTTTGAAGAGCTAGTAATGTTTGACGCTGCCAGTATAACGTTAGCGTGTGCAGCAATTCGTTATAGGGGCAGTGAGAACGTCAAGAACATATAATCCACAGTCTGCATCGCTCTGCCTATCCGGGAATGTCGCCTGCAATGTACACAAGGATGTACAAGGATGTAACTTATCATTGGATTTTCCTAATGCAAATAAAATAAATTTAAAATCTTGAATCTAGTGGTATGACAATGTTTGAAATGTCTAAGCAAATATTCAATCTATGTTGTAAATAAATTCCTTATTTCGTTTCTATATAACAGTCTCTGGAGAAGACACGTTCAATGGGATGAATAATTTAAGGAATCGACAATCAAATAATCCAAAATTGTTTTTCAAGAGTATCCTGGATTGACTTATTCTTCATAGAGGGAACAAGTAGCTTTTCATAACGATAGCTTGGATACTGATAATGAATAATGCCAACGTGCGCTAACAACCATGATTATCAGAGGGCTTTTAATATATTTAATAGTGTATATGATAGATGGCGATTATACAGGTGTCTAACAGGTGCCTAAAATATGTATTTGTTTGGAACTGGATATTGATTATGTAACAGGTACTGTGGCAAAGAGTATGTAGGATTTATGAACGCGATGTCACAAATAAGCTAAATGCAGCATTACAACCTTATTTTGGAGATACATTTCAAGGCGCCGCTCTATTGCATGATAGCATCGCCTCCTTGATTCGCAGTTTAGCTTTTCAAAATTGCACCAAAGTTTCAGTGGCACTATAGTCTATTCCTTTTAGCCAGTCGCATATATTCAGCTGTCTGTAAAATCAGTCGTATTCGCAATCAAAATTGCCTTTATTCGGTGACACGTAACAACACAAGCGCTACACATCAATATATTGGAAATGTATATATATACAAAGAAAATAAAGTCAGAGAGCTTGGACAGGATTTGACCTTCATAAGCCCTGTGTCCACAGCTAGAAGTCATTGCCGAGGATAAAGTCACAATTTTTGAAAATCCAGCGACATGCTGGATACTAGGCGGAGTTCAATGCGTTTTGACGAAGGGGTACACCAGTTACATGTATCTAAACTGCTATTGCCTTTAATTTAAAGCCTGTTTCTGACGCTGCCATATTTGACAATGTTTTCACGTTTTAGTATAATATAACCTTCATAAATTAATTTTATTTTGTCTGTTGTAGTGTGCGATCTCGCAGCAGTATGGTTGCATGTTAGGAAATTCTGTAATGAAAAAACAATGTAGTCTATTCGCTGTAACAGCAGTGTAGCTGTGTTAGAGCATGAAGTTTGTTCTAACCGCATGTTGATGAAGTTATTGTTAAACAAATTACTCCCCACACCCATTGCCCAGCATGCCACTTGTTGCTGAATAATTATGACGTCACCCCAGGCAATGAGTTCTTGGTGTTGAAGTCAGGCTTGTGGAATTTAACATTATGAATTAGAAAAAGTATTATAACTGCATTTTCCTTGCAATAATATAGACGTACAACATATCAATGTGTAGAACAAACACGACTCATTTTACAGATAGCTGCATATGGCGACTGGTAAAACGAAATAGACTATAGTAAGAGGCACCTGCTACGAAAGTCTTGCAGCTTGTTTGACATGTAGTCCTTGCAGGAGTGTAGTCGAACCCAAACATTTATTCAAAAACCAAACCTACCATATGTCTGTGTTTCAAAACTTTAAAGTTTGCATCACTGATGCCTCAGATTTTGCGTCATTAATTTCGCATTCAAAATTGCGTATTCTTCCCACAAGCGTATAAAGCGCAAGATTGAAATATTACGAATCTATGGAGATTTTTTAAAGAATTGCGACAGAGTAATGTCCCTTTGTCCGTAGTGAGTGAATTGTACATTTAGCTCGGGGATTCTGCTCTCAGAAAGTGGATTCGTTTTTTTTTTATGCTGTACGTTTTTACTTATATTTGTTTAGGTATTGTTTGCACTGGTACTTTATTTCGACGGCTGTCGAGTTTTTAAGTGGACTCCACCGCATGTCGTCAGAAATTTGACAGATCTCCGGAGGTGAAACCACTACTGAGCCAGCGGAAGCTGGGTGCGAACTATCGACCTCATTGTACAAGACCTGGTGGCCTGATCTCAGATATTCTAGACAGCTCGATCAGTCGTTTAGTACATAAGAGGTAAACATTTCTAAGCAATCTGTATAGTAGCATTTACAATTTAGCATAGTTCTAAAGAAAAAAAGAAAACATGTCATTCCAACGCGACTATTCAGTGAAGAAAAAACAATGAAGTGTCATTCCGGAATGACTTTTCCTTAAATTCACAGTGCTTTTGAAAGCCAGGGCAGGTTTTGTGTAAAAGTTCGAACAAAATATGGCCGAAGAAATGGAGAAAGCTGAACTATTACCTGAAACCAGAACTAAACGAGTGCTACACGCGAACCTGACGTAAATTTGTGAAATATATGCGAACACAAACGCCATAAAGCAATGAAATCTCTGTAACACGAGCGTACATATAATGATTTATTTTAGCATAACATCACACTCTTACTGTGAAGTAATCACAAGGAAACGTCATCGAAACGTCCGCTTTACTCTAGGTAAAGAGAAAACAAGTAGAAGACAAACCCGCTTTGCATCTATGCTGTTTATCAAGTGATGAGAGTTGGACAGTGAAACTGTCCGTGTTTATCATGTCTATTTTCTCGACTTAGTACGAATAGTATAGTCCAGTTTCCTCTGCCAGAAAAAGGAAGGACGTATATATAACATGGTTGAAGTAGGGGCCTCAAAGTCATGTATGGTGGCTGATAACGGCCATCTAGACCGCAACCTAGACGTAGTAAAGTAAAAAGTGTTTCTTTTAGAGAGTCGCCTATATTCAGCTGTCTGTAAAGTCAGTCATGCTCCCTACCAAAATTGCTTTCAGTCAGTGATAAGTAATAACACAAGCTCATCACATGAATAAGTCTGAAGTTCATATATTTGCTAGGAAAATGAATTTAGAACACTTTTTCTAATTCATAACGTTAAAGTCTATAAGCTCGATTTCGACCGCAAGAACCAATTGCCTCGGGTGACGTCATAATTTAAAAAAAAAAACACAAACAGTGGTATACTGGGTATTGGGCGGAGTTCAACATGTTTTCAAGCAGGATGACACAAGTTATCTAAACTGCTGTCGACCTTACTATAATCCCTGTTTCTGAAACTGCCATATTTGAAATCGTTCGCCTGTTTTAATATAATATAACCTTAATAAATGAATTTTACTTCATCTCTTGTAGTATATGATCTTAAGGGAGTATGGATTTAGAGGTGGATATTAGGAAATTAAAGCAATCTAGTTATCCTCAGAGACAGTGATGTAGGCCGTATTATTGCATGGAATATGTTTTAACCGCATGTAGGTGCAGCCACTGTAAAACAAATTACTCTCCATGCCCATTGTCCAGCATGCAACTTGGTTTTCAATATTATGACGTCACCGGAGGCAGTAATTTCTTGGTGCCCAGACTAAGCTTATGGAGTTTATCACGATGAATAAGAAAAAAGTATTCTACCTGCAATTTCTTTGTGACAACATGAACATCCAACGTATCAATGTGTAAAGCTTACGATGTTACTTGGCACATGCTAAAGGCAATTTAATAGCGAATATGGCTGATTTTACAGACAGCTCAATATAGGCGGCTCTCTAAAAGAAATGGACTACAATCAAGCAATCCACACATATTTTACTAAGAAACACCAGGGTAAGTGACAGAGCTAACTACTGGAACAGTTTACTTATTAAAGAAGCTTTAGCTATCAAACATAATACACCAGAATGACTAGTAAATCATGGCATCAAAGCTTCTATAGAATTGTATATTTTTAAATAATTGTACAGAATTGTATTATCATATTTATGTATATTTATATATGCATGACGTGTTGTTTTCACCCATACCTATTGCTTTGTTTATATTGTTATTTACTGCATCATTAACTCTGGCTTCAACATTACATTCTGTTCTGTTTTCCTCAGTAGTTCATGTAATGCCTCTTATATCAGCTTAATATTATGTAATTCAGGTTCAACCATTCCTGCCTTTCTGCAAACTTATCATGCTTTGTTTTGTCTTTATACGCGCATGCATTGCATATCTACGCAGCTACATGTATATAAGCCTATGTACATATTTCCTGATGATGGCACAAACAAAGTCACCGAAATATGGACTATAATATGACTTCAATATTCGGGGTTACTTTCTTTCTATTTTATGCAAAAATCATCTGTGGAACCACTGGATAATGAAAGCAAATTTTGTCAAAACTAACAATTGTTTGATCTATCTTACTGTGAAGGAATATAGTTTATAGACATTTTCAGCATCCAATGAGCATGCATACTGTTTTGTTTATTTGTAACTTAACGGCTGTTTCAACATTATTTCGACACTGATCAACAGTATCTTGATCAGTGTTTCCTTTTAACAGACCGGGCCCAATGCTGACATGATATTCTGCTTCACTGAAACGCGAAGACACCGAACATATTGGTACAGGTTTCCTGAAAGACAGTGGTTCACCCCGAGGACTCCTGCATCCATAACTATCATCAGTTACAATATTATTGAATGTGATTAGATCGAAACTTTTCAAATAAACTTGATTGTAACCCTTGTATAATGTATTGTAATTTTCTACGCAAACTACGGTGATATTACGGTAAGATATTGAAAGTTTATGGCAACTAGAGTCCGTATCAGCACAATGACATTCATGTGAGGCCGTAGCGATTTGGCCAGGATCTCCCAGAAAATCATTTTTCGTGATTGCACAGAGACGCCGTACCAATTACTGAGGCAATGCTGTCTGACCTGTTCGATCCAGATGTGGGACAATGCCGTATATTCGCCGTCTGTTGATTGAAATCGCCGTCCCTTGTTGACAAGGACAGACGGGCAAATAGCACTTCGTCGAGAATTCGATGTATACATAACTGTAATTTCTTTGCCAGTGTCAAATGCCTTAACGAGTATAACGTAGCTATTTTTTTGGAGTTATTCTAATTTTTATCCGCAGATAGGCGTTTGATGATAAATCTGCATTTATATTTGTATATATAGTAAAACCGCACAAACAACTAGAAACTGTTGAGAGCATAACCTTCAACAAATTGATTTCAGGTGAAAAAAAATGAAAATTTCACCTTCCGTTCGTGTTTTAATGTATTTTAACTAGATATGAATTCTACACCCTACAGAACATTTCTTGAATGAAATATCGGTTCTTACTAAAGTGAGCCGTTTATTATAACATTATTACTGGATTATTTCTAGATTATAGCCCCATTATAGATTGGGTCCATCACTGGATGATTCCTTATAGTGGAATCTTCTCAGAATATAAATGTGCTCCGTAAGTATCATTATCAGTAGCTATGTTGTAATTATCGAGTGCCCGATACTGGTGAGATCGGTGCCAATGACGACGCCTCTATAATTTACAGCATGTGTGTACACTGTGGGCTAAAAGAGAGTTTTGGACTCGTATGTTTACGCAAAGATAAATTAGTAAACCCGACTGACAAGCGAGATTAAAGAAAGCAAATTAATTATAAGGCTGATATACATAAAAAATATGTGTCGACAGACTGGCTGACGATATCTGTTCATCAATGTTTGTCTCAAAAGAAATCGATATCTGAGCTACATGCAGCTGTTTGAGAAAATTCAACACGAAAGGGTCTAAAAGTTTTTCTCTTGGATCTTCACGCTTTGCTTTCCCGTAAAAGTCAAAAAAGGTGTATTTTACTTGCGGTCAAATTTCATCTCGATATTAACACTACTTTACACAAAACAAAACAAAAATTTTCACAACCCTTTTTTTTGTTATTCAAAAAACGCTTTAACGCAGTTACGGATTGCGTGGCTGTATTAGAATCCACATAAGTGTGTAACCCGAGTGCAGTGTTCTCATGTCAGCTGATACGAATGTATATGTGCAAAACGAACACAGAGGGCGTTTCCTTTCAATACTATTCCTGTTTCACACCGTTCTAACCCTGGAGAAATGGCGAGTGAAAATCTTGTTCTTACACGTTGGCATTCGAAACTATGTTCTCGTGTGAGCTCAACTCGTGTGCAGGGATTCGAATACACCCCATGAGTCGTGGGTGTGTAGTTAAGATGCTTGCCTATCAATGGCTACTCCCATTATCAGAAAGAGAGATTCCCCTCCATTCATTGTTCTCTATTGGCCTAGGTGACAATAAAGTCGACGTTGCTCCCTCGTGTGTTACAACATGAATTACACTGGAGACCACCTGTCTCTCGCCAATTTCACACGTCAAATACGAAAAAAGACGCCAAAGTGGGGTCTATTTCAGGCAGTCTAGTTGCCTACTCTCATGAATCTATCTGCCATCGTGTACGTGGAAAAATCGTAAAACACCATTCAAATAAATAAACCAGTAAAGACAGTTACAGTCTATATGTGTAAGCATTTCGTGTATATATTATATTGTGTGAGTTATTTACCAGTTATTGAAGGTAAGAGAGCCAATACAGCACATTTTTTTCACTCGCCAGATACAGCTATAGGTTTGTCAATATCGATGCCAGGCATATGCATGCCAAACATCGAGCTACGCTTACATGTTAATTTTCTCTATGATAAATGTCCAGGGAGTATATATCCTGACTCCTTTACTGGGGCAGATGACTCGGCAAACAGGAGCCGATATGGAAATGCAATTTTTCTTGCCTGTGCTGGACTCACGGCTCTTGCTAAGAGATATGAGGAAGTTTTCATAAATGCCGAAAGTAAACCAAACAAGACCGATATCTATTGGCTCGCTGTGTAAAGCTGTCAGAACGCCGTCTCCATTGACCGCTTGTGTTTATCTTGTCTGACTCGAAGAGAAATGTTACATTCTTGGAGGAACCTCGACCTGATTTATAGCTGTATGGCACCTGACCTGACCGCACCTAATATTAATAAGTTATTAATCCTAAAAATATGTCAAGATATTGTTTATATGCAACAAGTAAAACGTGAAACATGAATTTCGGTACTCTCATTTTTGCGACTCAAGTACGAAGTACAAACAACACTTGACCCTCAATAATCTGTCGCTATATATTAATAAATGCAGCTATATAAATACGATTAAACAGGAAGGCTTTTGCATTGTGATCCCATCTCACCACACAATAGTCATATAACGTATTTGCTAAATGATTTTCATGTAAAAGCATTTCATACAAAAAACCTCGTTATAAGTCTGTCCACTTAAATGATCCGTTTTTCCGTGAGTCGGTGTGACCTGACACTATCTTCCCTGCCCTAAAAAGAATAGTAAGAATCATACTAAACATTCCTTCTAGTAAAGTGTACATCATGAGCTTGTTTGATCAGTTGTATATTTCATAACTGTTGCAATCGATCCATAGCGTTAGTCGTTTGAATCTGTTTCCCTGTTATAACACTCGATGTGCCCCTAATATTTCCCTGCCTGTGGCACTGCATGGATACCTCCTACCCACGGCTTAACCTGAATGACTACTAAAGCTGCCTCATTACCAATATCTTCCCCCCTAAGAGATTACGTGGTTTTTCAGCTTGACATGCCTTTTTGTAATAACAACGGTTAAGATATGAAGAGCGGCTTTAATCAGGCCTGAAGGGATGTAGCGCAAAGATTGCCCATGGCGACATAGGCGGTAATAATATCACAGACTGTTTCAGATCTCTTTCACAGTTTGTGAAAATTCGCAAAGCGTTTTTGCAGCCGGTGCAATGTAAACAGACATCGACACGAAATAGTACTTCAAACGCCACGTGATTAATTTGGTCACGTGACCATCGTTTAACAGGTCTGGCTATACGTCGGTGAAATTGCTTTTTCAAAACTTTGTATCGCTGGGACATAACAGAAGCTTTGATAAGCGAACAGGGACGGTGTTTCCCCGCAACATGCTGCAAAATAATGGAGGCCCGTTGGGAACCAGCTAATTAGGGTAAGTTCGGCTTCCTTTCTTTTCAGGCCTCCAGCAACTTTAGGATATGTTCTCCCTTTGTTTTTTCCTATGACTTTAACTTACCCGACCAGTGTGAACCACTTTACTGGCGCGTCATCTGTAACATATTGTAACAATGTCCATGTCCTTGCTATCGTGATATCTTGATATCGTCATGTCCGGAGATTTCTTTCCATCCCCAGTTGGCTATTGAATGAATTTAAAATGGTATTGCTATTTCCTCACGTGGCGATCAGCATAAGGCTTAAATGCTGTGGATGTCAGCTCTGTGTCTGTACATAACTGTAAACACAGTAAATCTGTACATAACTTTAAACACAGTAAATCTCTACATAACTTTAAACACAATAAAAAAGTTTGACGTGACACAGAAAGATGCCGAAAAGATGTTCCAAAAATGACAAGAGACCATGGGAACGTCAATTTATAACACGGAATACCAAAGCCGTTCCAACATTGGTGACTAAGTGTTCTACTGACGTGAAAACGTGATAATGCACGGATGCATACCAGTCGTTCACGTGTGAAATTAAATCATTAAGTCAACGAAGAAGCAATCGTTTGGGTGCATCTAACAAATGCATGTCATTGATGTAACTCTCTGAGGCCTATAGACTGTTCTTAAACGGAAAAGAAAACAGTAGTTATATGTATGACAGTATTGGAAATTTGGATGCCTGAAATTAGGCTGATGTTGACATTCCCAGTCAGACATACATCTCAAGCGTGATAAACGTAATTAAACTGACGGTCTGAAAAGATAATGGAAGAGCCATTGTGTGTGTCGTAGATCATTCTTTTACCGGAACTGCCTAACGCCCTTGATAAATCATTTGGGTTGGACTAACATCCTCAAAACTGGAGGCAGGCCGTTTGAACTATGGGACAGATTGCACATTTGGACCATAAGGTTAACCGAAATTAAAGCATAACTTGCAACATGAGAACTGGTTGATTACACAAATGCCTTTCTGACTTTGAAATACGAACATAAAGCTTATTTTTCGTTTTTAAAAATCAAAATTTTGTCCACCTCATAAATTTTATTTTACGACAAATGTGTCAAAATTTCAAATTCCAGTACCAAAAAGTAAGCATAATGAAGAGGTTTTAAATTTTGACTAAAGTCAGATGAGGGTTCATGTAGTCATACACCTTGTACATACATGTAACGCTATCATATCCGCTTAATAAGTGTTGTTATTTTAATAAAATTTTATTTTCAGATAACACACACGCGAGATCTTTATTCTTAAAACAAGAATTCATTAACTGTGAAGATTTCTTTCATGATAAATACTACATACAACTCCGTTAGTACCTGGATTATTTGTTTAGGAAAATTAGTAAGACGATGCTACAAACCAAGAATCAGTTAAAAGCTTCAATCTTACATTACCGCGGATAATAGTTGCTGGTAACGGTTTGGTAAACCAATACGTAACCACATGTTCTCTCTCCATTTTGCCAACGTGCCATTCTGTAATGTCATACCACTGATGGATGCTTAGCATTTTGCTGGCTAAAGTTTCTGCCAAGAGACCGCAGTTTAGAACTAAAATGAACATACGGTATTCATGAAATCACTATGTATGCTTCGCACTTTGCGCTGGAAACCTGCGGCATGTGGCTTCATTTACTGAGAGCCGTCTTGCAAAGCTCACACAACTTAAGATACAGGTACTACCATTTATCACGCAATGTAGTGCTATGTTCATTATGTCATCATAATACTTGTGTGACGCAACACTGATCGTGCCTTGTACAATCGGCCACGGGATGTACAGTGTGAAAATGATTTAATTTTGCTGGGATTTGTTACCCGCTGCTAGCATGCTGGTATGTGGACAGGTAATTTGAAAATGAAAGAAATGAAACCGATCGAAATTGAAGCAATGTAAAAGCGGAAGAGGGATAACGGACGATTCCGATTGATGCCAATCGTATATACAATAGCAGGGATTAATGGTTCATCGACTCCTTCATGTTGCTCTTGTCACATAGACGATAGGTCATTTGTTCGCGGAATGAAACCTTTCTGCGATGAATCAAAAGTGGCTGAATACACTCAGTTCAAACAGACCCACCACATTCTTAACGAAGGTAACTCTACCAGCGAGGGAAGTCTGCCATCTGTGATCAGCTTCCTATCTCAACATTCAGCATCCCAACGAGTCCCAAAGCATTTTCCAGGCACAGCGAAGTCAAGAATTTACCTGAATTGCCTCCGAACAAAGTTTCCGATTTTTTCGCAAAGGTACCTGTCATTGTGTAAGCCTATACGATCATAGTTTAGAAGATATTTTACTGTAAATGTTCCAACCAAATGGTTCAAGGTCCATTAAAACCCTGGACAAGAAATTTCTACATTCACTTTACGTTTCAAATTGTCACACATCACTGGTTATGCATGTTCATATTATCACACCATTGTTGGGTTGGTTTCATTTGATTTGGCAGCCATTTTTATGATATGACTTTCACTGTTTTGACCTAATAAAAAAAAATGCGGACGGCTTTTACGCATTTGGAGAAATTTGTTTAACTTTGGTGAAGTTATAACCGTCTTTGATTCATCAGATTAGTAAATAAATATAAAGTCTTTCTGGCATACATTATTGTTGTCTTGTGGTAAGGAATGTTGTCCTTACCATCAAGCAACGTACAAGGATTTCATAACAAGTCTAACGCATGTGGCACTACATGTCTTTTTAGCATAACTGACATCCCTTGACCAGATCCGCAGATCACTATACTAGCTTGCGTTTTCGCTCTCAAATTTCAATGAATTTATTTATTTATTTCCGTGGAGGTAAGGGCCCTTGGAAACCTGCGTCGAGTGGTTGAAAAGTTCCTGGCAAACTTTCCATGCATGGCGTGAAAGACAAGATCTTCAACGAACATCAGACAGCACAAGTGGTCACACGAGTTTTCCTTCACCAGCTACCGGCCTCGATAGTACAGACAGTAGAGAGTCCGATTCGGAAAGGCAGTAGATCCATGTTGTAATTTTCTTGCTTGGCGTTCAGCATGAAGTGGGTAGTACAACGAGTGGTTGACCCTTAGCAGTATAATGGCTCGAGGGGCGCGCCTTACTTGCCTTCGGTAGGTTGTCTCAGTGAAGCAGCACTAGATAAAAGAGCGGTGGAAATCCGTCCCGTAACAAGGAGGCACATTACATGCTCTCTAAGGACCCTTTCCTCGTTAAACCCCAAGCACTCACTATGTATTTATAAATATATATATGCCTGAAGGCTTACGTCGTGATCAACACTTTTCTAATCACAAAACGATGACGAGTCAACAGATATGTGTACATGTACTGTGTCTTCTTGTGGCAGGACGAGTCCATGCCACGAATGTGCTGCTACAAACATTAACCTGTCGACTACCCTTAGCCGCTTGATTTTCAGGGATTAGGTTTATACCATTGGCTGAGATTCGAAAATTTAGCCAATTACTATAATTGATATTTTGTTTGAGTGTGTGTTTTTTCTTGTCGGATTGTGGTTCTGGCAGCACAGAATATTATTAAGAGACTCCGCGTATTGTGGCAAAATCAAATATACACGAATAAATTAATACGTTCTTACAACCTCACCATTTTTTCGTAAAGAAAATGGGGCTGAAAATTACCCAATTCAAATGCAATCCAAACATTGGAAGATGTCATAAAAACAGTCATCAGCCATGCTGAAGCATAATGCATGTAGAAAGTTTGAGTGCGCGTGATAATTATTTGAGACTCATTTAAATGGGTTTCATATGTGCAGGTCTTTTTCCAGTTAGACAGAGCAGATGGCTGACGTTGATTGGCGAAGCTGTTTCATTTAATCAGGAATGGAGAAGTAGTCTATAGTTTAGTAACACAATCCTGCTGTGAGTATTCTTGACACTAATGTAAAAAAAATCCATGATGTTTAGGGCAGGTGACTGTTTTTACTTCCAACCTAGAATGGCAGACCGCCTTTAGTCTTTTGCGATCTGGTGTAGATCCGTCTCTGTCCTGTCAGCGTCTACCAAAGCCCAGCTGCGGATGATAACCAGTAGGAGGGACGGGCAGCTCGCTATCTTGTCATCGTACTTGGACGTCTGGGACTAAACCTTGCACGTGTTTATACTTGCCAAGTGGTCGGTGGGCCACATCAGGTTAACATTGCAATCTGAGTATTTGGTTGTGTGTTGATTAACATGGCTCAGGGCTCGTCCCTGTGCAAACCACATGGTGATCGTATATATAGCTAGGAAAAGGTAAACGGCATTTCAATAGCGTACAGTAGTCTTTTATATAGCATTCTGCATAAACCAGGATCCTGATAGTCCACGAGGCCTGACCCCTTTGTTTTTCATCTGATTGTCTATTTAATATCACAGCACAGTATTCTGAGTGATTCTATACAAGTGACATCTAAACCATACACCTGTATTTTCAGTTGTCCACGCTGAAAGTTGGAAGCCTATTGTTCTTGTTTGACATATTCAAATAATTGACAGTGTTTTGTGTCGTCTTTCCTGGTAAACTTCAAATCGCAACTATTCCAAATTCGGCAGCAAAGACTCTCACGGATATCATCGTTAACGCTTGATTTTCCACATGTAGGTCACGTAGGCCTAAAGTTAAACACTTTAAGTATATTTTATATAGCATTTCTGCAAAAACCAGGGCTCCGTTGGTCCCAGAGGCCTTTGTTTTCATGTGATTGTCTATTTAATTAAATCAGAACACAACATTTTGAACGTTTCTATACAGCTGACGTTTAAAACACGCAAATAACATGACTGCATTTGATTCTTGATATACTAGCATCGCTGTGATACTGAACGGCTCAGAAAACGAAAACTATTCTCGTAGATTTCTTGGAAGCCGTGGAACTGCGGTCATGTTTTTTAATGTTGCTTTAATCAGAGAGTGCCTGTGTGTGTGTTGGGGTTGGGGGTTGGGGGTGGGGGTGTGGGTGGTGGTGGTGGTGGTGGTGGTGGATTTTGGGTAGACAATTTAAGTACTCTAACTTAGGTAAATTGCCAAACGGGCGCACCTATCCGTAGTCTCTGTTCCGGTTTTCTTTCTTTTATATTTTACAATTAAGTGGCTTAAGGCCATGTCGGAGACTCCATGGCAAGTCTTATGCGTATGCTCTTGTTTATATATTTCAGAATACCGTTAACAAAACTGTCATCAACGGGAATCAATGAAATCATAATGTAGCAGTTTATACTGTCTGGTGTCCTGACTAGCTACCTGTAACACAGGGATGCGTGATATTGGACAGCCTCTGCGTTTTGTTCCAGCAATTGTTTTCGCGCATGTTAGAGTTCGTGCTAAGAACTCAAACTCGTACAGATTTGTAAATAAAATATAAACGATATGGGGTTTAAGAGGGGAACTATTAATGGAGATAAATACGCAGAGAAAGAATATGGTTCACTTTTGGAGCTTTCATGCCAATCACCTGTTTACACGTCTAAAGACATTTCAGTCACATTTAATCTAAAGTGGAAAATTTTCCTTTCTTCCTTCTGCATTTTAATTTTCAAACTGAATCTTTTGGGACCACAGATTGGCGCTGTGAGCGATGAACTGTCGCACCCCAGCAAAGACACATTCATCATTTTTAGGCCAAAACCTATACCGTCGTCTATTTTACTGGTAAGAAGAATGACATACTATTTACAAGCATATTACGATGGATTACATGTTGCACATATGTTTACACGGAGTCAGTCCGCTCGAAGTCACGTTTACGTTTGACATGTGTGATGTATGTTGACGCAGGACTGTTTTCTATGACCACGAAAGTTAACTTCTTGAGTTCCGTATTATAGTGATAGATCACTTTCATTTTCTCATTCTTGCGTACCGGGCAAAGTATCTTTTTCTGGTGTTTGACAGCTGTGTCCGGAAATACATTGTAGTACGGGAATCATTCTTTTAGTTTGCTGCTTTTTTGTTCAGCATAAGGTGTATTGAAATCAATCATCCTGGGTATGCAACACAGCAAATTTATCACCACGTGTTATTATTCTCTTACGGAGCTGTTGTGGACAGTTTTAATTCTTTCTTGCACTGTACCACATTTGTCGTTGTTGTTGTAAGCCTTGTTGTTCTAAATGTTGATGTTCTAAACGTTGTTGTACTAAACTGCCAAGCCGCAGCTGTACGATACTAAGCAGTTGCCGGAAAAAAGTAGTATGGTTAGGTCCATGGCACCACTTACTGCGTGATTTCGGCCTTTCTGAACACTAATGCCCCGATCAGAAGCGTCCAATTCCATCAGGTCACCGTTGTGCTGTAAACGGTGATAAGGAAGAACTCTGTAAACACGTAACGGAACACGTATCCAGCTAACTACAAAATGTACTTGATGGAAAATATATGTAAACGTTATATAGTGCTCGCATAATATTAATGTTTGATATATCACTGCTTATGGTGTTCACAATACCCGCATTCTTTAAATTATTACCTCAAGCAAGATAAACGGGAATTCGTGGGATTCTGTTAAACCATAGTGGCCCTTATCATCAACACAGAATGATTTATCTTTGTTGGACAATAGACAATAGACCTATCTTTATCAACAACCCTACATTATGAACGTATTGCCAAATCCTCTGTTTCTGCCTGTCCACCCCAGTTGTTAACGAGTACTGAGGCACACCAAAGGCATTTGCCTGACCAGTCAGTCAAAGCACTGACCTGGAAGATAAACGAGACCCGCTGACTGGACATGCAAATTACAGATTAACAGATTTCACGGTCAAGCGATCTGTCATCGGTAACTTCCTAACGATGCCGCTGTGTGGGGATGAAGACGATTCCATTACCTTCTATCCATTCCAAACCACTCAGCCTTCAGGCAATGGAGTAAGGTCACCAAGTTTAGCACGCAGGAACGAAAATATGACAACATTTTGTCAAATGCGTTGTTATCAAGCCACGTGTATATATTAGCACTACATAAGATTGTAAAAGGCTGCAGAGTAAAGCCATAGATATGAGTTCTCTGTATCATGACAATGCGTTCTGATACTGGGATCATCACAAGCACAAGACAAAAAATCGTGATCAGTCGCACTTGCTTGAATAATCCTACGGCAATCATCGAACTACAAAGAGTTCAGTATAATACAACAGTGTTTAATTTTGTCCTGATACAGTGTTGAACAAGTCTGAAGCCTTTCAAAAGTGTTGAAAGTAAAAACAAAAGCATTAAATGACAGATCGACATCGGGCAGTTATACAAGGCAGAGGCTACAAATTTGTCAAATCTTTGTATAGTTTTGTCTTTTTCAATACTTTGCCGATAAGCATTTATATCCTAATGTTGCTATATATGAATTTTGCATTACTTATATAAGATAAGGCTTGATATTGTGAAGTAAAATAATGATAGTATGTATGTAAATGTACCAGCTGCAGGAAATCTATGTACCGACCTAGCGGAATGGCATGCCAGCAAGTCGTGACTGACCACTTGAGTTTCACACTGGCCATCAGGTCAGTGTTAAGTAGAGGTAGTCACCATAGCCACTGGTCAAGTGTTTCTGCTATGTACCGGTGAGGGAAGACCACTAAATAAGTGCAGTACATGATATTGTATATATATCATAAAAATTGCTATTGTGAAGTAAGACAACTTTCCATCTCAAGTCTCACGGCAGTTGTTATTAGACCTGTTGCCAGTCTTGACCTTGCGTGAAGTTGGATTGGAATAAACATCAAATCGAAGTTTTGATCCCGAAACACAGACGGGTCGAATCCGAAGATCGTGGACCACGCAGTACAAGGTTGTGAAGAGAAGATCCCATGGGTTGGAGAACAAGCCCGTTCAACCACTTAACCGTACCAAAATTCTTCAAATTGACCCCACTTGCCTGTCATAACTTGGAATCAACAATAGAACTAATCTTATACTCTGGTACAAACAAACAGATGTTTGGTCTCTGATAAGGTTCTCCTCTAAGTTGTTGTTCTGCTTATCCAGTTGGACTTATTTTGTGCACTTTTCCACAATGCTGCCGTGTTTTAGGGATGGAACAATCAATTCGTGAACGGCTAAACGGCCGTAAATCCGACCGTTGACAGTATTGGTGTCATAATTTCCCCAGCTACGTTTCACCTCAGTTAGATTCTTCGCTATCCGAAAGAATATGACGTAACACTCCAGTGATTCTTTCCACTACAAAGAACTGTGTAATGGGGTGGCTAACAAACAACAATATGTCCCTCTTCCTGTCCGTCAAACCTTTCTACTGCGCTTTCTGATAGGCTAAATATAAGTTGGAAGCGTGGTCCACGATCTGTCAATTGTTACATTATCCATTAGTTCCACATTGTGTCACACCCTGTCATGACTCGTCCTTTTTGTAATTTCCCTCAATGCAGATTATTTGAAGAAAACATGTTTTATGGGCTTTTTTTCTTAGAATTGACCATCTTTTAAGTCTAAGTATGTTATATCATAGATGTTTCTCAACAATTGGCCTTTTGCATTTTTTTAATATTTTTGGTTGGTAGTGATTATGCACCTCTTCAAAAGAACGGGTTAATCTTGCAATGTGCACTTAATGCTCCAAGAACAGGGTTACTGGGTATTGATCAGTGACAGAAATTTAGTTTTACTTCAGTGACGTGAATTTGTCTCACTTAAACTGCTATTTATCGTCTCAATGACAACGCACACACACAACGTTAAACACACTGACAATGCTAAAGCAATTTTTAAGACTCCAACAACAACTTCTGATTGAAGAAACATCACATTAGATGGCGATGAGTCTACTTATGAAGTAAATGCAATTGTACCACAGTGATGACTCGCAGAATTATAACGGCGAATATTGGTCCAAGATAACGGATTTTCATTGCATGACCCGGTGACGCGTTAAGCAAAGGGACTATGCTAGGCCTATAAGTTTATCGGACGTGAACGAATAGGGCCTTGGGGATCGTAAACCAGTGGGACATGTCTGGCTTTATTCACGCTCAGTTGGCTTGTATTTTCAAATTTATTTTGAGCACATTTGAAAAGAATTACATGGCTTTGAAGTTTTGTCGCTCTGGGATTTACCTCAGACAGAGTAGGCCTATACATGTATTAGGCCCCTGTAGATATTGCGACGGTTCTGGGGCTTTTCCTGTTGAACAGTGTTATGGAACAGAAAGCAGCTCAGTGCGCAGTAGATTTGCACATAGCATGCATGGGTAGAGTGCCGATGATCATGCATGATCCTGCAAATTGCGCATCGTTTGTATGATCACTGAGTAATTTAATAGGTACTTGTATTTATACCCAAGCATGTTACCTTTACAAGCTTTGTCATACCAAAGCACACGATTTGTTTTGCGACACTCTTTTGTCTCAAACTTATCAGGTATACCTGTAATTATGTCTATTGTATGTTACTTTTACAAGCGTTGTCACAATGACCCACGCGATATTTTGCGACAGCCTTTTGCCACAAGATACTGACACTAAACAGCGTTTACGAGTGATTCAAAGGTAAAGGTCAAAGAAGTATTAAAAAATTGAGCAGAAAACTAGCCCGGTAACTAAACTGGTGCCTTACTTGCAGTTATTCTTCTTATGTGCTGATTGTTGAATACGGCGTGAAACACTACTCCATGTAACATCGATCAGTTAATCTTGTGCGCGTAAACAACACTTGGATTTCACCCCAGTCATTTACGTTGTGACCATTGTTTCCGTCCGAATGATGTTTATTGAAGATAACTGCAAATTGGCCGTGAGACCTCCAACGTACTCTACAGTAAGTCTGAGGTGTTTGGTCTTGTCTGTTGGCATAAGAAGCTGGTAATGCATTCAGACTGATGCAATAGCTTGAAGCCCAGTGATTCTGTGGGAGTGTTTTATATTGCGTGTATGATACTCTTGTTTCTAAGTCTATTTTTCTTTCATGCAGTAAACATTCCCACAGTCAGGGACATTGGCGGTCATACACCACTAACGTGAATTTATGGGGGTCATGAATGAAGTATTTATATTCATCTCCATTTCCACCTCTACAAACTTACCATACAAAGCCAGTAGGTTATCACTATAAATTCTAGGCCTCTCCAGTTCACACCACCTCAAGCTACATCAGTGATATGTTGTACATGTGCACTTTTATAGACGCTGGTTAGAATTTGTAAAGGGGACTCCGTGGCCGATGTGGTTAGTGCGGCCAGCGCGGCACAATAACTCAGAAGCCTTCCACCACTGCGGTCGCTTTGAGTTCAAGTCCTGCTCATGCTGGCTTCCTCTTCGGCGGTACATGGGAGTGAGCGAGTGAGTGCTTGGGGTTTGACGTCGTACTTAACAATTTTTCAGTTATATGACGACGAAGGAATCCTTAGAGTGCATATAATGTGTCTCCTTGTTGCAGGACAGATTTCCACCGCTCTTTTATCTAGTGCTCCTTCACTGACACGCCTTACCCAAGACAAGTAATCCGCACCGCCCGAGCCATTATACTGGATACGAGTCAACTAGTTGTTGCACTATCCCCTTCATGCTGAACGCCAAGCGAGGAACTTCCTTTTTTAAGGTCTTAGGTGTGCCTCGATCCAGGATTGACTGCTGGATCTACCGCTTCCGCGATACATTGGAAGATCTACCAGTAACCGTGGGTTTCCACTGTGCTCTGCCCGGTTTCCTCCTATAGTAATGCTGCCCTGCGGCGTATAGATGGAATATTCTTAAGTACGGCGTAAAACACCCGTCAACTGAATAAGCAATAAATACTATTTATGAATTAAGTTAGTTGTAGCAAGGTTCACAATTTCATGTATTGTTGACCAGAACAGGCTATATTTGTCCGAAGTAACACGTTCCCAACACGCTGAGAAATATATGCTTTTTTACTTTGGTTGGTTGATTCAGTAGGAAATTCCGTATCGCAGTTCTTCAAAAGAAACCAAGAAGAACTGATGCATAAATTAATGATTATCTTGGATTTATTGATCGTGATTTACGTCATAGAAGGAGGAATTCCACACGAGCTATGCTTTGCGGATGAATGGGCCTCTCGTGTGAAGTGTGTCACTTATCAAAGCCAAACACATTGCCACTTGTCCAGTACTGGCCGTCCGACTTGTCGGGAAATGTGTCTAAAATCAGACAAATCCGCCTCATGGACTCAGTTGTCCGTGATACATCCAGTAATTCTAGTTCCAGTGACACATATATACAGGAAGAGATTTTTTCATTTACAGAACGATATTCTTGATTTTGGCAATTTATACAAAGTGAATAGTCTTCAAAAAAGCCACACCCTCCTTCTCAATCTTCCTTTATGTATTGCATGTTTACTATAGACAACACTTTTAAAGCATTTTCCAATTAATATAAACACAAAGTCATGATTACTGGAATACATGTGTTTATTTAAAAAAAATATCCACCAAATTACTATGTGAGTATTTGAGATACAGATTATACTGAACACATCTTTTCAGTAGCTACATTTTTATGACTAGACACCAGGGCACGTTTCTAAACATGTGTTTTTAAGAACGAAATATTTGTGTGTAACTGATGGCTCTTTTCGAGACCTTCTTTTATATAAAGCTGACATTACTTATCTTACGCCGGCTTGAAACGCCGTTGTAGTTCTGTTCTGTGGTAAATCTTCTCTTTAGACATACAACTATTTTCATCTCTTAATCATTAAATTTAACTGTACCTTCTGTGATAATTCCTCAAAGCCCACATTCTCTTCACAAGATAACATTGTGCAGCTGTTGGTATCTAAACGGTTTATAGGTATTTTGTAAAGTTATTGATGTAGAGTGATGTGAATCCAGGGATAAAATAACGGCGTAAGGCCATTCTTATCCAGTTTGTCTGGATGATGGGAGGCCACTGATATCTCGGTCCGTGTCTCCAGTGAGAAGCAGGTGGCATATTACGAGTGACGTTATGTGGCTGCGGTTAAAACATTGCTCGCTAACCCATTGAGTGGTTGTCAGTCAACATATTGTTTTCTCTTCACTCACGGATATTCCTGCTAACCAACGACATCCCAACATGAAGTCCAAAATTATATCGTATTATATATTCTAGGATACATTTTAGGAATACAAATTGAAAACGGTTAATTTGTCCTGATTTTCATTTAATTCCTCATCCATCACCCATTTGGAATAAAAGTGTTTGGTCAATCGAACAGCTTTCCTTCTGGTCAAATGGGCTTCGGAAATTCACAATACCCCTAAATCCTATTCAATTTTCCCAATGAAGGCTTGTTATCGTCGGCAGCTGGAAAAAAAGAGCTTCTTAGTTAGAGACAATTGCTGCACAAATCCATTACACTTAGCTTTGTCCACTGTACCATAAATCACGGGAGAAAGCTGACAGGTCGGTTTGGAGTGTACAAGAGGAACAGCTTACGCTGGTATCGCAGACTTGAAGCTGTTCTTTCGCCTCATGTCCAAACACTGTTACCGTTAAAGGGAATATTGATCTAACTGTGTTTGATGACTGAATACTAAGAAAGCACTCTACAACTGTGCTCTCTGTGGACAGTATAAGGACTACTGTATTTGTAGAAGCGTAAGTTTGTTCACCATGGCAGCGGATAACACATGAAAACAATATCTGTTTGTGTCAAATGTGTTGCTTTATTAAAGTATTGGTGAAACATTGCAGGTGTTAAAACAACAAAGCGACTTCAAAAGTGAGCAGTCTAGGCTAATAAACAGTAGTCCAGTGGTACAAGTGCAACCCAGTATTCTGTTTTGACAAGCGGAACAAATAACCTTAGTTCAATACCATACCCATACTAGAAAGTTTCAAGACTCCCATGATTTAAGTGTTTTCAGTGGTGGTAGCTTCGCATGTTCCATACTAGATACTGTTTAGGTGGTCGTAGATGATGTACGCTGGGGATAACTGGCCTTTCACCAAAATTTATTTGTATTATTTACATGTATTTATTTGACTGGATTTTTATGCCGTATTCAAGAACATTTCACATACATGACGGCGACCAGTATTATGGTGGGAGAAAATCGCGCAGAGCCCACGATCATCCACAGGTTGCTCAGAGCCTCCCATGTACCACCGGAAATAAGCACAAGCCGCCAATCTGGCATACAAATGTTGGTAATTTACTTCCTGGGCTCACCATGACCTAAGTAAACAGTTACTGAGTACGGCATGAAGAAAAATCAAAATCAGAGTTATTGGGCACTCTTTACGACACATGTGAAGACTTGTAATGTGTACGATAATGGTGCATTTTATAGTTCAATTATTATACTTTGTACGGCGTGTATGTCGAAAAAATGTTATTTGGCTAAATCCGAAGACCCTGTGGCGCAGTTGTGCGAAGGGTTAAAATCTGTAAAGAACCGACCAAATAACCACAGAAAACCAGTCAGTTAGAGTTGTATTCTTACTGCTCATGCAATTGCTTGAGCGATAGCGGTGATGTAAATGCAGTAAATGGCAATATACTAGAAGTTACTTTTCTATACAACAACAGGTCAATCCTGCGTTGGGTCACACCCAAGGTCTTAAAAGTCGAAGTTGTAACTTACCCGCTTGGCGTTCAGCATGAAGGGGATAGTGCAACGACTGGTTAACCGGTATCAGTGTAATGGGTCGAGCGGGACTGCTTACTTGCCTTCGGTAAGTCGTCTCAGTGAAGCAGCAATAGATAAAAGAGCGGTGGAAATCCGTCCTGCAACAAGAAGGCACATTACATGCACTCTAAGGACTCCTTCGTCGTCATATAACTGAAAAATTGTTAAGTACGACGTCAATCCCAAGCATTTACTCACTCAAAATGTTAGGTTTTTATCCCACATAGCAATCTAAATCTAAAAGCAACATGAACTGAATTTGCACTCACGTTTAAGAATTACCCTTAATCAAATGGCACTATGTCCCGAGTACGTAGTATACCCTCTTTAAGGAAATACAATTTTTGACGTAACTGCTTTGTGACTACTTGAAACAACGGGAAGATTTTAAACATATTTTCCATGTTGTGTCTTCGGCCATTGTTTACCCATTCTATGTTACACCATAATCAGTCTGACTATTTCGCCAGTGTGAAGATTTTGTCCAACAGTTATAGTTGAAGAGTACCTACTGACGCAAACAGTTCATTTGTAACTGTTCGCCTCTAAAATACTTTATCAGCACAGATTTTAAATTCATCAATGTAGGGTTTGTAAGTCCGAGAAAGCAGTATCGACGTAGTCCGCTGACGCCGTGCTATATGTGGAGAATCCTCACGAAGCGATGTATAGATCAAATCAAAGCTAATAATTGTTTTAATATGAATTATATATGAGTGCAATAGATGTAAAATGCACACTGTAAGTAACATATCCAGTTTATATGGATCCTATGCGTGACAAATACATCATTCTGTTTCTCCAGTGTAAAGCAGACGATACATTCTGTGTAAAGTCATTTTGATCAGGTAAATATATTGGCTTCTTAGCCGTACGGCAAGTTGCTAAGTCAGTACATTGTTTTGTGTCAATTACTGGGTATTGTCGTTAACCAATATAAATCTCAACGATGATATCTAAAAGCATATCGTATTATATGAGCTAGGACATATTCAAGTAACATAAATGGATCATGAAAAAATGTTTGTTGCGATATTCATTTAATTTCCAATAGCTCTGGTCAATGAGGCTTGACAAATTCACAATACTCCTAAATCCTATTCGATTTTGCGAACGAAGTCTTATTCACATTGACAGTAGAGGGAACAAGAGCTGCTTAGTTAGAGATAATAGCAGCGCAAATCAATTACGCTTACATGTAGTTTTGTTAAGTATTCCATACATCAGGGGAGAAAGTTGACAGGTTTCCTTTGGAGGGTATATTAGAGGAACTGCTTATGCTGGTATCGCAGGTTTGAGGGTATTCCTTTGCCTCATACAAAAACGGTGTAAATGCTGCCGGGAATATTCAACAAAATGTGTTTGATTACTGCATACTAGTAAATCACTCTTCCAAGTTGTCATTTTGATGGCATGGCGAGCTATTTCATGGGAAATTTTAACGCACAAAACGTTTTTCCATAAGCCGTTGGACAACTTGGGTATATTGAACACCGTCAGAGCTATTCCTCTGAAGGATCACTGGCACTCTGCTTCATGACTTAAGTTCCACTTAACTCGGGGCTCTGGGCACTATACATGTAGTATGTTGAATCAGATCGCCACGCTGGATATATGAACAGTTGTGGTGAAAGCACAACTGAGATACAGATTTTGATTATCGACAACTTATAAACTAACACGGTACACGATTCGGATATTGATTACATGCATCTGACTGGACCATTCCTTGCGTCTTTCCAACATCATTGAAAACTGTTGACTCCTTCTCTTTGCAGGGTGGTGGCTGGTGTCAAACGTTGTTTGGGGAATTAGTTTTGTGATTATTCAGTAGGAGCGTCCATTTTGATTGCCGACTGGTACATGAATGTCTATTTTGACACATATTTGCACATATTCGTCCGCAAAATAAAAACCTTCAGTGCGGAGTGAGTCTTTTATCTCATCTGAACCCATTCTGGCTTGCTTTGTACAGAAAGTACGAAGATTATATCTGTCAGCGAAAAGTATAGAGCTGAGCTCGCGCTGTACGATCAGATTTTCACGTACGTTAACAAAATATGACACGAGCATATACACAGAGAACATATTTGAGTAAAGCCATTATTAACATTGCTATGTCGGGAAAACGTACAAATGTTGAACTACATTTGTACTGTATAACAATATAATTATTATATTATTATCTCTTACATTGACAGAACCGGACAGTATTACAAGTTCTGGTGCCTCATTTCGTGTCATTTTGTTGTGTGTCTCTTTGAAACGGTGTTGAGGTCCTCCTCAAATTTTGAACTATTTTATCCCTTTCTTATTACTCTTACCTCCATGCACTGTAAAATTTTCCTCAGTCTGACATTCTGCTAAATTAACACTGTTAAATTTATACTTCCCAAACAGCTCATGTGCAGCTGTTTGTGCATAAAATTTATCACCTTTAAAATCTGGGCACACATAGATAAGGAATTCAGTATCTATTCACGCAGGACAAATTACCTTTAGGTTTTGTCGTGGGTGTTCACAAAGTTGTATTTGGTCAGAATCAAAGACAAACATTGTTTATTCATGCCAAACGGCTACATGTCCTGTCCTTAATGTCGATGACATATGCTTGTCAGCCGTCATTTGCTTGTTGCGCCCCATGGACTGCTGGCGGGTTAGTGTATGTTTTTGTAGCAGTTTTATGATAGACCATGAATTCAAGTCCAAAATAATACAGGAGTCACAATAAAATATAACTGATAGACAATAATGAATAACGACAATGTCATTTTCTCAGTCCCATTTCTCATCCATCGCTAATCCGTCAGCGTTTTGTAAATTTTACAATTTTCGCTCAGGTTAATTTGAGTGGTTATGCCAGCTCGAGGTACCTTTAAATCGTATTCAGTTTTGCCAGTGAAATGTTGTTAGCATTGATTCCGGGGAGGGGAGGGAGTTGAAAAGTTAGAGACAATTGCTGTACAAATCCAATACACTTAGCTTTGTCCAGCATAATGTAAATCATGAATGAAGGATAACAGGTTGGCTTAGAGAGTACAAGAGGAACAGCTTATAAACACTGCAGCCATTACAGGCAATATTGATCTGACTGTTTCAATACTGCATCCTGGGAAAGGACTCTTCAAAAGGCCCCTCTGGACAGGGTAACGACCTCTGTATTTGTGAAACTATCATGGTTTTGTTTACCATGACAACGGATAACACATGGAAACAACAGCTGTCTGTGTGAAATATGTTTGTGTAATTCAAGGTGTCGTAGAGATGCAAACGCGATGTGAATGCCCATTGTCTTGAGAGATAATTATGTCTCTGTATTGTAGTTATGCACATATCTCTTGTCTCTTCCAAATGTCATATATAAGCGTTGTATGACAAAATAAATGGAAGATGCAAATGTAATCAAATGTCTTGTGTGCGTGATTAAGAACTACAATATTTAATTTATGATATACGAACTGAATGGAGTTATCATTATAAACAGAAAGTATTTTCTTCAATACTGTACAACCACTACTAGCATTCATAAAGTTAAATATCAAGCTCAAGTATACTTTAAATATCTCACTTTGCTTTCGTTCATTTCGTAGTTGGGAAAAATCACCTCACCTTTCATTCTGAAGCTATATTTAGGCTGGGCAAAATGTGGCTCTCCCAAGGTCAAATTACGACGAGATTTCCCCCCTAATCTTGAGGTTTGTACGATCACGTTGGGATCCTTTTTGTCATACGGTGGACAAATCATGTGTATGACTCTCTTGTTATTGCTATTGCGCCTTAACGATAGAAGTAAATCGCTGTGTTTATTTTCTGTAACTAATACAATTGGAGGTGATAATATTTGGGCAAAGCAATACATAAACATAAGATAGAATGTAATAACCTATTTTGTCATACTAATGAGTATGTCTGCTTTCCTTACAGCTTAATTCAACAGAAAAAGCAAATTGCACAAAAAGAGGTTGTACCTTCCCGTTGTATTTCACACTTTTTGATGCATGTGTGCTCTTCAAATTTTTAGGTAGTGCACCATATTAGTACATTACACTATCGTGTTAAGTTTTTTTCATAAATGGCACTGCCTATATTATGGAAACTTACAGCAACTTGTTTTACGAGGGGAATTATGAAAAGCTGAATGTGTTCCACGTACTACAGTGTTACGGGAAGAAAAACATCAAATACCTGTTCTTCAATCTTTCACACTACAAGACATAGTAGTTTGGACATTGTCTGGACATTGATTGATCCAATTTCTTCTACAGGTGCTCCAAGTACAGCACAATACACAATAGATGTCGAGAGCGTCCCTGTTGAATTACCAGTCTACTTTCAAAGCGTATTTGATACGCGGTTTGTGTTAATCATACCAAGAGGTAAAAGTCGAACAATTTGTCAGAAATTAAGATTTTATCACTCGGTGCAGATTAGATAGGTTTTTACAAGTCTTATACAGAGAGCTATTCTGGCTTTCAAGGTGACCTCTGAGCCCGCTAGTAACTTTAGCAAAACAATAAGCAATGTTCTAACACTTGTTCCAGTGTTAGCCTTGTTTCAATCAATGAAAAGACGAAGAGAATAAAAACGGCATGAATCACTGTATATTAGATTGCTCTGGCAGCAACAAGCCAGCCGGCGGATACCCATGGCAGTGGTTCATTTCCAACCAGTGTACCGGCTTCCGATAGATCAATATTCTGTGTAAAGGTGACAGTGTTTGGCTGAATAGGCGAGAGAACTACGTTCTGCGGACACCAGCATACGTTGTTCTTCTCTGCACCCTCAAACAACATGTCAAATTTCACCTGTGATCCATAGTACACTGTACACAAAGCTAAGTGTAATGGATTTGTGCAACAATTATCTCTCCCTCAGCAGCTCTTTTGCTCCTCTGCTATCAACGGTAAAGTCCTTTAGTGGCCACATGGTGCAGGATTTAGACCATTGTCATCTGTAATGACAGATGAGTTATTAGAGTTTTGTGATATAAAGGTTGTGCTTATATTTTAATTTCCGGGAATGTTATACCTTGAAAAGCTACAGTGTAGAGAGTTAAACTAGAACAGCTACATGTAGTACCCGCTGTCGAAAGTTGTCAAGGACAACATAAAAGCATTGAGATATCCTGGTTGTCAATGATAAGCGGCCAAACATTCTGCCCGCTACACTGACTTAAAAAACTTAGTAAACAATCGCATTGTGCAATTTCATATTGCTCAGTCGTTCTGTTTTAAAATTCATTATAAAAACGCGCTGCCAGGAATCCCAGCACAACTATTACTTTCGCTTAAAACAACCTAAAGCCTTGATTGTTTCTGCTCTTTACAAAGTGAGAAAATGAAAGCAACGTACGCTGCCTGTATACTAGGTGCTCTAGCAACAACAAGCCAGTTACCGGAAAACCATCGGAGTGGTTCATTTCAAACCAATATTACGGCTCCTGATAGATCAATATTCAGTGTGATGGTTACAGTGTTTGGCTTACGAAGCGAGAACACAGCTTCAGGTCTACAAACACCAGCATACGCTGTTCTTCTTCACATCCTCAAACAACCTGAAAAATTTCAGCTGAAATCCATAGTACACTGTACACAAAGCTAAGCGTTACGGATTTGTGCCACAATTATCTCTCCCTTCGCAGCTCTTTTGCTCCTCTGCTATCAACGGTAAAGTCCCTCAGTGGCCATATTGTAGAATTTAAACCATTATGATGTTTGCCAAATCTGAGCACATGTTGTGGAATTAACAAAGCACTCTCTTGTCCGCGATTAATTGTCGACAGGAACAACCCAGGATTCACTTGATATCGTTCTATAATTAAACAGGATATTTGTTTTACTTATACTGTGCAATTTGGGTATTTTGAAAAGAGAGAAAAATACAATGTAAAATGTGTAATTAATCCTATTTTTAAAATCTCACCAGGAGAACGACAATTTAAACGGTCGGCAAAAAACAGCCGATGTACTTTGGACTTAACACGACAAATCGGTTCATAAGCATTACCCCTGACTCAATGAAAAGACGCTAAGTTGGAAGAAATGCTTGTTGGTGAAAGAAGCAGAAGTTTGACTTGAGATGTAATGTACGTTCTTCAGTCCGCCTGTTGGACTGCTCGTACTGCTTTTTTTTTCTTCTGGCATAATATCAACACGAATCTAACTAAAATCTACTATTTCAGATAAACACAACACTTGGGAAGCGAGAAGGACAATGGGCTCTAATTAAGCCTGACTAGTGCAAGCAAAAGTGCGTGAACGCATGTAGTTTGCATCGTAATTCTGTAGTCGCGGTGGGAGTAGTAGAAACGTTTCTTGCATAATCTTAGCTAAAGATTGTGATTTTTCCGTCTTATTTTCAACACCAGGTTTTGCTACAATACAGCAGAGATTGCCATCCAGTTTGCCTGGGGTTCATTGTAGGCGAGGATCTCTGTACTGATTAACACTGATAAAACCCGACTCATGGGAATCTCTAATCAGGTAAAATCACATGTTGGAGGATGTCAGTGGTGTGATAAGTGCAAATGTTTGACTTCGTTGTAAACACTCCACAGGCAAACCCCCGGAGCAATGTTAGAATTGAATCACAACTGGGAGGAAGATGAGATGAGGAACAAATGAAACAATTCTATAGTCAAGTGCTTTATTGCTATTTAATCTTTTTGCGCAGTTATCATCATAGAATTTTTCGAATTTTAGAACTTACAGTGTAACTGCACTTTAATGTAAATCTTTGCGAATGACTTGGATAGTAACTGTCTAGTTTGGAATTCAGATCATCCTAAACTAAATGTAGTCTTCGTTGAATAATGTTTTTGTTTAGCAAAAAGTCTTTTACGCGTAATTTAATGTAAAGTGAAAAATCGATTTTCCATCCGTTATTCACGTTACAAAGGACATGTATGTACCACGTCACCGTCGTTATGGCATTAAACAATGAATCTGTTTTCTCATGCGGTATGAACTGTATGTTACGTAGCTTATGTAACAAGTCCATTATAGACATGATGCTATCACAGACGTCTTTTAAGGAGGTATACTTTGCCAAAACAGTAGAACATTACCAATAGCTTTAATTAAAATGCATTGTAATCTTTAAGAGTCCATTATCGGGACCAGACGGGGAAATGTAAATGTGGGATCCGGCTACAGTTCACTGTGTACATATTTTAACACTTAAATGCTTGATATTAAGCATCAATTAAAAAGGAAAACAGATATATGATTTATTCTCAATGTTGTTTATTTATATAACTTTTTGTATACAATAAATTTAAATCACATGGCTATCTTTCACTCACTTTTATGGGCTGAGGAAACTGGTGTGAGTGTGATTAACCACTGGCCTTTCACAGGTTACCGACGAACTTCCCTATATGTGAATGACTGCCACCATTTCCATCATTTCCAGCCACCGAAGATTAAAAACATGTATAGGAACGTAAAACAGCCCGATGCCAAACATTTGAGACACAGTTCAGTAGTATGTTAATTTGTAAATACACATGAAGAAACAAAATATCATTTACATGGCATGATGAGAGGGTAAATTATACAAGTCACACACCCCGCACTTATATCCCACAAGTGTGCTATACACTTCTACCCTATCTCAGTATGCATTTTTGATCATTTAAAATATATCATGGTTTCCATAGTACTGTGTCTGCTGTTGGGCGTTGAAATATTGCTAAAGCACGATTGTTTTTACAATTCATTATAGTTTAATCTCAGTAATATCCTTGTGACGAAATTGTGAAGGGCGCCTTTTACATGTATATAATATTTGCTACGTCGTTATATAAAACAACAACTGTACAATTAGGCACCGTTTCACTGGGAATTTAAGCTTCGTTTAAAACTGTGTCTGGCCATTGTGAACTGTAAAAGCATGCTGGAATTGCAGTCAGATCCTCTATCATGAGTGAATCAACAGGTTCTGTTTCTGTGATTAGAAACTATCTGTATTATCTGGAATAAAAATCTTCTGGTGCATTGAAGAGATGAAGATTCCTTGCTTACACCATACAGGTACTAAGAACTATTACAATATCGCTAAAACTTGGGGAAAATGTCCTTGTTTTACAGCGGGAAAGAAGAAAAATAATATTAGAAATCCGGTTGCACATTGTAAACTATGAATCTAAGTAAAAAGTCAACTCAATCATTACATCTTCCACCGGCGTATGACTCAGTATTTATTGATATCTCGGCCAACATGGTTATACATGTAGCTCCCGATTTCATCTTTGGACCAGATCTGTTAATATCCAACTTGTCGTTGTCTCTTAGAGCGTCTACTATTGAAAAATGTATCGTGCTGATTGAAATCGTATTGTATTCACCAACCTTCTCCCATTATAATATGAATATTAAAATCGAGAGAAAACAATCGAGTCGATACACTGATTAATAATCTGTTAACTTGTTCCATCAGAGTTTTGTTACCCCGAATCGGCGATGCTGTGCTGGACAACAAACAACGCTGGCCCGTTGAATGCTTAATTACTGTATATAAGTAATTGATAACGCGTCGATGGGGTTGCAGGTTTGATTGGAAATGTATTATACACGCAAAGCTGAAACAACCAAAGATTTCTTTAGAGATTTTAGATCTAAAACCATTTAAACTTAAATATTATTAAAATAGTTTTTTTTTTGTTTGGTTTACTGGGCGCTGTAACAAATTCCTATTGAAACAGCTATTAACCTGAAGTGAATTCTACAAAAACAGGACGAACTTAGCAAAAGGTCGGATGCTGGTATCCTATCCACTGGATCAATATATTGCAATTGTATACGTTTACGCTAATACAATACGTACAAGATTGAAAATAACACCAATTACACGTAATTAAATACGATCATCGAAAGTTTGGAATTTCGTTCATGCATTTCAATACTAATCAGGAGATACTTCTTCTGACCCCAAATATACTAAGTGGATTTCATCTACATCAAAGACTATCTCTTGCTTAGCCAGCGGAAGAATTCGCTGTCTTGTCAGGAAAGACCTTTCACAAAGCGTCCAGTCAAAGAGAACGGGAGGTGTCAATAAACACTCTTGCTTATCAAGTTGACTTCACTCAAATAGACACTTCTTTGTTTCTACTTTTCTGTTACGTAAATGCTTTTTGTCACGCTGTGAGCGAGAAAAGCAGAGGCACCTGGTGTTCATTTATCATTTTCAGAGTGTGACTATTACGTATGTACCTGACACAACACGTGCTGTATTCGTCTTTGGATGACATTATGTTCAAGACAAATGTTTCCTCTCGATTTTAATGGAGGGCGTTGCGGAATATTGTGCGATTTAGTCTTTAAGGTAAATCTTTCATCAGACTCTCTTAGTGTGCAGGCACAGGTTCTCGTTACCCACTGTTGGAAAATACACGTAGAATGCAGAGCGCTGTGCTGGAAAGTAACATAGCGTCAGTACAGAGACACATCGCCGAAACAGAGAGCAATCAGTATAATGTTACCAGTTTAATGTTACCAGGCCCGGCCCACACATGGAAATGCGAACTAGAACCGCCGAGGTATATATAAATACTGAGGCGTACGCCGGTGAAAGGTGTGATCACCGTGTACAGTTTACACTTTCATAGTTTACATTCTGCCTAATGCTTTTTTTCTCTTTTCACGGTTGCTTCTGAGTAAAAAGAGAAGAGATGTCCAAACGTTTAACCATATTGGATTTTTTATAGTGTTTGGTATAGTGTAAGTAAGGAAAGCTTAGCTTCTTAATTGAATATTGAATATATGGCTGTATCGAACTATATCGAGATGTCATTGTTGCAGAACATACTTATGCATGTGGTGGAATAGGTGAGTCGCTGGAGTTGTGGCTTATATTATCGACCCTTTCATCAATGTGGTCCTGCCGACCCGCTTTGATGGCTCATTATTACAAACCCCTTTGAAGATTTTGTCTTCTTGTTTGATGTATATTTATTTACACATAACTATACTTTTGGTGCGTGTATTCAAACAGGACGCATCGTAATGTTTTTTAGCGTCTGTACAATTTCTTATTACAAAATCTGTATCATTTTGGGTAAATGTGACTGACGTAATGTGCTCAAAACATTTCGAGAAAGGTCCAGCGATTCTAAATGTTAACAGGTGTTTTGACCTGAAATGTTAACAGAGATTCCCACTTGTTCCGAATACATTACCTCTGTGACATTCACCCAAAGGATTTCGATAAAGCATAAGCCGAGCGACCTGAAATGTTAACAGATATTCCCACTTGTTCCGAACACATTACCTCTGTGATATTCACCCAAAGCATAAACCGAGCAACCTTGAATGTTAACAGAGATTTTCACTTGTTCCGAACACATTACCTCTGTGACATTCACCCAAAGGATTTCAATAGAGCATAATCCGGGCGACCTTGAATGTTAACAGAGATTTCCACTTGTTTCGAACACATTACCTTAGTGATATTCACCTAAAGGATTTCAATAAAGCATAATCCGAGCAGGGGTTTTAACTCATTCTTCACCTAGCGACCCTAAATTTTAACAGGGGTTTTAATTCATTCTTCACACAGCGACCCTAAATTTTAACAGGGGTTTTAACTCATTCTTCACATAGCGACCCTAAATTTTAACAGGGGTTTTAACTCATTCCGCACACTTTATATCTGTAACATTCATCCAAAAGATTTCGATAAAGCATAAGCCGAGCGACCCTAAATGTTAACAGAGGATAAAGCTTATTCTGCATATAGAGACTCTAAATGTCAACAGGGGTTTTAACTTCTTTCGCACTCATTACCCCTATGACACTCAACCAAGCGATTTCAAAAAGCATAAGCCGAGCGACCCTAAATGTTAACCGAGGTGACATTCAACCAAACGATTTCGATAACTGATAAATATTAAGCAGAGTGACCCTAAAATGTTAACACGGGTGTATCAGCACGACAAGTAAATTTGTAATTCAACATGGCCGCTCACTTCGCTGCGCAATAGTTCCATATCACAGCGCTGCATTTAAAACTTTAAAACAAGTTTGGGGCAACGAAATTTCTTGTGGTCATATTTATACAGATTTATATTTGCAAGTGCAAATTGTTAAGTACGACGTTAAACCCCAAGCATACATACATATGTACATACAAGGGTCGATTTGATGTATACTCTGGTGACAATGGCAAAGTCCGATGTGTCACAGATGAGAGCTTCAGCGAAGCTTAGTTTCTAAACTGGTATGTTCTGAAGAATTTAATGTGGATAACCTCACGTACTCATCTTGCCTGAGTTTCTGCGTCGATACTGACTCGATAGTGGCTACCCCTCTGTCAGTATGATATGACTGCGCCGTGCATCATGGCAGAGGTTTTCGACATGATGTTTTAGTGAAGCACGGAGAAGGAATTAATACAATGAGACATCTATGTAATATGAGAAAAGCAAAGAAATATAGGTTGTAATCAGAGGGCACGGTGCCACAGTTTGGTCATTCTTTGATCAGATAAAATACATCGCTCTTCTACAGCGTTACTTCACCATCACAGTCTTTAGAACACTGCCCTTGTGGTTTATCAGCTTGCCTTTCCAATGCTAGGACACACTAGTTGCTGCTTCAAACATTTGGTCTTCCTACTCCCCGGAGACGGTTCAAAGACGGTTCCTTGGCTGTTTGCGCTTTTGCAAATGTTCATGTGCACCGTGTTTCCCGCGGCAAGTCTCGTGGGAACGGTTTCTCGGCAGCGAGATGTGTATGCGCTTCATAAATGACCACTTTCATAAAATATTAAAGTTTAAAATTCTTCAAAGTGTTAACATTTCAACTCCATTAAAATTGCTTAGTCATCACCTGAAAACAACTGTACACTTGAAACTTGCATTGAGTTAAATTATTTTATTTATTTGTTGTATTGGTGTTTTAAGGGGAAGCCAGCATGAGCTGGACTTGAACTCACAGCGACAGCATTGGCGAGAGGCTCACTGGTCATTGCGCTGCGCTAGCACACTAATCATTAGGTCAGAGAGGCTCTTCTTCATATATAACAATGTAAGAGTCAATTCAATGTCTACAGGCATGTATATAGACATATAGACAACCTAAACATTTAGAATCAGTCAGACGATCGTTAATGCATCCCCTGACCGTCTTTCAGTGGTCTTTCACACGAAATGTTAAAGTATAAAACTGTTATACCAATAACACATTTACATGTCATCGCCTGACAATGTTAACGGACTTTTGATGATTAGAATACATTGTATTAACGTTATTAGTCATTTTCTTCTTTTTTTTAAAAGCATATACATGTGCAGAAATCTGTAATGAAATCATTAGTGTATGGATGATCGATAATGGCTTAAGGCCAAATTGGCAATATATCAGCCATATTGTGGTTATCATGAGTGTGTAACTAATCTGTTACATGAGCTGAGTGACATGAAGTTCATAATTTGGAGGAATACAGTTTACTTGTTAATAACATATGAGCTGTCACGTGATACACACGTCCGACATCAATAGCAATAATTATGTAAATAAATTTACAAATCTTACAAAAGTTTACAATAACTTACGCGCAAAACACAGATATTCTTTTTAATTTCTAGAGATCTGAATCCCAGTCCAAAGTATTAGTATTCAAGTCGACAGCAACAGTTTTTATTAAACTTTATTCACTACTTCAGTAGGTAGAAACTTTTGAAACAGACATGAAGTAAAATAGCCATCGGCTCAACTTTCTTGATCTCTTGATGATAGATCGCACCCATAACACGCGATTTTACCGCGGGTTAGGTTTTTGTCGGTGTTAATCAGTAAAGAGACTCTCGGCTTATCAACTCAGGCAACTGCTCTGCAATCTGACCAATGGCAATAAGACGGAAAAAAGAAGACAATTTTCACGTTCGGTTATGCAACAAACATGCCCACGTTTCCCAAAGGAAACAATTACAGAATGAGACACCTGCCTACGGACATATTTGGTTACACTAGGCAGGTGTAATATCAGGCCAACGGCCTTCTCGATTCTAAGGAGTTGCTGAAGAACTCGACAAGAAGTTCATGAGCGGCCTGACAAACGGACTAAGAAATGTATACATGATTGAAGTATCCAAACATCACTAACATCATTCTCTTACGTCAAACTTTTGCTTCTTTCTTCGGAAATAATCACATTAAGCATTATTTTTTCAGCCTAAATTTTTTTCAGTGAGCAGGGAATGTCACTCAAGAACCGATTTTTCGTGCAGTCCAAACTACACCGTCTGTTTTTGTTCCAACCGTTTAAATTCATGTCGTGTTTGTAAATTATGCTACATTTCCCTCTCTTCTCGAAACACCCCAGTTATAAGTAAAATAAATATCCGGCTTAATTTGAGATCGATATCAACCTGATGAAGATTTTTTCTTCTCCGATTTCCAGTTTATTCGTCATCAATCATTAATCTACTACAGCGGAGTGCTTTGGCCATTCGACAACATGCTCTCAGATCTAGCAAGCCTGGCAATGACCTAAGTTTTACTCAGTGTGCCATTGACGGGCTGTTATCGTTGATAGCAGGACATAGCTATATGGATAATTGTTCTACAAATCCATTACACTTAGGTTTGTGAGGAGTGTGCCATTAATCACATCTGGAATTTGGCAGTTTGTTTAAGGGTTCTGGAGAAGAACACCGTATGCTGGTGTTCGCGGGCCTGAAGTTGATCCGTTGCTTCGTTGGCGAAACACAGTAAACATTATACAAAGTATTGGGAACCGCTACACTGGTTAGAAATGGGTCACTATGATGGCTTTCCGCCAGTTGGCTTGTTGCTCCTAGAGCAATCTAACTTATAAACCATTGCAGAATTTTGCTTCCCTCACTAAAATAAATCCAGTTTTTATTTTGTTTCAAGTGCAAATAAAGGTTCAGTGGAATACCTTGGAGAGCCTTTTCATAATGAACCTAAAAGCAAAATGTTTCTGAATTCGATGATCATAAATTGTACAAGGACATTGTTTAAGTCAGAGCAGCAGGTTAAATATCTTTTTGCTTATCATTGACAGCTAGAATATCTCCCTCGACTGAGATTGTCAATTTTTTTAACTGTCTACAGCATTTGCCGCATATTCATCTAAGTCTTTGAAATTTTATGTTAAATTTACAATCTTAACTTTTAGCTCTCTATACTGTAGTCTTTTCTGGTCTAAAAATTTTGTAACAGTCATTTACACCGTGAGTCATGACTGCAAATTAATGTTAATGTACCAAATCGGATAAATGACAATCCTTCAATAACACATAGTTATTGTGACCTAGGATTTTCTCATGTAACACGCTTGTTTTCAGACTTTAAAATAAAAATGTAAAGCTGAACATCTCACGAAACCCAATACATGAACTGTGATTACACTCCAAAAATTAATCTGTTAAATTTAACAGAAAGTCTGTTATCTGAGTGATGCAAGAATATATGCTGTTAGAGCAGCGGATTATACCGTTAAATATAACACACATATTCTATTCTTTCAACATAACCATTCTATTCAACTAACAGGATTATTATGTTGACTTTGACACAATATTTGTGTTACAATAACAGAATACATTCTTAGCATCACTCATACAACAGACTTTCTATTCAATTTAACAGATTAATATTTTGAGTGTACATTTTGACATCGATCTTAAGAGCCAATGTGGAATCGGGTCGTGATCGACTTTTAAACGTGCTTGTCCATAAATCACTAAGACCTATGAGGTGCAAGTTCAGTTAAATTGTAGAGTCCTGATTTCTCTTGGATCTGACACTTTGGTGACCACAAACGGTCGCCAACGTCTGCAGCCTCAGGTAAGCCATTGTGCCCAGTGTTACGACCCAAACTGTCTGCATTATAAAGAGATGGCTTGTTCCGAAATACACGACAGTTTAGCCGCACAAAAAAGTAACCAAAACCAGCAGATTTTATTTTCAACAATCTATTAGGTTTAACAAGAACAGATAACAAGACTTATACAAATACTAAAGTACTTAAGTTAACAAGAAAGGATAGCAGTATCTATACAAATACTAAAGTACTTACATGTGCAACGGTGTCAAGTCCAAACGGGCGCATATACTCCACAATGCTTAAAAATTGCACAGAGGCAATATTCATAAGAGGGAAATCCACAGTATAACTGAGTGTATGACGAAAATATTACACATAATTCCACAGGACCGGTTCAGTGTACTAATAAGCACTGTGTACACAAGAGCACAAATTAAATATACAAGTTCAGACTGAACAAGTGCTCGGTGGTCATAGGATATAACAAAGCCAGATGCTATCAAGACACCAAAATTCAGCACAAAAGGCCTACTAAAGTAACACACAGCGAAAGCATCCAAAACTCTCAATAATTCTCCTTTCTCCCCCTTTGACCTGCTTTCATAGGTCTTATATAGACTGGTGGAATTTTCTAGAATAAGAAAATTCTTGAACACTTGTTGTAAACAAACAGGCCCCGAGCTGAGCGTATTCTGGAACATTCTAAGGTAGAGGCACACAGCAGGCCCTGAACTCAGCATATTTAAACAGTGGCAAGCTAAATTTAGAAGCTAACGGGCAGTTGTTCACATAACACCCAGCGAAATTTTCATTGAAGACCAATATGGCAGTTTCGAGTAACAACTCTTCTATCGTTAAGGTAATGAAAGTCCTCCTGTATCTTGTGACCTGTTTAAAATGTTACGCAACTATTATTGGTGGCATTTACTTGACAACAATGAAATATAATAAGTAAATTCATTAGAGCCTGACTCTAAGAATTTTTTTGTTTGAGTAATAGTTGTGTAACTGTGTAAAGTGCCACTGTACTTTCTTTTCAGTAATGATAAAGCTGTTGTTGGTGAGTTTTCCATTCAGTTGTTATTTAGGCTTTAACTTGCAAGAAGAACAGCTTTATGGTTGGGCGAATTGGACAAGCTGCAGTTTAGAAAGTAATAGTGTACTTTAGACAAGTGCATTACGCTCACAGTAATGAAAGTTGTGTTCCGATATTAGGGTTATGGGAATTTAATGACGGGCTGATTCGAAGTTACCACTTTCACTGTTTAGATGGATTACATAGATTGTCACTGATAAACATACAACGAATGTTACTTGTTCTACTTCTTATTTATTTACTTGAATTTCCTATCAACATGAAAATAAGGAGTAGTAATTTCTTCTTCGTAAACTATCAAGCACTGCTCCCTCAATGAAACATAATGTAACAAAAACGATTAAAAACTAATTGTAGAGAAAAGGAAAGGGTCTATCGAACAAGTGCATATGGCCTACGTGAGCGTTGATTGTAATGCGAGGGATTGTTCTAAACGTCTGCGCGCCCTGTAGGAGGAACACGTTGATGATGTATAATTGCTTCAATCGGTGGCAATAATGACGTGGCTATTGTCCAATTGTCTTCTGAGCAAACACATACTTACCACAGGTCAACATGTCTAAATCCCCAGTTACAACAGAATATGTGTCAGTGTGATGACCATCCCTGTCTGGCGTCTTAAGACAGAATGTACAAATCATGGCTTAAATGGCAATAGTCCTGGGATGACAGAATACATGTTCTAGCTAATAAGATAAGTAACCTATTTCTAGGAGATTACACTGGGATCCATCCGACCACGGGACACTAGTACAATTGACCATTTTTATCTCTGTAACTAACTTGCAATCGATATTTTATTATAGAATATTGGTTTGTTTGGAGTGCTTGGTGTGGAAGACAATGTACCAACTAGGAATTAGCACTTCGTACTTTCTTGATGCTAGGAAATGCAAATAGTTGAAAGAAATGAAGGAATAATTGTGGCTTAACGCCACATCGGCAATATCCCTGCCATATCGTGGTGAAGCATATAAACATATACATGTAGCTATATCTGTACAGACAACAATGTATGTAACTCATGTAAACAGTAAAATCGGCAACTTCAAATCGACCAGTGATTAAACTTTCTTGACCTCAATACCGGGGTCATATCTATCAGCTTAATGCATTGTTTCCGGTACACTGTTACTTTATTGTACTGCGCTTTGTCAGTTCGACGGAGTATTAAACTGTCCTTCTTTGCAAGTTAAAAATTAATAACAACAAAATTAAAATTTTACCATCACGAACCAATTTGCCATGACAACAAAGACAGTACCGTAACATTTTACATGGTTATAATTTATTTACTCGTTTCATTTTATTGTTGTTTAACGCCTTATATTTATTACTATGAGTAGCAGTTTTATGAGACGAATAAATCAGTGTTCTAGGGGATACCTCCGACCCTTGACAACGTTGTATTGGTGGAAGACAACTGATTTTTGACAAGGTTAGATTTGGCAGACTGATGCACTGAGGCGGGATCCGCTGTTGTCCCTGAATGCTCACCAGTGCCAAAACGAAATAACAAGAGAGGGCAATCCGCTATCGAGCTGCACATCGTGCGCCCTATTTATTGTAAGATATGCGCTTTTTAAAGAGTTGATCAAATACAGCTGCATTCCGTGACACTAGAACCAAACAACAAACTGTAATGACAGATGAGTTATTAGAGTTTTGTGATATAAAGGTTGTGCTTATATTTTAATTTCCGGGAATGTTATACCATGAAAGACTACAGTGTAGAGAGTTAAACTAGAACAGCTACATGTAGTACCCGCTGTCGAAAGTTGTCAAGGACCACATAAAAGCATTGAGATATCCTGGTTGCCAATGATAAGCGGCCAAACATTCAGCCCGCTACACTGACTTAAAAAACTTAGGAAACAATTGCATTGTGCAATTTCAATATTGCTCAGTCGTTCTGTTTTAAAATTTATTATAAAAACGCGCTGCCAGGAATCCTAGCACAACTATTACTTTCGCTTAAAACAACCTAAAGCCTTGATTGTTTCTGCTCTTTACAAAGTGAGAAATGAAAGCAACGTACGTTGCCTGTCTACTAGGTGCTCTAGCAGCAACAAGCCAGTTACCGGAAAACCATCGTAGTGGTTCATTTCAAACCAATATTACGGCCTCTGATAGATGAATATTCAGTGTGATTGTTAACAGTGTTTTGGCTTATGAGGCGAGAACACAGCTTCAGGCCTGCGGACACCAACATACGTTGTTCTTCTTCACACCCTCAACAACCTGAAAAATTTCAGCTGTGATCCATAGTACACTATACACAAAGTTAAGTGTAATGAATTTGTGCAGCAATTATCTCTAGCTAAGCAGTTCTTCTTTTTTAATTTCCTGCTTTCACTGGTTACAGCCCGTCTATGACCACATTGTGCAGGATTGGGCCATAGTGAGGCTTTCCCGTTCTGAGCGCATTTTTGTTGAATAGCCCAAGCAATCCGTTGTAGTAGATTAACGACGAATTCACTGGAAATCGCAAGAAGGAAAAAATCTACATCACATTGATATCGATCTTTGATTTAGCCGGATATTTGTTTTACTTATAACGTGTCACGGGATATTTTGAGAAGAGAGAGAAATGCAGAGTAATTTACGACAACGATCGGGTCAAAAAACAGCCGGTGTAGTTTGGACTGCATGACAGATCAGCTTTTGGTGACATTCCTGGCTCATTAAAAAGGAACCACGTTAGATAAAAAATGTTCCATGTGATAATTTCCAAAGAAAGAAGCAGAAGTTCGACTTACGAAGTACATATAATGTTTGAATACTTCAGTCACGTGCACGTTCCAAGATGCACTTGAGAATCGAGTAGGTTATGGGGCTTGAATTACATCTGACTTGTGTAACCAAATGTGCCCGTATGCAGGTGTTACATTGCGTAATTATGTGGCTCCGTTGGGAGCAGTGGAGAGGCTTCTTGCATGACCTAATGTAAAGATTGTCTTCTTTTTTAAATCTTATTTCATCGCCACGTTTTGATCCAGTACCTGTCAGTCGAATTTCCCTGGGGTTGATTAGGCGAGAGTATCTTTACTGATTACCACCGACAAAAACCAGACCCGCGGAATTTTCTAATCAGGTAAAATACTGTGTTTGGGGATGTTCGTGGTGTGATAAGTGCGATAAATGTTTGACTTCGTTATAAACATTGCGCAGGCAAACTCACGAAACCAAAATTAGATTCAATCACAACTGGAGGGCAGAATGAACCAATGAATGCTTGGGATTTAACGTCGTACTTAATCACTTTTCAGTCATAAGAAGACAAGGGGTTATTTGGTGTACGCACATAGTCTTTGGTATGATCTGGGATCTTCCGACTCTGTTGAATGGACGATGAATTTATCATCAAAATATCTAAAAAGGACAGCTGACGATTGTTTCTCTCCTTGTCTTTCTTCAAAGTCTTGTACTCCTAACGCCGTGAACAAAGTTTAATAAAAGCTTATGTTTATGACTAGCGTTACATTATTCCATATGGGGATTTAGATCACCGGTAAATGAATGTAGCTCTTGTAAAATGATGTCTTTATGGGAGCAAACTTTACGCCTATTTTAACGTAAGCGGAAGCAGTTATTTGTCATACGAGATTTACATTATTCATCCTATTGTTAGTCTTACATTTGTGCACCAAATGGCAGTCAAAGTCACGGTAAACAATTCAACTGTATTCTGATGCGGTATCAACTTAAATGTCACCCAGGTTGTATAGCAATGCCTTTGAACACTCATGATGTTGTCACTGACTGCAGCTAAAGAGATTATACATTTTAACGAAAAAAGGTTACCTAGATGCTTATAATGTAAACAGTCCAGTTACGGCCAGACCAGGACATGTAAATATGGCCTTGGTGCTACAGCTTGTTCAGTTCATAATTTACCAATTTACTTTATGGTATTAAATACTAATCAGCTTGGGAATCTGATGTATGAGCCACCTTCAGGACCCGGTTTTTCAAAAGTGGAAGATTTTAACCAGATTTACCTTTAAGCCCTGTCTTCAATTTTGTACTTAGTCTAAAAACAATTGTCTAACATTATATTAAATATGAATTTAAACTGCTGCGGTTCTACATTAGCTTTGGAAAACTTCATCAGCTGCTCAGTTTGACTAAAATGTTAAATATGAAATGTGACTTAATACTAGTAACAGCTAATACATTTTGTAACAAGTGGACCCTGACTGATTCGAAAACATCATAGTTAATAAAAGAGCACAACTTTTCCATCTAAATTGTCTGCTGAAGCACGTTTTACAAAACATTCACAGTTCTTATTGGGTTTTTTTTTTTTTTTTTTTTTTTTTTTTTAGAAACGCGATTATCCTAGTGATTAACTATTTCATAGGTGTTTAAAGCCTGACATATAGGGCATTCTGCCGGCAATGAGCCCAGCATTCATAAAACAGTTTCTGTGTCTCTGTGTCTTTTGCGAAGATAGACACAAATTATAAAGGAATAAAGTAGTTTGTCTAGATCCGTTTTAGAAGACATTCGACATTTTTCTTGAAGCGCGTTTACCATAGTGATTATTTATTTGTTTTTACGCCATAATCAAAAAAATTGTCAGTTATATGTCGGCCATGTAGTTTATGGGTGGAGGTAAGAAGAGGGCCCGAAGTAAACCAGCTCCTTTCTCCAGGTATCTGACAAGCCTTTCGCTCACTGCCGCTGCCAAAACGGGTGAGCTGGATTCGCGCATGCTATTTCAATGCCCAAGGACTCGGCAGTCAGTCAGCGCTATGATTACGTGTCCGCTTCGGTGTTCCAATGGTTAAAACATACGCTTGGGATCAAAACCAGGCCGAGTCATTCTAAAGACTTAAAAATCGCACTTGTTGCCGCCTTGCTTGGCGCTCAGCATTTATAGCTTAGAACAGGGAAACAAAACTGGTTGGCTCGGTGTCAGTATAATGTGTCTAGGTGGGGTGTCATATCTACTTGCCCTGCCACAGAGAACACACAGAATATGTAGTAACACCTAATGACATTTGTTATGTACGACGTAAAAAAAAGTATAAATACATATGTAATTATAATTAGTCATCTATGCCTTCACTTTATTCCCACATGGACATTACGCCAGGGACAAGATACGATTATTTTGTAAAACGGGCCATTGTATTTTATTTATTTCACTGCTGATTTACGTCGCACTCAAATCTAAGAAGAACCTGAGCCATTGTAAGCGTTGATTCTAACGCCGTCTGCACGCACTATAGGTAGTATTGACAGTTTCCATGTGAAACCAGTGCGTGATGGCGTCACCGGTCGCAATAATGACGCGGTTTGTGTCCAATAGTCTTCTGAGCAAACACCTACTTACCTGTCTAAATCTCCAATTACAACAGAATATGTACCAATGTATTGACCATCCCTGTCTGACGTCTTAAGTCTGAAATGTGCAATTTATGGTTTAAATGCGAAGTGTCTGGAGCCAGAATATACACGTTCTAGCTAATAAGAAAAGTAATCTATTTCTAGGAAAGTACGACTGAGAGACTCGAATCGCCAGCACACATCATTTTGGCCTCAGACACTAGAACGATAGACGATCTTTATTTCTGTAATTAACTTGCAATCGATTTTTGTTAGAGACTTGTTTATTTGTTGAGCAGTGCTTGACGTGGAAGACAATATACCAACAAGGACTAAACACTGCGTACTTTTGTGTTGATAGTAAATTCAAGTTAATCAACAGGATGTACAAATAACAGTGGTTGTAAGTCTGTCGAAAACAACATGTTTAACTCACATAAACAGCAAAATTCATCACTTTGAATCGGTCCTCGTTAAACTTTCAAGGCTCCCGAATCGCGTCATTTCACTAGTGTTAGTTGATTACACTGAGGTCAGTTCGAGGGGCATCAAGCGGTTCTTCTTGCAAGTTAAATCTGAAATAATAAGTGAATGGCAATTTTACCGTAACGAACCAATTTGGTATGACTGCAAAGAAAGTGTCATGACATTTTACATAGTTATATTTAGATCATTTAAACAATTCTGTTCTGTTGGGCTCATCATGTTGAAATTGTGCGGTGAGGCTAATTACAGATGTAAACCTATGTTGTTTCATGGATTGTTTTTACACGGATTGTATTGTTTAACATCTGCGTCTTGGAGTTTGCTGTGTAACCTGATACCACTGAACTTAATTTCGTACCGAGTCACATCCCGAGAAAGCGCAGTTGCGGGAAGGTGTTAAAGTCTATTCTACCCCAAAAATGAAAAAAAGGTTTTTGAAAAAACACCATATTTTATACTGCCGTTCTCTTTTATACCCTCAGCAAAGGTCATGCATTTAGACCAATCAGCGATAATCTTAGGCCATTGCAGCTGACCTAGATGTGTAAAAGCTGGGTATGTTTGACGTCGTGCCTTATTGTTGTGTGAGATAGGAATGTAAAAGTTTACTGTACATGTATTATGACTTCATACCACTGATATTAGATTGGAACGTCATAAAACGAACAAGTTTCTTTTTCCACTTTATAGCGTCTTTGTATACATCAAAAATGTAAAAACAAAAGTGATATCTCTCGGATGAGCGAAATAATTAACACTTTTATCACTGTAGGAAATTCCTATAATTCGCCATTATATAAACCATAAAAGCAAGTATAATAAACAAACTCAAATTCTTTTATTTGTATAAATAAACAGCAGGGAATGATATTATTTGGGGCGGTAAACGTACCCGCCGGTGTGTTGCGTGACAACACAGCATTCCGAGTACCTCTAGACCAATGATGTCTAATAAATTGCAATTAACATCGCTGCATTTTTCTTTACCTAATTCTACTTCAGTCATGATGCTAGAGGATGTGTAACTTGGTAATATTTATGCCTTTACATGAACAGTTAGAATAAAGCCCTAACTAAGGTAAATTGACAAGAGGCTGTGTTTAACACTGTCGTACGTCACTGTGCTGTACGGCTTAATTATGTTTGATGGAACCGCTCCCTCTAGGATGCTATTGCTAGAGGCCAAACTGTAGACAGCTCAAGGGTTAGCGTTCAATAACACAAAACTTTGTATTTCGATTCTGTTCTTAAAAAAAACATGATACATTAAAAAAAAATCCGAAAATGTATACCTGATTTCGACGTACAATTCCAAAGTGTTTTTAAACCACTGTCAATCATTGGTCCATTTGCTACATGGACATTAATTCACAAGGATAGCTGACAGTCACAAAATGTCATAGACGTACAAGAACATGTTGTACCTGCTGTCTAAAGTTCAGAGAGACAATCTGACAACTTGACCGCAGGGAGATATTCTGTTTGTCAATGATAAACAGCCATATATTCATCCCGTTACCCAATGCCCTTGTGCAATTTCAAATTGCAATGTCCATTGACATTTTTCTTTCATGTTCATTATAGAAATGCACTTGAATGAATCACACGTGAAGTTATGATTGTTCCTGTCTATTATAAAGTGAGAGAATAAAAATCCCTGAAATTGCCTTAGATTAGGTTGTTCTAACAGCAACAAGCCAGTTTCCGGAAAGCCATCATAGGGGTTCATTCCAAACCAGTGTAACGGTTCCCGATAGATCAATATTCCATCTAACGGTTTCAGTGTTCCACTTACGAGGCGAGAACACAGCTTCAGGTCCGCGGACAACAACATACGCTGTTCTTCTCCTCGTCCCACAAACAACCTGTCAAATTCCAGCTGTGATTTATAGTACACTGTGCACAAAGTTAAGTGTAATGGATTTGTGCAGCAATTATCTCTAGCTAAGCAGTTCTTTTTTTCTTTCCCGCTATCAACGGTGACAACCCGTCAATGAGCACATTGTGTAGGATTTAGGCCATTGTAAGGCTTTCCCGTTCTGAGCGCATTTTGTTGAATAACCCAAGCACTCTGTTGTAATAGATTAATGATCGCCGACGAATTAACAAGAAATCGGAAGAAGAAGAAAATCTATATCCCGTTGATGTCGATCTCTAATTAAGCCGGATATATATTTTACTTATAACGTGACTTGGGGGTACTTGGAGAAGAGAGAGAAATGCAGCGAAATTTACGACAACAGCAATTAAAACGGTAGGAACAAAAAACAACCGGTGTGGTTTAGACTGAATGACAAATGGTTTCTTCGTGACATTCCTGGGTAATTAAAAAGGAACCACGTTAGAAAAAAATGCTTGATGTGATAACTACCAAAGTTTGAATAGTTCAGTCATGTGTATGTTACTTATAGTTCTTTTGTCAGATTGCCCCTTGATAGATAAACAGTACCTTCTGAGAATCGAGAGCCCATGGGGCTGTAATTACACCTGACTAGGGAGATGTTTCGTACTGCAATTCTGCGGCTCCGCCAGGAATCGTCGAAATGTTTTTTGCAACACCTAATGTGAAGATTGTCTTCCCATTTTTCATCAGACTTTCGTTGCCAGGTTTTTACTACAATACAGGTCACCTTCCAGTGCAATTTACTTTGGGTAGTTATACTACAATCTCTTTACTAATTAACACCGCTAAAACCCGACCCCCAGGGATTCTGTTAACCGGGTAAAACCGCGTGTTACGGAATTCTATGCATCGGTGTGATAAGTGCAAATGTTTAACTTTGTTTTAAACACCGCGCAAGCGAAGCCCCGAAGCAAGATTAGAATTTAATTACAACTGGAAGGAAGATGAAATGAGTATGGAGTGAAACTACTCTACAGCAAACTCTTTTTTGCTTTTTATTCTTCTTGCCCATGGATTATCAAGATATCCAGAGAGCCTATCTGGCGACTGTTTCACTCATGTCATTCACTAAAGTTTATAACTATTAAGGTCGTGAACAATGTTTTATTTTCACAAACGACTTTGTTTTGTGACTTGCATTACATTACTCCACATTTGATTCAGATCACCAACAACTAAATGCACAGATTGCAAAATAATGTATTTCTAGGAGCAATCTTTTTTTTTACCTGTACTAAATGTAAACGGAAACATCAATTTCTCGTCTGCGTTTGACATTGTTAAGGCTGTTATTGTTAATCTGACGTGTGTACCACGTGTCTGTTGATATGGCATTAAACCATTAAACCGTATTCTTATGTGGTATGAACTAAATGACACGCAGCTCATACAACAATGCCTTGTAACAATAATTATACAGTCAATGTGGCGTACCGGTACTTCATGAAAACGTTAGCTAAATGCCAACAATGTCAACAGTCCATTAACGGTGAAGGCTAGGAACAAGGATTTACCAATTTAATCTGGTATAAAATATCAGTCAATAAGTGAAAATGCCATGTTTCGATTGATTCAAAACGTTTAGCTGATATTGTTAATCCGCATAACCGTTAGTAGACACCTAATTTAAACCACATGTTTATCTTTCTTTGTGTAGTCTATTTGCAAAGACGCCATTTTCCACTTTTTGTTCCCACTGCAAATAACGCGAGTAAGTTTAGGATATATATTTTTGTGAACAGGTAGAAATTAGTAAACGTCTGAAAATGTTTATCTAAAGTTGACAAAGCAAGGCAAACAAACTGAGTTTAAAATCACTGGCAACCAACACGATCGATATAGTTCATAAAATCCACCACAGAATTCATCGCATAATTGCACTTTAATCAGCCAAAGATGAAAAACAAATTAACTCAGTGAAGGTAGTTTTTATATAATTCAACTGATGGTTATGCAAATAGCCAGAGAACCGTTTCCCAGTGCTTGTTGTCCTAACGAAAAGTGGGAATGGGGATTGAGCACTCAACCCATTCACCTTTTTTGTACTCTGTAACTTTTGAGTGTCAATAAACAGCCAAAAATGGTGTGATTGCCTGTATCATGACATTCAGGTTTAAGGTTTGATCACCCATCGCCCCTTCTCCTGCTTCTTGTAACAGTTCGCCTATATGTTCGCAAAGGGGCGGGCTGCTGGTATTCTTAGTCAATCGCTCACCAGGAGATTATTTTCTCTTGATTTCCCATCCTAAAAAATCTGTGATGTAGGCAACACAATGCATTGGGATCATTAGTTTTCATGAGACTGCGGTTAGATTTGACCGATTACTGTTAAGAAAGGTTGACACTAGAGTTGCATGAAGGAGTCTCATATCGATTTTATAATACGCTGATATTACCTTATCTGTATAGAACTTATACCTATTCATAGCAATAAATATAAAGTTCGATTTCCGTACACCTTTTTTTTTTCATTTCTTGTCAAAAATTGGGTGGACCAGAACCAAACCAGGATTTAATGCATTTAATCAAACTGATTCATATTCAACAGACCATGTCTCCGTTACATCGGATTGATGTTAAGGGTATCGATTATGGATCAATGGATCAATTATTGACTGGAGACCTCCATTAACAGATTTGAAAAACAACGAAACAACCAGATTTGAAGTCGAACACAAGATCACACTGGTCGGCAAATGTACCCGGATTTGATAGTAAATACACAAGAAATAAAATAACGACGTCTTTGATTATGGGTTGCACTATTCAACGTTGTTCAAAAAAATAAATTTATATCTAATGAGCAGAACACCATTTGGTGTCCTAAGCTTCGGTATATCTAGTAAAAAAAACACTGGCCCATTAAAACTCTGTTTACCGTGCTCATATGTAATGTAACATAATGTAATTATTTATTTATTTGATTTGTGTTTTACGCCGTACTCAAGAATATTTCACTTATACGACGGTGGACAGCATTATGGTGGTGGGGAAACCGGGCAAAGCCCGTTGAAACCCAAGACCATCCTCAGACCTTCGCACGTACGACCGGAGAGGGAGCCACCATAAGCGACCGCATATGTGAGAGACTCCTGGGCCATTACGCTGCCCTGGCGCTCTAGCCAACTGAGCCACGGAGGCACCCTATAATATATACTGTAATGAACAGAACAACATGGCTGGCAAATGAAGCCTACGTTTTTGGTTCTGTATTTGTCATTAAGACTGCTATGTGTACTTTGAATTGTGTGTGATGTGACAGAGACTTCGCTTTGTATTAGATGTATCGCTTTATTACTTGGTAGGAAGCCGTCAGCTATAATTAAAGTAATGCGGTCAAAGTATTTTCGGCAGTATTATTAAACAGTTCCTTACAGCGTGTGACTAGAATATACCTTAAAGACATTGTCCACCTAATTTTTCCGCACATTTCATTTGTCAGTGTAGACTGTAGACAAAAAAACTGTTCATGGATACAAAAAACTAAATTAGATAAATATGTCAAGGATGTTCTCATTCGACAACAAACATAAGACTTTGGTAAAATATTTAACTTCATATAGAATTTTATTTATTTCGACTATTTCTCCATAGATCAGAATTCCTCGCTTTTGTAAGGAGGGGAGAGGGAGGGGCAATATCACTGTCTACGACCAAGACACAAGAAACTAAATTCGTTGAATGTGTTCTTATAGGAGAACAAAGATAAGACTTTAGTGACATTTAACTTCATATAGAATTTCAATTGTTTCGAGTATCCGTAGATCCGAATTTCGTAGATCCTAAATTCCCGCTTTTTTGTTTGGATGGAAGGAGAATGGGACAATAACACTGTGTGGGATCAGTTTTATCGTCAAATACCAAGACCAGTAATCCTCCTTCGCCTAATAAAAGCCTTATGTCTTACGGTGTTTTCCTTAATGTTAGCGATAACCGATTTCCGAGACACATTTTCATCACCATGGTTATCAATGTTACTACAAGATGAAAGTAAACAACACATAATGTGTTCCTTACATACTATTATATTCGGCTTGGCTATCTGGAGGCAAAGAAGCTTTCATTTGATGACTTTGAGTGACTTCGTGTGTTTAGTGTCAGAAGAGATAAAGCATTATTACAAGAACTGTTATATTAGGAAACCTGGCTGTTGGATGGCGGCCCAATGGGATATTAAAACGTTCACATCATTGATTTGCTGCATTTGATACCAGCAACGTAACACTCACAATTACCCACGTGAAACACTACTATCTGTGTGAACGTACTGATCCTAGATGTTACGTGGAGATTTCTTCTCTCCGGTTTATCACCATCCCCCACAGTAACTCGAGTGAGTCTAGACCCGTGACGTCTAAAGTGCTTCGGTGGCCTGATAGTTAGAGTTTCAGATCTGAAGTCAGGAGACCCGTCATCAAACCCTGGCCTGGTCAAACCAAAGACTTTTAAAATGGTGCTTGTTGCCTCTCTTGGCGCTCAGTACTGAAACGCTAGAGCAAGGAAACACAACAATCTCGGTATCATATGAGTGGGTGGTGTCATGCGTTGTTTCTTCTTGCGTGATACTTTAGTGGCGGCAGCACTTTGGTCGCACAGACTCACACATTGCCACTAGAGAACACAGTACATGTATACGCATAGGACTGAAGAATTGCTGAGTACGACCTAAAGTCCCGAGCATAAATACAAACATACATAGCAGTGGCGTCAAATATTTGGCATTTAACATCATTGCATATTTTCACCTGATACTACTTTGGCCATGGTGTTGGGAGTAGTGTAGTTTGTTGCTTCTTAACCACGTACATGAACAGTTAGAAAGGTTAGAAACACCACAGGTTTGAGGTAGTAATTCAGTGACTGTTAAAATTTATACTTGCAAGACACTGGACAAAACCCCTGGCTTTTTATAACCAACTGACGAATGTGTATTAAGCTGAGGAGCGACTCCAGAATGTGTGAGATGCTGATGGAAAGTAAGTGGTCTTAAACGAACTTCATGTCAGACTAAAACAGACTTTCAGGCGATTTGGAAACGATTTAACGGTAAACATGGTAAAGTAGATAACTACCTGAGCGTTTAACTTGAATGGATAGACATAATCATAATCATCATAATCGTTCACCCGAACTTTCGGCTATCTGGTGCATTTTTTCTCAACAAATCTGCCATGGAGACTAAATTATCCACTAAGATCATTTGACCATATGTGAGATGTATTTCACCGTCTCACGTGCCGCTTATGTTTGATCCCGCACACTTAAATATCTTACGACTGAGCATGTGTAGGTTTATCACGTAGAGCCCAGTAAATACTCAATAATTATTGTTTCCACACAGGCCATTATGCACTATATGAGATATACATCTGAAATACTTATATATGTATATCGTATTTCACAGATTTTGTTTGAACTAGCCCAAATCTTTAGGACAGCGCCCCCATAGGTCATACTCAGTATATTTTTGATACTTTTGAGTTCTAACGTTATCCGTATACAGCTTGATACTAGAGCTACCTGGATTAGCCTGACTGCCGATCCACTATATTAACATACATGTATATTTAATAAATGTTTTGAACTGTTACCATCGTTTATTGCATATATGAATGCATATCTGACTGAAATTTGGCCTTTGTTTTAACTGTGAACATCAGAGATATTCAGCTTAATACGACAGTGATCAAGCCTTGGGAAATCTACAACTAATTTTGTCGTCTTAACCATGCCAGCCAAAGCTGGATTTGAAAATCCCACCATCTCTTTGTTGAACGGACTAGTAGTCTGAACTAAAGCGGTCTATCTCGTTATTTCTCAGATTTAATTGGACGATTTTCACCGAGGCATTCTTTCCGAGTTTGATCTCAGATTTCCCAACTTCGATGCGGACGCTCTAACCACTGGGCCACCGAAATACATCTGGAAAACTGTTGAGCTATGTATTATCCCTCTGTATCTCCTGTACGACGTTAAACCCCAAGCACTCACTCTGTATCCCCTGAGTGCTAGGGGAATAAGGGCAATCATTTATATATTTCATTCCCAATGAAAGCTAAAATCCTTTCTTCTAACTGCATTCAGGATGAGGGAGACTTTGCCCGGATAAATGTCGATCTAATGTGCATGTATGAGCAGTTATATACGGATTTATGGGATGAATCTCCGTCAATTCAGAATTTAAGGTTGAGGGGAGGGAGGGAGATGAGGGGTGGTTTAGTGACGTAAAGTGATTATCCATGACTTATGGCCCTACGCAGCGTTCTTTGAAAGTGGCGCCACAATAAATCCTATCTATTCGAAAAGAAAAGCCTAAAATATTACGCATTCCCGAAACTTTTATAGCATTTCATTGATTACAGCTAGACAGAGAATTTTCCAATCTGCAATTTAATGAAATATTTTTTCATCTTACTCAATTCGAGTACAGCACAGTCGATATTTTTAATCTGGCTCCCAAAACTTGCCTTTCACAGATCACCGTTGTTTTGTGTCAAAAACTAAAAGTCCATTCAAATATTATGTCATCGGAAAAAATGACCAGATTTGTGTTTGCCAATATAATAAGACCATAACGTTAGAGGCAGAGCTATACATTCCAGCATTATAATAGGAAAAGATATACAATAATTCCCGCACATATGACTAATTTTCACCTATAACACTGTTCCAAGTTTATAATTGCCACCTATAACACTGTTTATCGTTAATAGGGATTACACTTTCTGAATATTAACGATAATACTGTTACTTAATCCACTTTCTAAATGACATCTATACCTATATAACACTGTTCCAGTTTTAAATTTCAGAATGGAATGGCTTCACTGCACTCACAATGAATAACCCGACTGTACGGCAATTTGAAAAATATTGCACATATCTGTTTCACTGAGCTTTCACAAACCCTACTCTGTCATCAGAGTGGCAACTGTTGGAATACAGCTCCTGCTGCTTTCGCATTAAGTCAAGCGGTTAGTCAGACGAAGAGTCGTGGTTCACTCTAGGCGCACCGGTTTTCCTCCAATCATAAGTCATGTAGATTTTTTTAAATAAAAATACCATTATTTAGTGTATTTATTTATTTATTTATTTGACTGGTGTTTTACGCCGTACTATAAGAATATTTCATTTATACCACGGCGGTCAGCATCATGGTGGGAAACCAGGCAGAACCCTGCGGAAATCCACCACCATCCGCAGGTTGCTGGCAAACCTTCCCACGTACGGAATTATTTAGTGTAGTGATTAGCACCTGCAATAAATCAATAAATAAATACCATTTAGACATTCCTTCTAATAGAATTCTCCTTGATACTTCTACAGAAGACTGACGGACCTGGCCACAGTTGAAAGCTTAAAATAAACCAATCTTGCAAAACCTTTTTGGAACGTTTTGCCCAAATTTTCTCCACACGCCAAAACCGTGCAGCATACGACAGGCATCTGTCCCGTGAAGTCCCATTGTCACGTGCACGTGTTAGCAATAGTGTCATTTAAGTCACATACTGCCAGATGCGTGGATTAGAACACACTGTGTTTGGTGTACCATCGGTCATATTAACTACTAACCGTACGTATAAATATGAACGTGTCTTGTCTGTCAGCTATCCACACGCGATCCAAACGTGAGATGTTATACGCGACCAAAGAGTTGTACAAGAGACCACACTTGTACTCTGACATATGTTTGTCCATTTGTCCATCTTGGTCTCTAGCGTATTTAAATTATACACAATTAGTATATATTTAGGAATCTGTCAATGTTTTTATTGGTAATTTTTTTTAAATAAACACACTCGACAGACTGGTATGAAACCTTAAAGAATCCCAGACAGTTCTTTTCACCCGATGTAAAGGCTGGGTTAGATCATCCGCAGTTCATACAGTTTGTGTCTACTTTTCGGTGTAGATACCGCGGAAGCAAATCCAGCACTTGTTTACTGACCATAACTGTGAACTCGGTTATCTTTCCTGACTCAGCAAGAACAGCGATTAGTTGACCTTAAAGTGGTCGAGAGGAGATTTCTTTGGGGGTGTTAATTATTGACTTAGAGACGATGACCAATGGGAGTAAACCCGTCAGAATAACAAAAGATTGCCCGAGGGAGTCTGGCTACCAGGTACACTGAGGACGCGTTTTCCGATCTGTTTTACCGTAGTAAGTGATACCGGGGCTTTCCTGTAAGCTTACATTACACTGGCCATGGTACAAAAAGTCAATTTGTCTGTCGTTTCGTCTGGCCAGTTGTCCGAGTTGTCATCCATCAAGATGATTAAGTAATAAATATTTTATAACAGTTTCATGTGCCAAAGTTAGCTAACTATACTCTTTACAACGACTGCGGATGACTGTGGATTTCGTCCGGGCTCTGTCGGCCGTCGTATAAGTAAAATATTCTCGAGTACGGTGTAAACACCAATCGAGGAAATAAATCTTTACAAATATATATCCTGGCTTTGCGTTTAGCATTAAGGAGAAGTGCAACGACTAGTTGACCCGTATCAGTATAATGGGTCGGGTGGGGCAGCTTACTTGCCTTCGGTAAGTCGCCTCAGTGAAGAGCGGTGGAAAACCGTCCAGCAACAAGGTGGTACATTGCATGCACTCTAAGGACTGCTTCGTCGTCATATGACTGAAAAGTTGTTAAGTACGACATTATACCCCAAGCACTCACGACCATTAAATGCGAGTGGTGAATTGAAAACACGTATTTAAAGTAGTCCATTTGCATATATAATTGTCTTAATGTATCGAGACCAAAGAGATGTCTTCTCCATGGGCAACATCCGGACTCTACATCCTTCTCATTAGCCGGAAAGACGTCGCCTGTAGGCAGTAACACATCTTGTTTTCAGCTGACGCACAGCTGGCATCCAGACTAGATTAGCATGGAAAGATCAGGCCGAAAAAAATCCTTTGAAAGATGATATTTAGCTCTTAACTGTATCACAGCACTGTTTGAAACAATGGGTGAAGAAATATTTCTTTCATCTTCACAGAAAACTGCTGGTACTGTATGCAAAAAGTTTCCCTTTATGCAGAAAGGTTAGGTTTACTGTGTTATAAATTTGTATACTTTATGAACAAAATTCTTTTAATTAACATATAATTAATATTTAAAAGTTATTAAACTGAAAATGATGGACAAAAAAACTTAATCCAAAAGAGGATTTAAGGAAGGTTTGCAAAAAACAAAAGCGCTTCAGTATTAAAATTTTAAAAAAACCCACACTAATCGAGAAGAAACAGAATATATATATCTATATAAACAGAGAAAGACTTCTTTACTGAAAATAATAATTGAGCGGCTTGTGTCCAAGCCAGTTCTGCAAATTTAATGCGAAGTGGTAAGGTAATGTTAACTATAGGGACTACACAGTCATGCTGCTTGTAAACGGTACCACGTCAGCCAGGAAGATCTTCGTGCGAATATCGCCCAGGGGAAGAAGACACCAACACAATTTCGCCACAACAGCGTCCATGTCAACGTTTTCCCTTATTTGCATGATCGCAAATTTAAAATTAACGTCCCCCAGGGAGGCAGCTTTTCCGCAGCTGTTCTTTGATCATTTGACACAATAACCTAAGACAGGTGACTTGTGTTTCGCCGAGTCTGACCAAGTTTACATCTGCAGCAGCGTCGTTGCTATGTATACGCTTATGGCCCAAAAAAAAGGAAAGGAGAGATGGTAATTTGGTTGAAACATGGACTCATGATCAACACGGTGTTATTCAAACCAGTACTAGAAATCACGCCCTGGCAATTCAGGCCATTCTCTAGACGTGCACAAGTATAAATAAAAAGTAAAAAAAAGTTGTTATTCATTAGAAAACGGCCGTTCCCGATCACTTTCTAACCTCCAAAGCGATTTAAAGAAGAAAGGGCTTAAATTCGACTACAGCATTGAGAAGACAAAAAAATAAAAAGACTTATACTTCAGACTTTTTTCTGGCGATAAGTTAAGTGTATATAAGTATACATGTATTCGCGGTGTAGCGCTTATCAGGCCTCATGTCGTATTTACAGCAATTATCCCTAATCTGGAACTATTCTTCCATTTCCCTGGCCATCGCTGTAAAAAGGCAGGGTTCGACGATTACAGGCGCAGTCATAAAGACCGCCACAGATACAGGCGGGCCAGTCTGCCTTTGAATACTTGAACTATACTCTTTTGACACATTATATATGGTGGCGAGAACATATTGTATGAGGAAATAAAAACGTCCACACTACAGACATATAAACGAAGTCGGTCAAGCAAAACACTATAAAGAGTAGCAAATGCAATTATTATTTGAAATGCCATTTTTTCAACACAGTCGAATAGATTCTTGGATCTGTCAGCTGTCAAATGATCGACGCTTTAGCTGTAGGCGCATACCATAAAATCCATGTTTTGTGTATCATCACACAGCTGGATGATCCCCTATTCATAAAATACGTGATATGCCGGAGGTGAAGGATTCACTTTCGTATAACTATATCGGGTGGACATAAAAAATGGGTCGTACTTTGATGCTGCATTGCTCCATTATCCTTTGTTCAAACCCTTTCAAACCCGGTTTCCTTCCACCATAATGCTGGTCGCCGTCGTATAAGTGAAATATTCTTGAGTGCGGCGTAAAACACCAATCAAATAATAAATAATTCAATAAATCAATAAATAAATCAAACCCTTTCAAACCTTAGAGATTCAAATGGCATGATTTTGTTAATATACTGACCAATTTTCAAGGTCATAGCTTGAGTAGTCTGTACACAGGGTTAAAATGAAAACATAGCCTCAAAAACGCTCGTTCCAGTGACCCACATTGTAACACTTGTCAGGTGTCATGAGTAGAGCGCGCCCTGCACCTGTGTGACACGCATCAAGGACTGCTGGAAAAAATCACTCTTAAGGAGTAATTTGATCACCTTTTCAGGTTAAACAAGGTAGAACATCATTTTGAAATGTCCGGAACATGCGTTTTTTGCCTCTGTTTTCAATTTGGTTCGATGAACAGAAATCTTAAAGGATGAAATTGAAATATGGTCTACTACCATTGGGATACTTGGGATATAAAGGCTTTTGAGTGTGTAAATTTTTAGAAGCTGACTTAAGAGGGTTTCGGAGATATTGAGTGTCAAAGTACGGCCCATTTTATTATGCCCACCCGATTTATTACTCAACCCATATGACTGAAGTAAGTTTCAACGTCATTTGCCTGGAGCAGGAATCCACGACATTTCCCCTAGTGTGTTCGGTGCGCGTAAAGCAGTTCAGGAGACAGTATATATAGTTCGCTTAAAATCACTTGCTTTCAGCCAGTATGACATCTTAAACATGAAAAAGCCGTACGTGCCAGCAACCTGCGCATGATCGTGGGTTTCCACCGGGCTTTGCCCGGTTTCCTTCCACCATAATGCTGGCCGCCGTCGTATAAGTGAAATTCTTGAATACGGCGTGAAACACCAATTAAATAAATAAGTAAATAAACATTAAAGATCACAGCACAAATAGCAGTGACGACAGCGTGATGCTTGGTAGATCCTCACACATAACCCGTGAAATACGGTATCTTGTCAGTTTACCTCATATAGGGTTTTGTTCTAACTGTTCATGTAAATGCTTTAATAGCAGTAGTGCACAAGCTCGCTAACAGCATGACTTAAGCCGTATTAGGTACACGAATATTCAGTGATGATAATTGCAATGTATTGTGTTCTGATCACATTTAAGGTACAAAAACATTAAATCAATGCAAAGCGACCAGGTCTCGGAGACGCTTAGTCCAGCTGAAGAATTTTGAGTTATGCTGAGCTAGTTAAAATATCCGCTGTGAAGGCGAAAAATTAAGGCCTTTACTTAAATACCAGTCAAATAAACAAGTAAACAAACAAAAATGTCACTTGCAGGTTTAATATCAATAAACCAGCGAAACCTGTTAATAATGCTGAATATATTTGCATAAAAATACATGGATGGGTTATAAAATGGCGTAAGATCTGTCGCCTGACCGAAACACTAACACAGAAAAGACTGGGGAAAGTGGAAATTGTGCTGAAAACACCGAAACGAAAATCGCTTTTATTTTCTGTGCCACACAGCAATGGAAATAACTTCCTTGCAAACTTCAAAGCCATCACAGGAAGGATGAAACACAACACACGGAATGGACATACATATCTTTTTATCTGAAAGACAAATGAAAGCTAATGGTCAACATCAAAATGAAAAATTGAGATAAAAATGTCCAATGACATCATGCCACAGTTCTGTTTCTTTTGGATACTGTACTTAAGACTTGTCTTTTTTTAATGTTGTTATACTCCGTACTCAAGAACATTTCCTTTGTACGATGGCGGCCAGAATTATGATGAAAGGAAACCGGGCCTAAACCAACGACCGTTCGCATGTTGGTGGCATATCCTGTCACGTACAACGTGAAAACTAAATCAATGCATAGATATGAAGGACATATCTATGCAGGTCGTGACAATGTACAATGAGAAAATTTAGGTCACATCTGAGTCGGACTGTGTAGGAGGAACCCCTGAAAGAAGAGAAAGACATGGGAATTCGTGAGCTTAACAGACATCTCAAAGGTCCCTCCAGCGCAATTTGCTTTAAACAACTCCATATATGTAACTCTGTCTACTTCTGTTGTTCCCGCCATTTGGGGTTAGTTCTCGGAGTAATTGCAAATGACGTGGGCATGTTTGAACTTATCACCCCAACTCATTGTAAGATCTAGTTCGAAGCCTAAAAAGGGTCTATGCCTGAGATGAAAAGGTATTGCGGTACTATGAACATCAGGAAGCCATATCACGAAGAGTAATTACATCAAAATGAAAGTACCGTACTGCCTTATGTATTATATGTAAGTGCCTATGGTACGCACGCAGTACTTCAGTAGCGCTCAGGATATGGCGTACAATGATCGTGACAACTACACATTGTGCAAAATGGTTGAATTTAATTATACAGTCTGCAACCAATGCTAGTCTGGAAATAGTCCAGAAATTCCCCATCACAATACTTATTATATAGGGTTGGCCAGGGATGCTTACATACTACATTTAAATATTAAAACAAACTGGGGTAATTTTAGGAACAACGGGAATAGTGCGACCGAATGTGACGTGTATTCAGGTTTAGGTTTCATAAGCTCTTTCGAAGTCATATTGTCATATTAAGTCAGGTTAATAAATCGTGAAGTACAAATAGCAACGACCATGCAAATAATATAAAGATTCATTGGATGGTTTGAAAACGTTGTGGGCGTTTTCCGCTTTGCTGAAATACTTTGTTTGGTTCACCATTCTGGGTAAGTTAGTAATTAACACTAACTTACGCCATAAATTGCGAGTGCTTAAAAAGCCAAACGCAGAACAGGTAAGAGTTCAAATCGTGGTTGGTGCACTGTTCTACAGTAAAAGATCAGTGTGCAGATTTTAAAGATTCTGGGGCAAAGCGTTTCATTTGTGGCCGTGTTTGAATATTTGACTTAAGGCGTTTGATAAATACGGGCCCAGAACTGCAGTGGTCTTGAGCCATGGTGCTAGGGGGCGTGCAAATTGCTACTATATATGCATTTACATGAACAGATGGAATAAAATCCTGACTGAGGTAAACTGACAAGAGGCCGTATTTGGCCGGCTGTTTGTGACGGTTTGCCAGCTATTACACTGTCGTCGCTACTCTGGATTTATTCACTATGCTGTACGTCTTTTGTGGTATTGTATTTTGAGAAATTCTAGACCAGTGACGTCTAATAAATCGTAGTGAACATCACTGCCTTTGTTTTTTACCTAATTGAGCTTGAGCCATGGTGCTAGGGGGGGCGTGGAAATTGCTACCATTTATGCATTTACATGTACAGTTGGAATAAAACCCTGACTGAAGTAAACTGACCAGACGCCGTACTTCGCCAGGTACGTGTGACCATTTGCCAGCTATCACACTGTCGTCGCAACTGAAAAATCCACGTTCAAGATAGGTAGACCAGGCGCTCATGGTAACATAAAGGCGATACTGGTTACCGTCATGAATTCTTCAATCCATAAGCCACAAACACCAAAATGCTTGACAGATGAATTCAAAACAACAACCAACTCAATCAGTCAACTTTGGCTTCAAGATCCCAAACGTCCTTATTGTGTTGCAATCAGAAGACAACAGTATGTTTTTGATTTGGAAAAACTGATGCATTTTCAGCATCAGTTCTCTGAATAGTTGGATTGTAAGACTGGGTGATTCTGGCATTCTGGCAGCATTATGGTCGAGGCCAGACTATATGAATACACTGTCATAATGTTACGAAAATGTCAAAAGTTCAAATTCCAGTGCAGATACATTGAAAGAGGACAATTAGTCTGGAATATTGTGATAAGACACTATCAGCTGATTCAGCCAAAGATTTTATTACGACAAATGTCAACCCTGACGCACAAATGAAGTATAGATTCAGTTATGTAGCCTTGTAGATGAGTGAGCCGACCAGTGTTATTTTATATGTCTTTTCTTTAGCTAGTGAAGACTTCTGCTGGAATCTATTTATTTATTTGACTGGTGGTTTACGCCTTACTCAAGAATATTTCACTTATACGTCGGCGTCCAGCATTATGGTGGGAGGAAACCGGACAGAGCCTGGGGGAAACCCACGACCTAAGACCTAACCCATGAATCTAAGAAAAAAAACAGGGCTATGTCATTTTTTCGCACTTAAATTCATGTGATTTTTCGACCTGACAATGTTTTGCTAACGATATGCCGTAGCCTCCATTCCCACTTAGGAGCGACAAACCTCTAGGTTGTACAACCAGCAATAAATGGTTCACATCCAAAGGGGACTGTGTTGACACGCTGCTGATGTAGAAAGAAAAGTTCTACTCCAACCCATGTTTCATTTAGTATCGCCCGTCGGTATTTGAAAGCGGATAAAACAAAATAGAAAATTTGGCTAAGGAATGTTTGGCGTGAGCATCATTCTCAAGCAATTCTGACTCCAGGTATTAGCGTGTTTGAGCAACAATATACCTGGGGATATTGGCACAGTGTTTTTTACGTGTGATGATTCCCTCCAGGGCATAGTTTCACAAAGTGGAATATTTTGTACTATTACCGTACCAATGTCCTATTTGTGCTACTGTACGACATCTATGTGAAAGTGGGCCCTGGTTCTGACCAATTTACGTCTCACTTCACCCAACACCCGTCATTTTTTCGTGTTGACGGTGTAAAACACCATTCAAATAAATAAACTGAAACTGCAATCAAGAGCATGATTTTGCTCCATTCATCTCGCCTGTATGTTTTCTGGAAAATCGTGCAGCGATTTTGGATGGAAGCACATTTATCTCCCATCGCAACTTGATAAAACGTATTAACTATCTCAGTTATCTGTAAATTAACTCTGTAATTGGTAGAAAGTTATAAAAAAAAACAGAAAAAGAAATGTAAACGATGTGTGTTATTAAAGAAAAGTGCTGCATACGACACAACATTACAGACAATCGTAGATCTGTCGTGAGTGCATTTAATAAAAGTTTTAAATTCTGCCGTGAACGACATCTCCCAGTAATTTGATTTGCAGCATGTAACTAGGATTAGAGGCATTAAGCTGAGTAAAAGATTTATGAAGAAAATGAGATGGCATTTGCCATTACCTTCCCATTGCTGTCCAGAGACAAAGTGTTGATAACTAATTTACGAGCTGCAGGATTTACGGTCTCGCTGGGGATCCGAGCGCTCTGGGATATAGAATGTCATTATAGGTATACTACTGTCCTTCACGTCACGGTTACTCGGATCCCTGCTCAATTACTGCCCTTTATCAGCACGTTGCCTGGTGCTGCTGCCAGCGAGGTGAAAAGCGATTTATGAAAATGGGTGGTCAGCAGATCTAATTTTATATTTCTCATTTTGTTTTTGAGATAGCATTGCTTTGAGGGGTCATTGCTGCTACACCAGCTAATACGTCTTCATCACCTGCAATTATTTCCCCGCCATATTTGACCTCCTCGATAGCCTGTTGCCCGGACATTCAACACAAGTCGGCGATAAGTCAAGGATCTGCAGCCAGAGAGCATTTGATTGATGGGTTGGTCTTTTTTCAAAATTGATTCTTTTAGTTAATAATAATATCTCCTGCCCGGGGAAAAAGAACCCGTAAACACTTCCGTGAGCTCATGTTCAGCGATTTACCTGCAGGTGTTCTTGTCATGAAGCTATATCTGTTCTTACCCGGTGTAAAATACATCCAAGCCATGGGCAGTTAACGTTCTTTCCTTCATATCTTCGATACATGATTTAAACCTTTCCACAGCGGCCAGTGCACTACGAAAGACAACGGCTTATCATAGTTTAACAGTAATAGGTTTCGGACCACTGGAATTTATGGTGGTCTTGTACCAAACACGTATAGCGTAATGCAGCCGAAAGAGCTGGAATTAACACCACTGTCTTTTTTGCTTCAGTCTACTTAAACCATGGCGCCGGGGTGCGTGTAAGAAGCTATATGTACCATTTCAACATTTACATGAACAGAATAAGACCTTTATCACAATGTCGTCGGGGCTGTGGTTTTACTCGCCCTACTGTAGTCTTTACTGTGCAGTGACGCACTTCACGCTAGTCCACCACTGTGCGAAAACCGTTCCATGATTGTACTCTGATGACCACTTATACGCTGAGAAATAGAAGCTGTCAGTTTACCTGCATGATACTGGAAACTTTTCAGGAGTGCAAAGCGTCCACGAAAGTTGAACAGAAGGCAAACTACAAACTAACAGTGGTAAACTGTGCTCTTTGAGGTGATCTGGAAAAATTCATATCACCTTTAAATGCAGAAAGTCAATTTATAAACGGATTGACTGACTGACTGATTAGTTGATTGATTGATTTGTTGCTGTACAACGCCATATTCAACAATTTCTCATCTGCACGATGGCGGTCAGCAGTGGTGTTACTTCCAGTACATCAGGTGTTACTGGGAAGACAAGTGGTTTTTGAGGGGTATTACATATATACTGCACAAAAGACCCTGAACCCGCCGTCGATTGCTTATTGGCCAAGACACCTACACGACCGCTGGGGAAACTGTTGCCTGTCTTACCAAATATTGTGGTGGATCCAGTGTAATGGCTCGTAAATACGCATGACTTAAGAGTTCAGACAAAGATGGCTTCTTAAGCCGTTGACAGATAACTCGTAATGATAGAGAAGCTTTTTCCTTAATGATCTCAATATCGTTCTAAATGAAGTTGCTTAGTATTCGAATTGCAGGGGAGGCTTATCTTTTTTTCTTTGTTTTACTGTCTGCACAGGGTATTTTTTCTCAACATATGATTACTTTACTTCAGGCTTACATGTTGAACCCTTATCAATCTCAGCAATGTCGAGTCTGCTTAGTCTGGATGAAATGTGTTAATTCCTGTATAAGTCTTCCAAGAGGCCTCTATCTGACATTCCGTATGTTGGGGAGTTGTTGAAATAGAGCACGGTGTGATTTGCTTTTCCAACACCCTCCGGACACCAGGACACATCTTATCAATGCCAGTTGATTTTTGTACACGTTTGCTTCCATCTGTAGGGAAGGTTTGGCAAAAGTAAGAAAAATATCAATACAATACATTTACGAATTACCGACTGAGAGAAACCTTTTGGATAAACACATTTGTCCGAATATTTGAAGACGTCTGAAGAATTGCAATAAATGTAGTGGTTAACATGTATGAAGAAAGAAAGGGTTATTTATTCAAAATGTGACAGGAAAGGATCGATGTCGCCTTTGATATAATGCAGAGATTATGAATCGATAGTGCAAGTATCCTAAAGGATACATGAAAAGTATTTTAAAACGAAGATCTATGGTTTTAAAGAAAATGAAAGGAAAACATGGCAAAATAATCAGAATTCTTTTATATATTTTGTATTTCTTAATACTGTACACGTAACAGTACAGATTTATTCTGTTATGAAAACGGTTATTGCAATATTGTATATTATAAGTCAATATAGTTTTTATTAGTATAAGCCTCCAATGAAGTTTGAGAAGTACAGACAGGCCCCTTCCAGATAAAGAAGACAGATTAATGTTCTGTCCAGGTTCTGTCTAGGTCTCAGCTGGTTTGATTTTTCTTTGCGTTTGAAGTACCGCCGCTATTATTAATAGTAAATTAACAGCAACTGTTAATAATAATTAACATTGCATCTATACAGCACAGAGGATCAATGTTGATTAGTTAGAATATGTCATTTTTACAAACCAGTAATTAATCAACCCCGTCAGTTTCATGTTCTCTCTTAGCGTCGCGAGACGTAGATTATACTGTATTGTCAGTTGCGATTTATTGCGGAATTGGTGCAAATTGAAGTATATGCTTTACTCGATAACAAAATTCTTTGTTACCCCATTGTGGTTATGTTAAGCCACATAGTAAACTGCTTATGCTGATTCTGTATAAAAAAAGGAAGGTAATATATTTATTTATTTTATTTGATTGATCTTTTACGCCGGACTCAAGACTATTCACTCCTGCGACAGTGGTCAGCATTGTGGTGGGAGGAAACCAGACAGAGCCCGGGGCAAGGTAATAACGAGAGGTTCTGTACATATTGTACCCTTTGTATTAGGCAAGCATCAGTGACGCCATAACTGTATTCCACGCTTTTTTAGTAGCAGATATTAACTCTGAAAAGGAAAGGTACGCTCGCGCCTGCACCACATCGAGTTGTAACGGTGTCACCAATGTTAATTGACCTCTGCAAAAGTCTCCTTGTTCGCCTCTACTAAAGTCACCTTAGTATTCAAGGCTGTCTGTTAACTCGATACCACGTCTATAACAATCATGACTTGAATCTATAACTGTTTCAGGTTACCGAAAAAGATCTATACTGCCATCCAGCCAAAAGTCAATTTTCTTCACACTAACTTGCAAGGTTGTAACCCCATCGTCGTCACGCTATCGTGTCGTCTTGATTGAATTTCTAGATAAAACAAAATTGACGTTACTGCGTTAAGTAGCTAACCTGATTTATTGACATTTTGTCTCGAAGTTACTGTGGGGCTTCAACTTAACTTAATGCCTCTTGACAACCGCCTCGCTATATATCACAAATTGACCGTGGAAATTTATCGGCACGTAACTGATCGGATCGAAATGCCTGAATGGATTTTGATAACTAGCCGTGTCAGTCATGAGCACCATACAGTCTCAACGGTACTTCATGTTTTCGTACAGAACTCCATAAGTCATCATATAGAGTGTTCTTTTTTCCACTCAGACAAAGATGGCCATTTTTGACTGATCACCATAAAAGCAGTCTCATCAAAAATATTGAACTAGGACTGTGTTAACTCAATACAAGGAAATAGCCGGTATTGGCCGAGAGTTCCAGGCTTTGTCAGGTCAGAATATTAGCCCTTGAGAAATAACGTGGTCACAGGCTTGCGTCAGACAGCGATTCGGGTGATTGCCTAGAGGCGATGGTTTCTTGTATTCTCGTAGAATCTTGTCCGTCACGCGTTTCTGGAAAGGCGTCTAGCGGATAGTCTGGTAGCTGAACTGGGGTTTTACGTCGTGAGCTGTTAGACAGTTAAGAATACAACAACAACACGCATATGACGCCATTGAACTATAAATGGTTTTCGTCCAATGCACAAAATTTTTACGTAGCCAATTTTCCCCACGTCAGCTTGTATACGTACGAAAACAGGAAGATGTATCAGTCCAGTTCAAGCGGCAGAGAGCCAATTTGTAAGGAGCAATGGGTATGTTATTGTAGGATCAGAAACATTTTCTGACAGTGGCGTTCAGCACTTTCTATTGTACATTTGTCGTGCGATATTTTGTTTGTCATAATTACCTTACCATTGTCCTATATGTGCGAATATCGTACGTGTACGGCATCTCTGTGAAAGTGGGCTCTGAACTCTGGCTCACCTCCCACACACATGACCTCTCAGAAAATATACACCCGAAAGATAATTCAAACTAAGGGAGCAGATCGTGGCAGAGTGATTTAAAGGGTTTTCTTCATCCGCTCGAGGACACAGGAGTTGGGTCAGTTCCACTCTCGGACAGGGAATCGTTTATCTTACCCCGGTACCCCTAGTGTGACAGACCTGTAAATATTAAGGTTCATCGCTCGAAAATTCATGTACATTTTCAGGAGCTCATACACTTGTTTTAAGACATCGTTCAAGAGTCTCCGAAAGAATGTTTAAAGCGACATTAAACCCTACGTAATCAAACAAACGTATCGTACAAATATTATATTCAGCTTAACTTCTGATTTCCAGTATTTTACCTTTACTTATTTGATCATCGAATGCACAATTATCACTTTCTCACATTATTTTTTTTTTTTTTTTTTTTTGATTGTTGTTTTACGCCGTACTCAAGAATATTTCACTTATACGACGGCGGTCAGCATTATTTTAGGTGGAAACCGGGCAGAGCCCGGGGGAAACCCACGACCATCCGCAGGTTGCTGACAGATCTTCCCTCGTACGGCCGGAGAGGAAGCCAGCATGAGCTGGTCTTGAGCTCACAGCGACCGCATTGGTGAGAGGTTTCTGGGTCACTACGCTGCGCTAGCGCGCTAACCGACTGAGCCACGGAGGCCCCCTTTCTCACATTATCATTTCTTTATCGGTCTATTTATGTGATAGTTGTCTTATGTCATACTCCAGAATTTTACTTTTATTCACATGATTATGTTACACAGTTACAAAACTGGGTAAAAATTGCCCATATCTTTAAACCATTCAGGTGTTATGTACCACAGACCATGCATCGATGTTCTAATCGTTGTCCTAAACTGATATCTTCCTTTCTGAGCCACAAACTGCAGCAAAAAATGTGTTTCCTTAGCTCCTGGGTTTGAATTAAAGATACATACCTAACAAAACCTGCTGTTACATAAGACCTTTCCCTACTAAGATCATAAATTGTGGTGCATGTTTTTCTTACTGTAAGTTGATACATTCCTCGTATGTTAGGCATGTCTGTACTCACAAATATCTTGAAAAGACAAGTATGGAAGTGATACTGTGTCATTATCCCCACGCAACCCCGCAGACCAAATACCCAGGCATAAGGATTCTCGGGATTTCCTTCACATTTTATGCGCTGAGATGCTTCCAAAGTACCTGCATGTTGTAACCCTCTTGACGGAGGGTTGATGAATAGCTTGAGTATTAACTCGGAATAATGGTTTAAGCTGATCCGTGCTGAAGTGAATAAAGTTTTGGGGGAAATATTTGCTGATCAATCATGTGAACATAAAAGTGGTATTTGATAACGATGAAACCCTTCCTCAGTGTATCTCTTCTCCTTTTCATTTCCGTACAGGTAGCAAATCAGGCGACGATTAACCCGGCCGCTTGAATGCTCGTGGAATGACTTGATGCCGACGTGCTATGAATGGGGAAGTCTCTTCCAATCGGTTGAGGGAGTTGCTGTAGAGAGGCGGGACCCGGATGGTGATCAATAGTATTTAATACCCATCCATGAAAGCGCGTGGCTTACACCAGTCAGACCCGAGCTACCGTCAAAATCTCGGCGGCGTCCACAATGGAGACAAGCACAGGATCGGACGGCTTTCGGATGACAACATACCTCTTCAACATATCTATGAATTCCAGTGTTACAGACGGAGATGTGGATCTGTGCGTCAAAAACAGTTTCAGAGGGAGGGATTTCACTCAGATTCCAGCGGTGGCTTACGCTCTCGTTGTTATTTATTGTGCTGTGATAGTGATGTCTGTGTTTGGTAACTTCATCGTCATTTGGACAGTTTGGAGAAATAAGCACATGCACACCGTGACGAATTACTACATTGTTAACCTGGCCGTTTGTGACTTCCTCGTGTCTTCGTTCGTAATGCCGCTAAAGTTACTGGAGTACACAGCACCTTGTCACTGGCACGTGTTCCACATTGACGCCGTCTGCTCCTTTCAATACTACCTTCTGCCTGTCTTTGTTTTCGCCAGCGTGTTCACTCTCGTCGCTATTTCACTTGAAAGGTGAGCGAACCTTTTTTTGTTTTTTTTCATATTGATCTAAGTTGGTAAACATCGGAAAACATGTAGGAGAGCGTAAGCGTTTTAGAGTAAATTGATTATTATATTAAAACATTTGCATGACAGCATTTAAGTTCCTCAGACGTCTGTTCGCTTTAAAAACTCGATTAAGCTAATATACACGAACCTCCAGTTATTCTTGGCGTTAAATCGAAAATACAGGTTCTGCCCAAATAAATTTCTTCCCAAACAAAAGTATTATCAGTCCATATGTAAAATGTTGATTCATGCGACATTTTCTCTATCGTTTTCTATATTTCTGAACCGATCGTTATTGGAAGTATTGGATGCCATTTAATATAGAGATTGATCATTATCAGTTAATATCCTGGTGAGATGGGCAAGAGCATTTTATATCGCAGCGCAGATGCCTTGTAGTGATCAAATAAACTTTAGAAAACTGAGAGATAATGATGCTGGTAATTTTTAACGATTTGGTAAGAACATATCACAGTTCCTTACGTTCTTACTATATCGTGTTTGTATACATAATAATGTATCTCAATAAGATTTTACCTTAAGGCAGAAGAGGTTGGGGATGTCGTCGCGAGTTCTAAATATGGTCATTAGTTGGCCATGCCAGTTCTGTATAGTCTATTTAACTTTTTTGTACATACATCTTAATGCGGCGCCAATCTGTAATCCGTCATCGAACGATCACTATACATATATTGCACTACTCAACCAAGCACACAATTTACACGAAGAGCAAATTTTGAAGTGGAATATTGTCATCAGTCAATATACAAATTTCCACAGCAGGAAAAAAATGCCTGTAACTCTGACAGGGAGCTCAGAGAAGCGGAACCATACATACATATCCATCTTCCACACTCTTCTTCGTCGGGAAGAGCATGGCAACAATATGCATTATTTCTAATTGAGCAATTACTCAATACATTTACACGTCTTTCTGCATGGTTGCCTTGGCGAGGAATACTGTTGCTGGATTGCTGAACAAGAAGTTAAGCAGCCTGTGATTCATAATGTATACTACTTCTTAACTGTGTCCACCTTTCAATGTAATAACGCACTGTGCTTCTGACTTAACTGACGATTTTGGCACAAAAGTGTGCCAGTACGTAAATTGTCATTATTCATCGACAGAATATACCGAAGTGCACGGATGTGGCCTTGTAACGTTTGTTACATCGTGTGTGCTGTGTGACAATTTTAATCAACGTCACAAGTTATTGCTGCTGCAAAAACTAGTGTGTCGAAGTTATTCCGTCAAACGCCTTTACTGTGAGTTTCTTAAGTTTTACAAAGAGTACAATTCTCTTCTAGGTAAATATAGACAGAGCTTTCAGAATCTCAGGCATTCAGCTTCATGATTGTGTCTAATTACACTCAACCCCGGGCTAGGGGATGTATATTCATTGTGTTGCATGAGATAGATATATGAACAGTTGCAATCAACTTATTTACTAGCATGGTAGGCCTACACGATTTAAATACTGATTTCCCTCATTCGCCTAGAATATACTTTAAGCTTTCCAGCATCACTGAAAATTGTAGACTACATCTCGTTACACGATTACGTCATAATTTCGTATTTTATATACTTAATATACTTCTTTAGTGGTTTGTGTTACATATCACTTTAGGAATCTATGCGTCGAAACAGACATTCGTATGGCAGCCGTTAACAAATAAGGACATTTCAGGCCAATAATCGCAAGGCCAATTCCCACAAACGACGTATAACACAAACCACCAAAGAACTATAAAAGTGTATAAGTACTAAGTAGGATGGGACCATGCAGAGAGAAGCAGTCAACACGTTTTCAATGATGTTGGAAAGACGCAAGGTGTGTTCTTGGCGGCAGAGTGAAATCAGTATTCATATTGTTCATATCATAACTAGAATATCAGTTGTTGATAACAAAATATGTATCTCAGTTGCGCTTTGATTGCATCTTTTCATATACCCAACGTGGTGATCTAATTCAACGCGATGAATATACAGCCTCTAACTCTGGGATAAGTGGCATTAGACCCAATCATGAAGCAGAGCGCCAGAGATTCTAGACGTTCTGTCCATATTTTCTTACAAGAGAATTATACTACCTACTTTTGGAGTGTGTCGTGGATTCTCGCCTTTGGAATAACGATTCGTGGACACACTGATGACGAAGTATTCGTGTACCAGAAGACCACGGTCAGTTCATTTCAGATCAAACTTGCTGTTACGCGGGAAAAGGTATCAGATGAAATTAAAATTAAACCTTCTTTTGGTGACAGCTTGGTCTGTATGCCCCAAGCTCAGCACGCACTAACTATATCATTTTTTTAGAATAGCTTTGCTATTTTCAGTTATAAACAGTCAGTCAACTTAGAAATATCAGCCTATATCGATCAACATGGACGTGTATAAAACGCGGTGTAAATATGTTATCAACTTGAGGGACAGTGTCATATTCTACCACCACAAAGTGTCATATTCTACCACCACACAGTGTGACATTCTACCACCACACTATGATATTCTACCACCACTCAGTGTGATATAAGCTTTTAATTCAACGGCGGTGATAAGTGATCGTGGGTTAGAGATTGTCGACACTTTACCTCCTGAGAGCCTATAAACCAGGGGCGTAAATCCGGTCTCAGACAACACAGCTGTAGTAAATCTTCGTCCTGTAAAACCGATCATACCGGTTGCTAAGTCAGACTGCACTAACGTCTAACCTGAAAGACTTGGGACGAAATCTTAGACAGAGCATTTATCATCAAGCACGTTTATCTTCAGAAGAGGACACTACATTCCACATTCCAAGTTCTTCTGAAATAACGTAAAGTTAATCCCTACACTCTTACAGGCATTAAAATGTCTGATAAGATGTTTGAGAGCAAAGTAATATAGCCGAGAAAATTATTTTGGAAAGCATATTAAAATGAAGGATCTCAAGGCAAAAGAGTCGAAAACTTATCTACAGTTACTGTCAAAACACAAATTAAAACGCTACATCACTGAAAATAACTGGTCTTTGACCAATCAGATCTCATGCTCTCGCTGCTTTGCAAAGATGTTTGTAATGGTCGGTGGTTAACTCATATATCCTTCTCCCATAAACCTAACGGTTTTAATAAAAAGTAAATATTCTTAAAGGAAAATACCTCCAAAGAGCAAAGTAGGCATCATTAGAGCACTTAAAATTATGCATATATATTCTTTCATTTATTTTTCCAGATTTTTGTGGAAAGAGTTAAAGGTGCTCAAACATCTGACTTCAGAGGTGAGCTTTATGGACCATACTATCAGAGGTTAGGCACTCTGACGTCCCAGGAACTTTATCCAACTCTAATCACCACACTGAATGTCAGCATAACTCGAGTGAAAGATTACTAAAATAATATTCCCAAAAATTCATTCCTTCTGGTGAACATCAGGAAAAAAAAGCGATGTGACGTCAGAGTTCCTAGATACCGTGAATATGGCTCATAAAGCCCACCTTTTCAAATATGTGAATGATACGTGAATGCCATTCAACACTCTAAAAAACATCTGAAAAATAGTTTTCATTTGTCTTTATGACAACGTTTTTTAATTTAAACAAGACAAACCAATCAATTCAAACAAGGGGCTGTCAAGATGAATTCAATACTTACACTGAATGTCTCGCTAAACACAAAATTTATGTTATAAACCAGAAATTTTGTTATCCTAAAAGCTTAAAATATTTCTTTCTAGCAACAGGTGCCGATCTGGTAACTCTTCGATTTAAAGTCAGAAGGTAGTTCTTGATGCATCTAAAGCCAGATGAAACGTTGTTGCAATGCTATTATTCGCCCAGACATCATATTTAGACGCAATACTTCACGCACTGGTTAGATTTACATAATCAGTACCTTCGAGATAGCTTTGCAGCGAGACAGCGTTACGTAATCAAAATGGCTATAAAGAATGAATGGCCAGAACTTCACATTAGAAATACTCCAATCAACAATATGTGCAATTAACTTGGAAAATTGTGGCCCCAAAATCCATACGCAATAACACTAATGGACATAAATTGAGGGAAAATTCTATATTTAGCATTTAGTTGAAACGTAAATGTCTTCACAATAAGGTTAATCCTGAACAAAAAGAAAGGAAAAACAACAAAAATAATTAACACCAATGGCAGATTGCTGAAAGCAATTCACATGTGAAAATATGGCGCGGGTCGGACCCAGGACGAGCATATCTATGATGCCAGCCGTGACAAACTCATAGTGTCAACGGCATCAGAAGATACCGGCCCACCAAGTGATGACACCTGCCGGCAAGTAAATGCCAAAAGCCACTTCACTATAGATACAGGGGTTTTGCCTTAAGCTGTCTGCGGAGAAATTTTCGACCGGGGAAGATCGACAGATACTAGCAGTTGTCGACTGACCTCAAGAAAGTGTTATCAGACTCTCTCTTACACACTATACATCATCAATATTAATGACTTTATGCCGTCTTGCGGAGTGTACCGGCAAATGCAGCTGTTCAGTTCTCTCAGGGGGTAAAGCTTTAAACACCAATGGCTGCTCAGAACATGCAATAAGATTTGAATGGAAAAATGTCTGAAATTAGTGGTCCCCACAACACAATTATTGTAAAAGGTTGCGTAAGGCATTTAAGTGGCTTTTACATTCATGTCCAAATGGGAGTTTTCATGTAACTGAACAATTTTATTATTCACCTCTTTCCGATCTTCCGGGCGATGTTTTATCGCGCCAGTGAACTCAATCTTTGTTTGTTTATTTGGTTGGCAGTGTTGCCAATTCACAGTGACGTCGGTAATCTTTTTATGCCACTTTTCACATTTTATAACGCATATTGACAGCGTATTCAAAAGATTATAATCTTTTCCCGGATTCACTTGACTTATGGTCAAAGAGATAGTCAACACATTGACACATAGTCACTTTAAACGACTCCATCCTCTGTCACTGTCCATCCTATATCTGTCCATCCATCCGTTTATGTGTAATACTTTGTTGTCACCGCCTCTGTACGATCAATTTTTGGCCACATTTTATGTCTTGATCTTATTTTCCCTTTAAGGCTGTGGTCCTTTACTAAGGAGAAAACCATAATGAATGGATCAAGTAAGCTGAAAAAGTTTACCAAACATTTGAATGACTTCTTTGTAAACACCATCAATACCATATGTAGAGGTGCATGTGACTAAGAAATTCATAAAATGTTTACGTGGCCTGAATTCAGAACACATGCATACCAATAATTGTTTCAATTGATCGTGGAGATCATGTCTACGTGTTGAAAACTTTATAGCTCGCAACGTAATCCGAGAAGTTCTTGGAAATCTGTATAATCTGTAATGTAGGTGTTATGTCTACGTAAGTTCAACTTCAAAAGACCCAACCGTCTCAACAGAAACAAACATTACAGTTATATGAAGCTGACACGATTCGGTAAGCATATAGAGAATTTCATGATAACAAAGCCAGCTCTGTTCAAATTTTTCGTCGAAGGTTTGGAGGAAACTTTTTAGCATATCAGGCATGCCCTGGTTGGCCCGATGCCCACCAAATTATCATCAAGTGTGATTCTTATTTAAACACCGTTATTTGGTGTATGAAACAGATTCGTTTTCTTCTCATAAATGTTAATGATGAAAATAAGCGGACAAACAGCGTGTGCCCTCGAGCTCTTCCATGGTCGATCCGTGTAACACAGGGACAAAGTAATTTCATTTGATGGACTTTTCATAGAATCTGATCGTGTTTTCTGCTTGTGATCTCCCTGATAACAACCGTTTTCTCAGTATATACTTATATAGGTTCAAACTGATAATTTAGCTTGGATAATAGCCCAAGCTTCCGTATTAACGATGTAGTCAACGGAAAGACGCGATGTCCTGCTATCGTAGCAATGTGTGCGAGTGCATCAGATTGTTTGTATTCAAACTCACAGATGCCCAAATTGCACTGAAAGTTCACCTGAATGATATTTGTTTCTTTTCTTAGTTTTCTCTGGCAAATTGGAAGCACGTCAGTTAAACTCATATTATGTATTTCGCTGTATTAAGCCACTCGAGGGAATGTTCGACCCAACAATATAACACTTTCCATAGTACCGCATAAAAATTGCATTTGTACTGCACATCTATATATTACTTTAGGGCAACAAGTTCAAATGGGTGGTAAAGACGTTTGTGAGGCAGCTAGTATGAAACAAAGGATGGAAAGGACACTCATTTGACGGGTTTTTCATGCCAGTCAAGAACGTATCCGCAATAGGCCCTGTGAATCCATGTGCCTGCGATAACATTTTCCCATGTTGGCTATAAACCTCACTAAGAAAGGCAAAACTGAAAAAAATTAAGCCAAATCAACATTGTTAATTAAATAACATTAGAAATACATGTATACATACAAATAAGTGTAAAGTGACATACACATTTTTGGGATTTTCTTTGTACTAAAAGTAAAATTCCATTATTTTTAACAGAAACTGTTCCTATGTCACATATCACATTATGTCTGTGGCCCATCCTTGTCCAAGGTTCGCTTAAGGCATTACAATGCCACCGCTGGCCCTGAAAATCGAACAGAGCCTTATGTGTGCCTTGAACATAGAATGAGAAGAGCCCGTCGGGAATGCATAAAACACTTCTCGACACAAGCCGTGTGATGCAGATCGTCACCGGCAGCAGATAAATCTCACTCCTAAAGAACTGGCGTGGAAAACAGCTATTATGTCTCCTTAAAGGAAGATACATTGGCCTGATGTCGATGTGGAGGTATTACCTTTGGGACAAAGGTCTCAAATCTTGGAAAATCTCACTTTGACCTCTGCATTCACAGTTTACTTTATCTGTTGGAAAATCCATTTAATCGACAACTAAAAGGCCTTTAATGGCTTCTCTGTGTATCGGACAGTGTTTGCAATTGTATTTTATTGGGTAGGTTTTGTCATCTTTTTCTTTTTAATACACTGGGGAAAACTCACGTGTTTTCCGCACAAAGAGATTTTCATAAAAAAAACTGAATTCGTATGTCAACCGGTTTTTGTTTGTTTTGGGGTTTTTTGTTTTGTTTTGTTTTGTTTTTTACTGTTTACGTGAATTGTGTATATCTTTAGCTCATTCCAGAAACACATGTCGCTTAGAGTCGTTGAAGTTAATTTATTTGATTCATTTTTAAAGCTTTACTGAAGGATGTCTTACTTTGCCGATTACTACCACGTTTATGCGTAGTGGAAACTAATTAGTGGAAACCGAAGAGACTGGATTAAACCGCCCGCTTCTCTTGGAACCTGACCCGCGGCAGAAACAGCGAGACCTAAGATTGAACCTGTGACCTCAACGGTGACGGACTGATTGGTTTGGTGAGAGCGTCGCTTAAGGCTCCTCTTAAGTGATGTATGGTGGTATATACTGCCTCATAAAAGAAATGACAACACTAAACCAAACGTGTATATGCATCGATAAGGCATCCCAAAGGAAGTTTTAAAAGCAAGATCTTTGTGACGTTGCACAACCGAGATTTTGTGACGTTGCACAACAAAGTTAGCCAACTCCCGCACATTAGTACAATCGGAATGCCACTAGGTTTACCTTTTAACCATTTGTCCGTGGGTTACGAGTGACGCGACATCGTGTTTCAAGTTGCTCTAACCCGGGTCATCGCATGGCCCCGTAAGAGATCCTGATTAAAAGTTGATTGATGGACTTGCCAACCACGTCAGAAAACAATGTAGGATTTCCACCCTTTTGTCATAATAACTCATGATACATTATTTCTTTTCTTTTTTTATTGCATAATATATGACATTTCTAAATTACGTCTATTTGTTAGGAACTTTGCTTTCTAGGCTTAATTGTTTAGAAAACAATCCGTTTTTCAATTTAAACTTTATCAGCACGCGTTACCTGTAGAGGAATTTTCGGTTCGCGGTGTACATTTTATTATCGACATAGGTTAGGCGACAGCTGCAAATGCTATACTGACTGATGTTGACAAACGAGAATCTATATGAACAGATTAATAATCTTTTTTTTTCTATTTATATTAAAATGATAATATACCCCAAGGGCCTGGTTGCAACTGATTTTCAACACAAAATATACTGTTTGTTAGTATTTTATCTACACTATTAATTTTGAGCTGTAATCAGTTTTGAACAGGTCAAAAACCTGGCGTTAATGAAAAGTATTTATATATTTCGGAGTCTGTCTGTTTATATTTAAGTGAAAATGTTTGATAAAAAAAACACTTACAATTTCCGTTGTCACGTGTCATCAGCTCCCTCCGACCAATCACGTGATGGTAATTATGAGAACCTTCACGTGATGACTCCGGTTTAGCAGACGACACCAATGTTTTTCACATTATGCTAAACAGGCATGACGTCAGCTTTAATAGGTGTGGGGAATGTGGTCTTTTGAGAAACAGAAAGTTTTCATTCCAACTCATTTGTACCTTAAACCATGAACTATAGGTCTAATATTCTATCACTGAGAGGGACATTTTATCATTTTATTCGACTTATATCGTCTATTTCTGCGCACCGGTTAATGTCGTATAATCAAGTAATTCTGACAAGGCGCCAAGTTCAAGAAAAGCTTTAATCTTGGTTGTGGAGAGAGTTCGAGCTGGATTTGAACACTCTATCATGCACTCTATCGAGGGCCAAGCCATCAAATGCCTCTGCCAGCAATGGCCCGATCATCAGTTGAATTCGTTGCTGGTGAGAAAACATTACAGTTGTTAAAAGCGTCTATTTTTATTAGGGTGTACCAGTCATAATATGTACACATAACTCATGTGCTTTAACAGGGCACAAATACAGCCTGAAGCATTTATTTTATTACGACCATGAATGAGACAGTGAGACATCCAGGATGCTCCATCCACTTTGTTCTCAAGAAGTGCGGGGTACTTTCTTTGTTGGTTGAAACAGTGTTCTCCGTTAAATCTTTTTGTCGGGAAATGACATTGTCACGGTGAAAACATGATTTACGAGATTAGCAACGAAAAAATGATTTATCCAGTTTTACGCAAAAACAGGAACAAAACAGGTGAAATGGCCTGCTGTTATGCATCTCTAATTTATTTCAATCTATAGCTTTAGCTGTTTATTTACATCATCCACGCACTCATAAAATATGACAGTCCGCACAAATCAATGGCACTGTTGGTGTCGATAAAGCGTTCGTTATTGCCTGACTATCCCAAAGCAATAATCACTGCAAATATTCTTACGTAATTCTTAACTAAAATATGTGTCGTGGTCATTAACAAATTGTGCGAAACAATTTTCATGGCAATAATTAATTGTCTCAGTTATTGACAGAATAAAAAAAACATAGGAGCGTCTGCAACGAAAGATGTTTCCAGGAACACCAGTTGAATAACCAGATCCTCAATGGTGATTAACAATTTTTGGAGTGGAAGTTATTTCACATTATCATTGAAAATGAACAGACGTAGTGTCAATCCATGTTTAATGAGCCCTGCTCATTAGATGATCTTGTCGTTGATGTATGTTCGCTTCATGTGCAGACTGCCACTTTCACATCATATGTGTGTTACTCAGTGAATAGTTATTGCTAGCATTCCACAGTAACGTCATAAAAAAGGCTATACTCTTGTAGCATTATTAAGAATTATGTGGCTAAAAATGATGTATTTGGTTACCCTGATGTATGGATGCAGAATTGAACATATGTCTTTGCAGATGAACAGTAGGTGATAAATGTAGACATGCCACGTGATAACGAAATACGCTCATATATATCGTACATCGTTAATACGGCCTAGTGCCAATACCTTTTCTGCATTTACCATGGACAATTTGCATCCATCATAATGAAGTTTTGCATAAATCTTGCCGGCGGTAAAACCAATCATACACGCGGCTTGAGCAAGTTGTTTCATCAGTATCTAGACACAGTCTCCAACTCTCAGCAGAAAACGGCCGTGTTTTCATGAACGTCCGTATACCCACATAAAACCATTTTCCCAGCAGGTCACCCATATATATACCCACCGATACATTACTGCAAAAAAGTTGATCTTACCAATATTCATATCCTACGGGTATACCTCCTAAAAAAATAATCGTTCCAAACAATATATAAACACTACGGAAACACGTCTGCCAAAAGGCTAAGTTGTAACATAAACTGTACTGTACAGATACACATTCACCGACTATTCTTCCTACGGAAAGCTATATCCTGCCAATACACTTCTACCGGCTAGCGACTTCTTTTTACGGAAAGTTATGCCCTAGATACACTTTCAACAACAGCTGAGTTCTTCTTACGGAAATCTATACCCTTCAGACAGACTTCCACCAACAGCCGAGTTCTTCTTACTATACCCTAAAGATACACTTCCACTGATTATCGAATTCTTCTTACAGAAAGCTATGTCGTGCCGATTTTGCCGACTACCGAGTTCGTCTTACGGAAAGCTATATCCTGCAGACAGACTTCCACCGGAAATCTATTCCCTACAGATACACTTCCACCAACAGCCGAATTTTTTTTACGGAAGGATATACCCTATAGATACACTTCCACCAAAGGCCGAGTTTTTCTTGCCGAAAAATATACCCTGTATGTAAACTTCTCCCATATTTTAGCTGATATATCAATACATCAAACTTTTCTCCAAAATGCAAGGTTGTTTTCGCCAACCTTTGGAAGAAATACTTCTATAAAGGTCAAACTGTACTCACTGAATTCAGTATCAGTATACACTAGAGCAACTTCTATGAAGCAAAAATATATTGTTCTCGGCAATATCTCTACACGACATCCGCCTAATTAATCACGTTGCCATTGATATCTTTACCCATATCTTCTTATTTCCCACAAAATGTTCTTTTCAACCATATCTGCACCACACAGCCACTACTGTATATTGTATCGCACACTTCATGAACAAGTGTCGAATAATATGGATTTAACCATGTTAGACACGTGTCTTTTCTTTGCGGCCGGTGAAAATTTTGGGCAAAATCATTCGTAGGGTACTGAGGAGAGAGAAAAGAAAAAAAAATCACTGAATGTTCTTCTTTGTTGTCCACCTTTCCTCATGTATTAAATATAAGCGTCATGTCCGAAATTCATATACCATTCGTAGTCCGTAAACGGCGTTCCAAGTCGATAATAGCAAGATCCATTTCCAAAACAACGGTTAACACTAGCTCCCAAAGACAAAGGTATGTAAGAAATTATGCAAATAGGAAATGAAGCCGGTAACACACAAGAGAGACGCGGTCTTCAGTTTTCAATGATGCCGGGCAGACAGTTGATATTTCGGGCATGAATTCCATATCAAACTTCAAATTCGTAGTCCATGAATGAGTTCCAGGTCAAATAACAGTTAAACAAGGCGCACTTTGATTGCAACTGTTTATAAAGGCATCATGCAGATGTAATGAGCATGGCTGCCTTTTCGGCCCCAAGCCCCAGGTTAAGCGGTATTAGATACAGTTTCAAAATGACGAGCGTACAGACCTCAACCGAACATACTTGCCTATAGTTATGTTGTTTCGTTTGTTTCACTTCACTCAGTTAACTCGTCGACCTTTTCCATCACCTGTTCAGCTTCTCTCATTTTATCTATAGCGGTTGTAAAATTCCTTGTGCACGATAGATATGTTCAACTATAATACAGATGCACCTGTGTAGATTATGACATGTCATTTTGTGCTAAAGCGGAGTCATTGATCATTTGTAATAAATAATACATTATATAGTATAGTGAATACTATAATTTCCTACTCTCTGTTTCAGATACTATGCTATAGTGCATCCCTTGAGCTCGATGAAGATCCACAGCAAATCCCGGACACGGAAGATCATTTTGGCCACCTGGATTATACCATGTATTCTAGCTTCTCCGTATCTATTTTGCCGTAGCTACTCGGTGACCATTCACAGCGAGTTAGGTACCGTGACCAGACAGATATGTAATGATAAGTTTGATGAGATAGACGTGCTGATGTACGGCCCAGAATCCCGAGGGTCAGGGTTGTTCCGGACCGGATTTTTCATGTTCCTGTGCGTGTCAATGTACATCGTCCCCATGCTAATCATTGCCGTCACGTGCTGTAGAATTGCAGTGTCTCTCCTCCAGCCAGTGGTCGTTAAGCGCCACAAATCAGGCAGTAGGGGGAACCCCAAGGAACAAGATGAAAATAAAAGAAAGGTAAGAAAACATGCGGAAATTCACAGTAGCGCCTACATCTTCGTTATTGGTTTTCGTGTCGTCTTCCACGAAGGCTCTTCGCTATGTGTCAAAAACTGCGACTGAAGGACCGACAGACAGACAGAATGACCGATGTATAGAGCGGCCTAATCACAAAAAAACATACCTTGCACTCAGGCTCTTCCTTAAGAGTATAATCTGTATTAGAAGGTAGAAAAACCTGACCTACTGACTGACGATACAGTTTTGCTTTAAGAGACTCTCAGGTAGCTTGCGAGTGTATTTCTTCATGCTTGGGTCGGGTGCATTTCTGCTCTGTCAGTTCATAAACATGCGCTTTATTAGTTTAAGACGAGCAGCCCCGTAAGTTGTTCTGGCTGTCGGTTGGTTAACTCGGTCGAGGGTCTGTGTGTGGGCCAGTCCGTCAAATTTTGACAGCCTATATTTTTAACATAGGCCATTCAATCACAACGAGGGGCCAAAGTCCAAGACCACATCGACTTTAGCGGTATGAGATGGTTAATGTGAATAAGTTATTCACTTATTATACGCTGCGTAAAAGCGGTAAAAAATAACAACGAGCCACTTACTTCAATTTGGGACCAAATTTATTGGAACGCTATTTTTTGCCTCTATATTTGTTACAAGCAGTTCTACAAATTGGTAATTTTACGGCCTTGTTTATTTGAGAAAGTTTTCTCCAATGACAATTGAAGGAACATGCAGTAGTGCTGACTAAAGGACAAATTGTAGTAACACTTGACGATGTAGACTTGCATTTGGCATAACGGTATTACATTAGAATATTGAATAAATCTGGCCTAGTTTTGGCCTAAAATGGTGTGGTCTTGGACCCCTTCATCAAAGTAGAAAGCACATTACCGGTACAGACGAAACGTCAGGTTGTCTACATATCAGCTCTCGTATCCAATCAGTTCCGAAAGCCCAATGTCGATTCGGTTTAACTGTTTTCCACTTAACCGCAATCGCTTGACATTTTGGTCACTAATATAAACTGTATATTTTATACAGCACGATACGTTTTCCAGGTCATGCTTCTCTGTCCATTATACCAATCAAGTGCAATGTACTAATGGTTGTTTTGTAGAAAAACGCAGTTTCTGCGATATACGAAACTCCAGATGTCCAGAGAGTGTTATGTTTACGGAATAACCCACTATGCGGTTTTAAACACACCTTTCCGCATTCGCCATAATCATAGTGTTTATAAAGGCTAAGCTTGTCCTGCTGGCAAATATTCTGAAAACGCCAGGAATAGAATGCCACCTGACTATCAGTCTCAAAGTTTGTTTATTTATTTTCAAGATCGGTGTTTTTTGCCATGCTCAAGAATGTCTGTCCTGTAACGATTTGATAAAATCTCACTTACCCTCTACAACAGATTTGTCGGGCACCTGTCAATCTTCCTGAGAAACATTTTTTCATTGCTTCATTGTTTGAGGTTTTTACAAAAACAAGCTGAATTTCTGTGACATCCTGGAAAAAGTCGATGATGTCTGACACTTACGCTCTGACACGCAAGTGAGCCTGTACGTTGAATACCAAGCAGGCTTTTTCACCTTCGGTTCGTCGCAGTCTATCCACAAGATTCTTTCTACAAGAGACCAACGTTTATGATCCCGTCGATGTTCCCAGCTGTGATATTTGGTCAAACACGAAAAATATTGCAATAAAATGTTCAGGACTAAATGAGAAGTTAAAGAACAAAAGTATTTTAGATTGTGTGGATGAACATAGAGCGTGCCAGTGTGACTGTCTAATATCTTTGGCATTTGAACAGCAAAGCTCGTCCAGTAACTGTGCACAATGCTGAGATAAATATATATTTGGAGTTCTATTATTAAAACATGGCAACGATCTACGAATATTCCAGGCCGTTCAAACCTGAACATTTTGAAAAGGGAAGGAACTCGCCAAATAATACATGTACGATAATGATTCTTTACAAAATCTCTACATCAGTTGTCCCGGCGTTTCTTTATAGTCTTGAGTTGTATTTGTTTTATTCGACTGAAGTCTAATAAACGTGCTTACGTTGCTAAGGGATACTGTGTTTTTCTCCATGCAAACTATAGCCAGATTAAACAAAAATAACAACAGACAAGTATTGACCAGTTATCAAGAATTATGCTACTCACATTTAAAGTATTCGACGATCTGCTGTTCATCACCTGAAATTTTAATGATGTTTGTCAGAAAGGAGAAGTGACATGATAGAGCCAAGAACACATATCCTGTCCAACAACGTGTTGCAACGTACCATCTTTTGAATAAAAGATACTATCGGTTTTCAATGGATGTGATTTTGATGTAACGACAAACAAAATGACAATGACAAGACACGCGTAAGAAGGTAATATTGATAAATGTAAAAACGATGACAGCTGATAATTGGGTTTGGGATGACAAGCCACGTGACAAATCAGAACATCGATCAATATATTCCAAACTAAGCTGAAAACATCTCAAAGTCTTTGTAATCTCACACAGAAAATGTCACAAATGCCACCAGGGAGTATTAACGTACAGGCTTTCCATTCACCCCTTTCGGCAAATATCTCCTTTGACAATACATGTAATTTCATTTGACACCAAGGTGACAGAGACAAATTATGTTTCCCATGTATGGATAACTTTTCAAATCCTGTTTCTGTTAAGTGGCATAAGCAGATTACTCCATACTCTGTTAATTAATATTCTGAAGAAGAGTTTAGAATCAAGAAAATAAATATTCTGATGTATTTTACATAAGGTGTAAGATTATGCGTTTTAAATTTCTTTGTCATGGGAACAAATCGCAAAGATGTTAAGTTTTTGTTTAATCGCCGGACGTCATACGTCTGATGTTCGTTCAGATTGTTACATTTGCTCGTACAGGGTGCAAAAAATGTATAGAATAACGAGGTTAACCATACATGAAAAATTCAGTGATCAGCAAAATCCGTGTACATGTATCATTTGTTTTTAGAACATTCATGGCAAAAGAGGCTTGCGTTTCTCTTCCCAGCCACACTTTGTCGTAAGCGATCCCTAGCGGCAGGACTTGATTTCATTTAGCAAAGGTTCAGCTCGCACATGATAATACGCTACCTATAAAAACAACACAAAGCAAGATTTACAACATCCTTTTTGTTCGTGTCTGTTGATTTTACTTTAAAAATATAATCTAAAATGTTTTCATGACTTTAAAATTGTTTATTTCTGACGTAACAGAGTCAAAATATTGCTCGACAACATAAATTCTGGGTAAGTTATTTTACAACAAATTTCAGATAAAATAACCGAAAAAACACATACCAAATTTAATGATTAAAAGTTTGACTCGCATCGTGATCCCGAGGTGTTAAAAATGCAACATATATGAAGAAAAATATTGTTGTTTAACATTGTAACTACATGTATGAATCTTTTAAGTTATTTATTTATTTATTTGATTGGTGTTTTACGCCGTACTGAAGAATATTTTCACTTATATAAATATAACACACATATTCTATTAATTCAACATAAATATTCTATTAGACTAACAGGGTATTATGTTGAATATAACAAGACATTATGTTATAATAACAGAATACATTCTAGCATAACTCGGACAACAGACTTTCTGTTATAATTAACAGATTCATTTTTATGTAAAGTCTACCTACCACATATCATTCAAATCTATCGATTCGATGTTCCGTCCAAGGAAAACCTGGTTTTCTGAAGCAATTGAAAGGTAGCTCAATTAGAACCGAAAATACCTTGGCAAACGAGTATGCATTTTCATTGGTCGAAGCCGAGGTCTTCATTGATACTCATTTAACTTACACGGAGACAGGGTTTCAGCTGGCCAGTCGAACAAACAACACTACTTCTGCTATTGCCCGCATACTTAAAACCCGACCTCCATCAACGAATTCGGTAAACTTTGGCCCTTATTTACCTTCCCTCTTCGTTCAGAGCCACACCGTCTCGTACTGTCACAGTGACTTCACAACAACAGCACGTTACTGTCGTTGCCATTGGTCAGTCTGGATTGTGTTGATTAGCTATATGTATCAGATTCGTATGCTATGTTCAAAACGTTTTCACTTGCCAGTCAGTTCTAGGAGTGGAAAAAACCGAGTGCCAGGAATGAACCATCTACATTTTGCAAGTTACTGACGAACTTTACCACATATGACGTACAATAAAATCAAACTGTATCGCTGTTCATGCAGTCATTCATCTGTTATACACTTGTGTTTTCAGTTTTTACCAATAAACAGCAAAGCAATATTTACAAACGACGCATGATAATGAATACAAAAGGTACATTTTATTTTGAAATTAAACAGCTCTGATTAAAT